>NW_028081875.1:5532497-5927783 GCF_014824575.4 Sturnira hondurensis
TATTTGAACAAATAATAAAGGAGAACTTCCCCAGTCTGGCAAAGGAAATAGACTTCCAGGAAATCCAGGAAGCTCAGAGAGTCCCAAAGAAGCTGGACCCAAGAAGGAACACACCAAGGCACATCATAATTACATTAGCCAAGACTAAAATGAAGGAGAGAATCCTAGAAGCAGCAAGAGATAAGGGGACAGTCACCTACAAAGGAGTTCCCATCAGACTGTCAGCGGATTTCTCAAAAGAGACCTTACAGGCAAGAAGGGGCTGGAAAGAAGTATTCCAAGTCATGAAATCCAAAGACCTACAGCCAAGATTGCTTTATCCACCAAAACTTTCATTTAGAATGGAAGGGCAGATAAAGTGCTTCTCAGATAAGGTCAAGTTCAAGGAGTTCATCATCACCAAGCCCTTATTATATGAAATGCTAAAGGGACTTATATAAGAAAAAGATGAATATTAACAGTGAAAGGACAGCAAACTCACAGTTATTAACAACCACACCTAAAACAAAAGCAAACCAAGAGGACAGCTAGATCAGGAGTGGAACCATAGAAATGAAGAACACATGGAGGGTTAGCAACAGGGGAGAGGGAGGAGGAGAAGGGGGGAGAAGGTACAGAAAATAGCATAGACAATAGGTAGAAAATAGATAGGGGGAGGGCAAGAATAGTGGGGGAAATATAGAATCTAAAGAACTTGAGACATGTGGTTATAATCTAAGGGGAGAAGAATGGTGGGGGAGGGAGTGTGTGGGTGGAGGGGAATGAAGGGAGGGAATAGAACAACTATAATGGTATAGTCAATAAAATATATTTTTTAAAAAAGAATAGCCCCATTGTCTCTCTCTGGGGCAGTTTAGGATAACAAAATACATGTGTGGGACCCTCCCCTCACTGAAGGAGGCAGACACAGCTTTTCAGGGGCCTAGAGATGGCTGGATGACATTCAGTCCCCCATACTCCCTTCTCAGTGTTCCTTCCCAGGTCTGGGGTATACATCAGGGTATTTGGCACTCTGGGACCCCTGTCCAAATGGCCCTGAGCCTTTGTGTCCTGCCTGGGTCTTTCTCACCTGATCGGAGGACTGACCACTCTGGGTCCCTTCTGGCTATGCCTTACCCTATTTCCTAAGCAAGGAGAGACAGCAAGACCTGGAATCTGCTTCTCACCACTTTTAATTCAGCAACTGAGCCACTTTGTGGGGCCTCCCAGGTGAGCTCCACCCTCTCCCAAACCTCTCTACCCTCCACACTCTTATTTTCTGCTCATTCCTGATGCCACAAACTCTCTAGTTTCTATATCTTTCATGAGAGGTTTTCTGATTCTGCCTGGAATCCCTTTCTTCCTTCTTTGGAAAATGCTTAGCCACTGTTCAAGTCCAATGCAACTGCACCTCCCAACAGCAGACTGTGCCTTCTCTGCACTTCCACATCACATGGCGTAGGCAATGGCCAACACTTAGCCCAGGGCTGGAGCTGTCCATAAGTGGGCCTCCCCACAAGACAGTGGGTTCCTGCAAGTTGAGGCTGTATCTTGGGCTTTTAGAAGGGTCCAGCCCAGTGCTCCCATATTGCAGGGGCTCTGAAAGGCTCTCTAGATGGCTGAGTGTGGGAAATCTGTACTTAGCTCATGGAAGCTCCGACTCATGTATTCATCTGTTTCCTGCTGGCCACCAAAATGCTACAAGTTAGCTATGACAGCACTTCTTCTTACATCCAATTACGTTCATCTAGCAATTTCTGAGCATGCTAAATGTGTTGGGCACTGTGTTAGGTGGAGGGGATAAAAAGAATTACTTATTCCTGCACTAAACTGTGCAGCATGTGTTGTTCAATGCACCAGACACTGTATAAAGAGGCCTCTCTTGTGAGGCTCACATTCTGCCAGGGAAACTCATATTCTTATGGAAAGGATAATGTAAGATTTGGTCCTTGACCTTGGGGAGGACAATGGCAGGCTCACTATAACATGCGCCTTTGACATATAGGTGAGGTACCATCTACCCTGTACCACACACACACACACACACACACACACACACACACACACACACATACACACATGCATGCCCTGGGCAGCAAGTCTAAGCTTATCCACTTGGTTATCTTCCCCATAAGAGATGGGTGTGGGAAGAGGGCCTACACAGGCCTTGGCAGCAGGCGCAGGTTGTTGGGGTGGAGAATTCTGAAGTTCCATGTGCCTGAAGCATGGTCTTGAGGGGAGAGATGCTGACCTTGGCCCCTGGACTTCTGCACTGTGGTTTCTTCAATGCAGGGCCCAGGGCATGGGCCAACTGTGGTATTAAATACCAATGATGACAAAGTGCTAAGCTGAAGGCTTCTGTCCACTCTTTAGGGAAGTGTTGAAGGGGAAATTATCTGTTTTTGTCCACTTTGTCTTCATGCTACCCTAGGAATGCCCTATTACAGATAGCAGAGGCTTTATAGGCATCCTTGACTCATGAATAGCAAGGCAAACACATCTTCCTCTGCTTTCAGCTCAAGTCAGAGGATATAAGAGGGGATGTGGGAGAAAGGGTCTGCCAGCCACAGGCGACCACACGACCTTGGTAGATGGAAGCTCGCACTGTTTGTGCTGAGAGTAGAAATCTCATTTCTCAGATGTCGGGGCGTCAGGGTGCTAATGGCTGCCAGGGAATTCTGGATCCAGCTCAGTGCCTGGGTCTCCTCAGCCTCTCGACAGGGGAGCCTCCTTGGTGCCGAAGGTGGCAGCCGGCATCCATATAAATTGCTTTGTGCGTGTGCTTTCCTGAAGGGCAGGGGAGACTGCAGAGAGTGTACTTTATCATGTGGTATTTTCAGAGAATATCTTTGTTTAAAAGGGACTTCTCATGCCTTTTTCTCCCAAGGGGGTGTGGTTCTGGGGAGGTTGGGGTAAGTGAGGAAAGACTAGGAACAGTTGATTGCTTTCACCGTGAGGGGAATCAGGCTCAGAGCAGCCTCTGGGCCCAGAGAGGTTACATACATATCGTATCAGAAGCCACACGCAAAATGAGGACGGCAGAACTGGGCTCCAAGCCACGACTGGTCAGACTCCAGAGTCCAGCAGGTGCCTGCTAACTCTTCCAGGTGTGGACTGAAAAGAGTTCGCTGCCCCCTCCCCTGAGTCATGGTGGGCTTGTGACTGCAATAGAGTGTGATGGAAAACATACCTGTCACTTCAGAGATCTGAGCATTAAAGTCCATAAGGCTTCCTCCCTGTTTACTGTAACCCTCCCTCTCTGAGCCCTGAGCTTTCATGTGGAACTGTGCTAGGGGGGCCATGTGGAGGCAGCCTGGCCAACAGGCTTAGCCTAGCCAGTCCTGTGGCACTCCAGCCTGGACAACACACATGAGTGTGGAAAGCCCTTTTGGAGGAGATCCTCCAGCAGCTGTGGCTCCAGCCTCAGCTAACCAGTCACCACCAGCCTTCCAAATTGGTCCACCCAAGCCTGGATCCTGTGGTACAGCACTCCCTTGGTGCCTCTTCTGAGCTACTGACCCACAGAACCCATAAGCAGCATAAAAGTAGTTATTGGGTAGACCACTAAATTTGGAGACTTTTTTTCCACGCAATAAATAGCCAGAGTGGAATTAAGAATATTATGAGGGAGGGTAGGTACCATGGAGATGACAGCACCATGACATACCTAGTCCAGAATCTGCCCGGGGTGTTTCTGGTTCTGCAGCCACTCCTTAGGTACATCTTCATACACACACCCTCCCCCAAACTCTTCACGTGGGGCAAGGAAAATCAAAGGTATTCCATCCACTGGGTTTTCAGAGGAAGTGCTAGGGCAGTGGCGGATATTCAGAGTCAGAACAAACTTTTATTGATCACTTATTATGTGCCAGGTACTATACTAGTTGTCATTTTACTTAGTCCACTAATTTAACAAATACTTTGACCCTGTCACATGCCAGGAACATGTCGGGAAATTAAGCCATATACAAAACAAAGTCCCTGTTCTCCTGGGGCTTACATGTGAGTGGGGCTGACAGTAAACAAATAATTATATAATAATATGTCCGGTAGTGATCAGTGACATAAAGAAAAATGAAGTCAGGTAATGGGAAGACAGTGACATTTTACAAAGACTGGTTAGGAAAGGGTTCCCCACGAGGATAACATTTGAGCAGTGAGAGAGAGGAAAGTTCAATAGCAGGAAGCAAATCTGCTTGACCTTGCAGCCCAGGCTTTGGGCACTGATATGAAGGGTAGAATACATACAAATACCTGCCACCGATGAACCCATGGCCTCTTAAGAAGGCTACACTGAGAGATTGCCTCCCACAGGGCTCACAGGACCCTGGCACCAGGTATATGAATGGGAGGGAGGGAAGGTGCCTCTGTGAATACAACATTGCCCACCCACCAGCCCAGCCTTCCCTCCAGATCCTCTAGCAGAGCCACAAAAGAGGTACTTACACAGAGCACATGGAGAATCACTGCTCCCTGTCTTCGGTCCTCGTTAGTGAAGATGTCATTGGGGAACTCATGCAGAGCTAAAGAACAGAGAGAGAAACCTAGCTCAGTACAGATGACAGCATTTTCTATGCTGGGGCTTGGGACAACATTGCCATCCTTGTTTTAATGTGGGGTCCAAGAACTTGGATGAGAAAAATTGCATCTTTATACCCACAAATCTCTAACTGGAATTTAGTGTTTCCTTCAGATTAGAAGGTAGGCAATAAGCTACAATATGAGAAGCAGATAGGACTCTGCCCCCAGTAGATATTTTCATGATCCATTACACATACTACTATATTCACTCATCACTTCAACATTAGGATGGTTTGCAGATCGCTACTGGTGATTTAAAGTGTTAGTGAAAGAATACGTGAAACTACACACTGGCCAAGTTAAGTGAGTTCCTGGGACTAGAGAAGGCCTTGGATAGAGTCATTTGTGCCTCAGTAAACTATCTGTGTGTCTGGCAGGGCAATACCCAGTGTCTGCTGTAAGCTGCATCCCCCATCCCTGTGATCGATCTTCCAAGCCTCCCTTGTTCCTGCAGGAACTGGGAGAGAGGAGGTGCAGGATGTCTTTATGAGTAGCAATGAGAGGACCAAAACTTGCTCATGTATAATTGGTGTCAGCACATTATAGTGGGCATGGGGTGGCGGTGGCAGAAGGGAGGCCCTGTGTCTAGGCTTAAAGGCCTGGATGAACTGCTGTTGGAACTTTCATTCTGAACCTAGCATAGCAGGGCCTGAAGGTTAAGATTTATACCATATTTAGTTGCATTGTAATGCATTATTGTATTAAGTGTTGACTCTACCATCTTAGAAACTTCTTTGGCTTATTTGCAAAGGACATTATCATATGGTGCTGGCCATTTTCTCCCTGAGAAAATGTGACTCAGGGACAGCCCTCACTGGAGACCCACTGGATAGCAGCTTCATTTGGGGGAGCCCCTAATGCCTACTACTGATCCCATTAGCCCCCACTTATGCACTATACACACAGCCTATCAATGCATACATTCTTATTTCACAAAGTGTTGCTCTGATGCAGTTCTAAAGCAGTTGGTATGATTGCACTTAATTCTCCTTAGAAAGGGGCCAGCCTGGGGTCTTCAGGAAATGCTCTGCAATTGGGCATCTGGAAATGTGGGGCTCGATGCCAGCACTCACATGGAATGGCATTTGGTGGTGTGTATTTTCGTCTCTTAGGGCCTCCTTTGCCTACTGGCTATCTGAAAAATGGCCTGAGGTTCCTCCTTACTGCTCCCAAGAGCACAGAGAGCTGTTAGTGTACAGAGCAGACACATAGTATCAACCAGGATGAAAAACTCTGAAGGGAGTAGACCCTGGGCACTGACTGGGGATAGAGGTCAGTTTTGCCCAGGTGGCTCGATGGTTCAAGAAAAGAGCTTCCTGGAGCAGCTGAGCTTGCTTCCCCAAGACCAAGCAAGCTCCCTGCCTGGCTGATTCTGACTCTGGTGCCACCAACATGTCTGGGAAATGGTGTTTTCAGAATAACCGCAGCTGTGGAAGGCAAGAGTGTGTGGAGGAGACAGGGTGGCTTGCTGAACTGGGAGGCTCTGCTCAGCACTTTCTGGCCTCAGTTTCCTCATCTTTAAATCACGATGGGGCTTCCAGTGCTTCCCACAGGCTGTGGGTGGTACTGATACCATCCCAGCTGCCCTCCACATGGGTAAACTTCCTCACATACAAATCCAAATGAATCAAGGGCATTTCCTAGTTATGGTGAGGGCAAGGATGCTTGCCTATCTTCGAGAAGTTAATATTTTCCTTGGATTGTTGATTGAATTTTGCACAAGGGCAACCAGGGCAGGGGTAAGATCCCACCAGCACTTTTCACAGGCTATTCTTTCTCCTCTCAGAACCCATTTCCTTCACCTGTAGGATGAGTGTGGATGCCATCCATGCTAAGAAGAGTGCAGACAGTGTGTGTGAAATAGCTCCAGCCATGCTTCCTAGGTTATATATCGCTATTAATCACAATTATAACAATGATGGGATGTTGGTCTGGCATGAGGCCAAAGACATTCCCTTTTCGTCTTGGGGATGAAATCCACCTCTCACCAATTTCTGACTGCCTTTGCATTGGCGTCTGTTTCTTCAGGATGATGTTTGGTGCAAGGAAGCTGCATGATCTAGAGGTAAGTGTTTCCTGTAACCACACTGTTGGGACCACACAAACCACATGACATACTGGGAACTGCTACTCATTTGGCTGAGGGTCTCTGAATATCTTTAGAACCCTCCAAGTCTTTATCTGCTCCTCTCTTTCTCCCTCTCAGTTTTCCTTTCAGTATATCTCACCAGCCCCAGGGTGCCAGCAGAGACAAGCAGTGCTGTTCCCATAGAAACCACTGAGACTGAACCCAGTGGATTCCCCTTACCAAGGCAACAGCAATCAGTGGTCATGCTCCTTCCCCTGGCTACTTTCCTGAGGTTGAATTTGATGAATGTAAATGGAGGTGTGCTGGAGATGAACAGAATTTTCTGCTTTGTTTGAAAAACAAACAAACAAACAAATAAAACAAAACCCTGCAGCAGGGACATTCATGGCATCTTTAGACATAATAATTGCATATTGATCAAATGGAGCAGCCCAAGATGAAGATCAATATTTCCTGAAGCCCAACTGTTATAGCATGTCTGAGCAGAAGGAATATGAGCCAAGGGACACTTTCACCCCAAAATACCTAGTGAACTTGATTGACTGGCTTCTTGAGAATTGCCCCAAGAACCTAGAGTACTGATAGTGCCCAGGTCCTTCCCTACAGCAATGGGTGATTTCCCAGTTCTGTTTTAGACATTTCCATTGTCCTGATGCTCCCTCCATTAAGCCTGCTGCTCCTTCTTCCCCTGGCATGAATGTTGAGAAAACTTGGTCAGCCAGGTGGGGTACTAGCCTCCCACGGAGTCATCCTGACTCCTTTTGTGGGCCTCTTGTAGTGTGTGAGTACTTGACAAATGATATTCTATCCAAACTGCAGTCATTTGTTGCCTGTGTGTGCCTTTGATTCAACTGTACTGAGAGTTCCAATAGGACAGAAACTCTGCCATTTTTCTGTCTATGGCCAGTGCCCACCAGGCCAGGGTCCATGAAAGAGAATGATAAATATCAAGTGAATACAAGTGTGAATGAACTCAGAGGGTCTTTCTCCCAGGGGATTTTTTTTGTATAAATACAGAATTGTTGGCTGAGAAATGACACTGGGAGGGACACTCCAGTAAACTCTGCAATAACTGGACTGCACCTTCAGTAACCATTAGGGCAATTCACAAATACCCCTTTTCATTCCAGAGGCCTGGAAGGGGTATACTTGTGAGTCCCCTTCAAGGCCAGGTGGGGCCAGACAACCTGTTTTGATTAGTAGAATGTGAACCAAACATGTGTCATATTTCTGGGCAGGCTTTAAAAACTAGTGCCTGATTCACTGCCTTGCATTTTCTTGTGTAAGCATTCATGGAAACATGTTGAGATGAATCTTCCATCAGCCTGGATCTCTGAGTGACTGATATCAGAATCCCACCCCACTGATTCATACAGTTTGTACATGCAGCATAAGTTAAAAAAAAACATTTTTATTCTTCTTAGCCACTGTGATTGGCAGACAGTCTGTTACCAAGCATATGCAAGCCCGGTCTGAGTAACGCAATAACTAATATGGTCCTTGGCATTGCAGCAGCATTTTGCACATGAAGCCTTGCTTTGCAGCAATTTTTGGTTTCTTCTGTCTTATCCATTAGACCAGTGGTCAGGGTTGGAGAAAATTTATTCTCTTTTGTATCCTCAGTGCCTAGTTAAGTGCCCAGCATGTAACAGTTGCTTAATGAATATCTGTGGATCAGATGTACAGATCTGTCATAACTGAAGAATCCTGAACAACATTATCTGCAAAAGAATCTGTTTGAAAATGAATATAGTCACAACTTAATTTTCTAAATATTTAGTCTCTGGAAAAGTTTCAAAGACATTTCAGTGCCTTCCTTTTATGCTCATGGAGGTCCTGCAAACCATACAAGTACAAGAGGGAGAGTGTCTGGCAATGGGAGGGTGCAAGGCAGCCTGGGGGACTGCAGCCTCTGGGAGGTTGTCTCATTTCCAGGATTGTGTCTTAACACTGAAAAACTTATTAACAAGTCAATCACATGCAAAAGAAATACCCATTTATTCAGCCCATACTATGTGCTGGATACCATACTTAGTCCTAGTTACAGAAAGAATAAGAATGTACACAGTCCTAATCACTGACAGTTACAGTTGAGTGGGTGGAAGTTTAGGCTTAAGGTGAGGGATCTCAACTCTTTTTGAGATCATCCCAAGAATTTAAGTATCATGACTTTAAATATGAACTCATCTATATCAAGCACTGCAAATATATATTTAGCACTTTTTCATTGCTTCTACATAATAGGGAACATTATCCCAAATATACAGATAAGTAAATCAAGGCCCAAAGGAAGAAAATGACCACTCCATGCTCATACAGACATTAGTGGAAAAGGTGAGATCATAACTAGGGTTAACTGTCTAGCATGTTGATTCCTGCATAAAAAAGGCAAATTGACCTTTCCCCATTGCCATTTGTTTATTTATTTTATTTTTATTTTTTATTGAATTTATTGGGGTGACATTGGTTAATTAAAATCATATGGTTTCAGGTGTACAATTCTACAATACATCATCTGTATATAGTATTGTATGTTAACTACCCCAAGTCAAGTCTTCTTCTATCACCATTTATCCACCCTTTACCCTCATTTATCTCCTTCCCCACCCCTTCCCTCTGGGAATCGCCATAGTGTTGTCTATATTCAGAAGTTTTTCTTTTTTTTCTTTGCTTAATCCTTTCACCCTTCTCACCCAGCCCCCAACTCTCTCCCCCCTCCCACAGCTGTCAGTCTGTTCTCTGTATCCATAAGTCTGTCTCCACTTTGTTACTTTATTTTGTTCATTAGATTCCACATATAAATGAAGATAGTCTATTCAACAAATACTGTTTGAAAAATTGGACAGATACATGCAAAAAAAATGAAACCAGACCACCTCCTTACACCATACATGAGAATAAACCCAAAACAGATTAAAGACTTAAATGTTAGATTCAAAATCATAAAATTTCTAGCAAATAACATAGGCAGTAAAATCTTGGACATTTCTCACTGCAATATTTTTTTAATATATCACCTCAGGAAAGGGAACAAAAATAAAACAAATAAATGTGAGTACATCAAATTAAAAAACAATGTATGGCAAAAGAAACCATGGACAAAAATGAAGACAACCCACTGACATCGACAAAAATGAAGACATATTCACCCATACTTCTGATAAGGGCTTAATGTTCAAAATTTATGAGAAACTTATACAACTCAACACCAAAAAACAAACAGTACAGTTAGGAAATGGACAAAGGAAGGTTCCAACATGGCGATGGAGTAGGACGGAGTAAATTCCATTTCCTTGTACACATGGGTGAAAATCCTGGCCGATCTACGGAGGAACAGCGCAAACAGCCAACAGTTCCCCAGCATCTATGAAAATAAGGGACTAGAAATTGTGACAGTCACGGAAGACCCAGATGGTAGGGAGATGGCTGTGGTACAGTAGAGTCTCAGGGAATGGGGCAAAGACAGGAGCAGCAGGGGCTTCAGCCAGTGCACAGCCCGGAGTGCAGTGCCTGGTGTGCCTGGGTCAGCGCCCAACGCTCAGGACCCGCTCCCAGTGTGTTTCCCCGTGGACTCTTTGGGAGCCCAGGGCCTGCTGAAGGGTCCCTGGAAGAGAGGTGGGTTATCAGCCCCTCGCACCCCCCTCCCCTGCAACCAGGCAAGGTTGGGTGCTGGGAGAGACTTGTTTGCTAGAGTTCACAGAGAGGGTGCTGAGTACAAAGGGCTGAGATCAACCCCAGACTCTGTGGTCCCCAGCCCGGGAGAACTGAGAGGTGCAGTGTGGGACTCTGGCTCCACAACTGGGGCGGGTCTGTGTCCAAACCCGTGGGAACCAGGCAGCCCTGCTGGCACGTGTGTGCGCCATATAACTCAGCCCATGGTGGTAACTCCTGGGGAAAAGAGCACTATGAGGAAGTCCTAGATCCCCTTCATGTGGCGCTGGGGAGAGGCGCAGGTTTGGCTCTTGGGAGAGTGCTGGCAGAAAGACCACACTAATTGCCCCTCAGCCTGCTGCAGCCAGAAAAACCAGTTTGGCCAGTTTGAAACCAACAAGAGGTTTTTTTTTTTTTAAGTAATCTTTCATCTTTTAAATTTTATTGTTGGCTTATCTTTCGATACTTTTCCCTCTTTTTCTTCTTTTCTGTTTTATTCCTTCTTCCTTTATTTCCAAACTTATCTCTTTTTCCTCCCTTCTCCTGCCTTTTTTTTTCCTTTTACCCACAAGCAACACAAACAACTTGGAACTGTGGAAAGACCAGAGTTGGACTCAAAGAAGAGGCTTCCCAGCAGTAGACACAGAGAGACAAATTTCACGTTGCTATAGCAGAGAAGCCACATTGCTGCACATTTGTATTATTATAATTTTTTCATTATTCTCACTTCTTTTATACTTTAATACTATCTTTGTATTCCTCCTCTTTCTGTATAGGCTTCTTTCCTTTGGCTGGTTATATTGTATCATTTGACAGATTTCCCGTGTTCTCTTCTCCACAGTGTATTGCCAATTTTCCACACTTTATGCCACTTGTTTTCGTTTACCACACTATCCAAAGTTCTATGCCCCCTATTCATGTTATCCAGATCACATAGGATCTGTCATATGATTGTTGCTCTAATATTATTGTAAATAATAGCTGTTCTATGCAACAGAAATACTTCTCAACACATACTTCTCAACACATCTCCAGGATCTTAGTCCACTTCACAGTTTCCTGAATTCTATTACTGGAGTAATTAACTCTATTTCCTCACACACTACACCTATTTACTATCCTTTACTCTCACTTTACCCCAGAATCTAAGAGACTGAAACCTCACTGCTTTCTAGATGCAAGTAACTCACCTTCCTTCTTTAACAAGGAACTTATCTTGTGTACATCCTCTCTTAAAAGTGGCGAGTTGGGAGAGAGTCTAAGATGGCGACAGAGGAGCACGGAGGGAACCCAGCTCCCGTGCATCTGGTAGAAAATCCGGGCGGATCTACCGAAGAACAGCTTAATCAACCAACAATTCCCCAACATTTATGAAAATAAGAGACCAGGGAGTGTGACAGAGGAACCAGACAGGACTCCAGAAGGTGAGTGAGGACAAAAGCAGCTGCGCGCCCAAGGCCTCCTAGGCTTCGGGCTGTGCCTGGGCGCGTCCAAGGTGGGCGACCTTGGGCGGAGCATGAGTAGGGATGAGAATTGGTGCGCAATCGGCCGGCACCATTAGTGGGAAACAGAAGCCCCCGTCTGAATCCAGGGCTGGGGCGCCTGTGACAGAGGGAACTCCAGAGGCCCGGCACCTGATGGGCCCACAACAGACTTCGTGGGAGAGAACCGACTCCTTCACTCCCTGTCTAGGCAGGCAGGTTAATATCGGGCAGAGACCTATGGGCTTAAGTTAACATAAAGGGTGGCAACTGCAGACTCTGTGGTCACCAGCCTGCCAGCCCACCAGCCCGCCAGCCAGGTGATTTAAGGACACTGTCATTCCCGGTCTTTTGGAATTGGGCTGGGCTGAGAGACAGGCTTTGTGGGGAAGTCTCTATTGGAAAGTGAACTGAGGTACTCTGCGACAGCAGCTTGCCTCACAGCCCAACAACCCAGCAGCCATCCAGGGGAGGGGTGGGAACACCTGGGTCCCACCACGGGACTGAGAAGGACAGTGCCGGACACCTAAGGAAACAGGTAGCCTCCCAGGGGTGTGGGCGCCCACATCCAAATCGGGCACCCCGCTCGAGCGCGCCTGCATACCTGCCCTCAGAGACCCGGCAACCAGAAAAACTGGTTTGGACACTTTGAAACCGACAAAGGAAGGGTCCTTTTTTTTCTTGTTTGTTTGTTTGTTTAAATGTGTCTGTGTGGGTTTTTTTCCCTTCCCCTCCTTTTTTTTCCTCTCTCAAATTCTTTTGTAAGTAATCATATCTTTTAAACTCTATTGTTGCTCTATCTTTCAATACTCTGTCCCTCATTTCTTCTCCTTTTTGTCCGGTTTTAGTCCTTCTGTTCTTTCCCAATTTTCCGCTTATTCCCCTTTTCTCCTGACTTTTGCGTGTGTGTGTATGTCAGATTGTTTGTGCGTTGCGTAGTTGTCTTTTGAGGTGTATTATTATTATTTTTGTATTATTCTTACTCCTTTTTTCATTTCAAGAATATCTTTGTATCCCACCTCTTTCTGTACAGGTTTTTAAATCATGGCTGGGTATACTGTACTACCTGTCAGGTTCCCACGGCTCCTTCCTCCACAGTGTTTTGCTGATTTTCTATACTTCACGTGCTTTCCTTTGCCATACTACCCAAGCTCTATAACCCCCATTTAGACAGATTACATAAAGTCTATCACGTGAGTGTTGCTCTAATATTATTGTAAATAAGAGCTGTTCTATACAACAGCAATACTTCATAACACATCTCTCGGACCTTAGACCACCTCACAGGTGCCTGAATTCTATTACTCTATTTACTCACATGCTACACCCAGTTACTAACCTGTACTCTCACCTTACCTCAAATATGACCACCCGCAACCACACTGCTTTCTAGATACAACTCACAAGCCCCCCCTTCCCAACAAGAGACTTAACTTATGTCCATCCTTTCCTAAAAGAGGCAAGCTGGGTCGAAAAACACGCTTAACTCTATACATAGCCTAAAGATTGTCTATTTCTTCTCTGCCAACTGTGTCTGTAAATAACATAAAATAATATTCTGCTATCATAAACCATTTTGCCTCCCCCTCCAACTGATCACACATGCACAATAAAGAAAGAAGTAGGTGGAAGCGGAGGACACCAAGATACCTGCAGGAGATTGCACCACTGAATTTCACAGGTATCCTACCACAGAAGTTCACACCATAAACCCAGGGAACAAGAATAGATCAATTTAAGAAGTTGAGGACAACAAGAAGAGTATCATAAACAATGGGAAGACAAAGAAACAAGCCCCAAATGAAAGAAAAGGAGGAAGCCTCAGAAAGGATATTAGATGAAATAGAGGCAAGTCAACTATCAGATGTGGAATTCAAAGCACTGGTTATCAGGAAATTCAAAGAGCTTACAATGAGCTATCAGAAACTACAGGGGAGCTACAATGAACTCTCTGCAAACTATACCAACATGAAAAAGGAAAGAGAAGCCATCAGTAAAGGCCAAGAGTAAATGAAGAATACAATTTCTGAACCGAAGAACACAGTAGAAGGTATGAAGAATAGAATCGATATGGCAGAAGATTGCATAAGTGAGATCAAGGACAAGATAGAAAGAATCTCCCAGACGGACCAAGTAAGGGAAAAGAGAACCAGAAAAAATGAGGAGAATTTAAGAGAAATGTAAGACAGCATGAAACATAATAATATCCGAATAATAGGAATACCAGAAGGAGAGGAAGAGGAACAAGGGATAGAAAACCTACTTAAAGAGTAATAACGGGCCCTGGCTGGTGTAGCTCAGTCCATTGAGCACAGGCCTGCGAACCACACGATTGCAGTTCGATTCCCAGTCGGGGCCCATGCCTGGGTTGCGGGCCAGTTCCCAGCAGGGGACGCACCAGAGGCAACCATACATTGATATTTCTCTCTCTCTCCTTCCTTTCCCCTCTAAAAATAAATAAATAAAATCTTTAAAAAAAAGAGTAATAACGGAAAATTTTCCTAAGTTGAGGAGAGATAAAGTCACATGGATCTAGGAATCGCAGAGAGTCCCTAGCAGGTGGAACCCAAAGAGGCCTACTGCAAGACACATCATCATTAAAATGGCAAACCTCCAAGACAAACAGAAAATCCTAAAGGCAGCAAGGGAGAAAAACGAAGTAACATACAAGGGGGTCCCAATAAGGTTGGCTACTGACTTCTCAAAGGAAACATTCCAAGCAAGAAGAGAATGGCAAGAAATATTCCAAGTAATGAGAAACAGAGGCCTACAACCAAGGCTACTGTATCCAGCAAGGCTCTCAATCAAGATAGAAGGCCAAATAAAGAGCTTCCAAGACAAAAGAAGTCTAAAAGAATAAGCTTCCACCAAAACAGCTCTACAAGAATTACTAAAAGGGCTGCTTTAAGGAAAGGAAGGAAAAGAGAGAGACAGAGAGGAACACAGGTACATAAATGGCAATGAATAAGTACCTTTCAATAATAACCTTAAACGTAAATGGATTAAATGCACCAATTAAAAGACACAGAATAGCTGAATGGATAAGAAAGTATGACCCACACATATTCTGTCTACAAGAGACCCACCTCAGGTCAAAAGACCACCACAGACCAAAAGTGAAAGGATGGAAACAAATTTTCCAAGCAAATGGACAAGAAAAAAAGGCCAGGGTAGCAATTCTCATATCAGACAAAATATACTTCAAAAACAGGGCCATACAGAGAGACCCAGAAGGTCACTTCATATTGCTCAAGGGAAGAATCCACCAAGAAGACATCAACATCATAAATATATATGCACCCAACATAGGAGCACCCATATATATAAAGAAAATCCTAGAGGACCACAAGAAAGATATTGACAGCAACACAATTATAGTAGGGGATCTTAATACCCCACTGTCAAAAATGGACAGATCTTCCAAACAAAATATCAACAAAGATACTGTGGCAGTGAATAATGCTCTACATGAAATAGACTTAACTGATAGATATAGAGCCCTTCATCCCAAAGAAGCCAAGTACACATTCCTTTCAAATGCTCATGGAACATTTTCAAAGATAGATCATATGATATGTCACAAAACCAGCCTCAACAATTTCAAGAAAATTGAAATCATACCAAGCATTTTCTTCGACCACAAGGGACTGAAACTGGAAACCAACCCCAAAGGAAAAAAACCAAAACACTCAAAATGATGGAGACTGAATGGCATGCTATTAAACAACAAATGGGTCAAGATAGAAATCAGGGAAGAAATAAAAAAGTTTCTGGAAACAAGTGAAAATGAACTCACTACAACCCAAAACTTATGGGACACAGCCAAGGCAGTCCTGAGAGGGAAGTTCATAGCAATACAGGTCTACCTTAAAAAGACAGAAACATTTCAAACAAGCAACCTAACCCTACGCTTACAAGACCTGGAGGAACAACAACAAAGACAGCCCAGAGCAAGTAGAAGGAAGGAAATAACCAAGATTGGAGCAGAATTAAATGACATAGGAACTAAAAGCACAATTGTAAAGACCAATGAATCCAGGAGCTGGGTTTTTGAAAAGATAAACAAAATCAACAAACCATTAAGCAGACTCATCAAGAATAAAAGAGAGAGGACCCAAATAAATACAATCAGAAATGAAAGAAGAGAGATTACAACTGATACCACAGAAATACAAAGGATTGTAAGAAATTACTATGCAGAACTGTATGCCAAGAAATTTGAAAACGTACATGAAATGGACCAATTTCTAGAAAAATATAATCTTCCAAAACTCAAAGAGGAAGAAGCAGAAAAACTGAACAGGCGAATAACAGCAGAAAAATTTGAAACAGTAATAAAAAAACTCCTGACACACAAAAGCCCTGGACAAGATGGTTTCACAGAATTCTACAGAGCGTTTAAGGAAGAACTAACCCCGATTCTTCACAGACTATTCCAAAAAATCCAAAATGATGGAAAACTCCCAAACTCTTTTCATGAATCCAGCATCATCCTAATTCCAAAACCAGATAGAGACACAACAAAGAAAGAAAACTTTAGTCAAATATTGCTGAAGAACATAGACGCTAAAACCTTCAATAAAATATTGACAAATCACATCCATCAATACATTAAAGTGATCATACACCATGACCAAGTGGGATTCATCCCAGGGATGCTAGGATGATTTAATATTCACAAATCAGTAAATGTAATACATCACATAAACAAAAGCAAACACAAAAACCATGATCATATCAATGGATGTGGAAAAAGCTTTTGATAAGGTACAACACCCATTCATAATAAAAACACTCAGCCAAGTTGGAATAGAGGGAGCATTCCTCAATATAATAAAGGCCATATATGAAAGACCTGCAGACAACATCATGCTCAGTGGGCAAAAACTAAAATCTTTTCCACTAAGATCAGGAACAAGACAAAGTTGTCCACTTTCACCACTTCTATTCAGTATAGTATTGGAAGTTTTAGTCACAGTGATCAGAGAAGAAAAGGAAATAAAAAGGCATCCAAATCAGAAAGGAGGAAACAAAACTGTCATTGTTTGCAAATGACATGATAGTGTACATGGAAAATCCTATAGCCTCTACCAAAAAACTGCTCAAACTAATCGATGAATTTGGCAAAACAGCAGGTTACAAAGTCAATATCCAGAAATCAAAGACATTTTTACATACTAACAATGAAACAGCAGAAACAGAAATCAAGAAAAAAATCCCATTTGATATAGCAAAAACAAAAATAAAATATCTGGGAATAATCCTAACCAAGGAGGTAAAAGACCTGTACCCAGAAAACTACACAACACTGAAGAAAGAAATCAAGGAAGACACAAACAAATGGGAACATATACCATGTTCATCGATTGGAAGACTTAACAGCATCAAAATGTCCATACTACTCAAAGCAATTTACAGATATAATTCAATACCTATGAAAGTACCAATGGCATATTTCACAGACATAGAGCAGACACTTCAAAAATTTATATGGAACCATAAACAACCTTGGATAGTAGCTGCAATTTTGAGGAACAAAATTGCAAGAAGAACAAAGTAGGAGGCATCACAATACCTGATACCAAACTGTATTACAAGGCCACTATAATCAAAACAGTCTGGTACTGGCATAAAAACAGGCACATAGACCAATGGAACAGAACAGAGAGTTCAGAAATAAACCCAAGTCTCTACAGGCAATTAATATTCAACAAAGGAGGCAGTAACATAAAATGGGGTAAAAATAGCCTCTTTAACAAATGGTGTTGGGAGAACTGGACAGCTATCTACAAAAAAATGAAACCTGAGCACCAATTTACACCATACACCAAAATAAATTCAAGGTGGATAAAAGACTTAAACATAGGTCGTGACACCATTAATGTCCTGGAGGAGAACATTGGCAGGAAAATCTCAGATATTTCATGCAGCAACATTTTTACTGATATGTCCCCTAGAGCAAGGAATATAAAGAAAAGTATAAACAATTGGGATCTCATCAAAGTAGAAATCTTCTGCGTGGCTAAGGAAAATAGCATTAAAATAAAAAGACAACGAACTGTATGGGAAAACATATTTGCCAATGTTTCCTCAAACAGGGGTTTAATCTCCAAAATATACAAAGAACTCACACGACTTCACTCTTAGAAGACAAGCAACCCAATTAAAAAATGGCAAAGGGCTTGAAGAGACACTTCTCCAAGGAGGACATACAGAGGATCCAGAGACACATGAAAAGATGCTCAATGTCTCTAGTTATCAGAGACATGTAAATTAAAACCACAATGACATATCACTTTACACTGGTCAGAATGGCTATCATAAACAAAGGAACAAACAACAAATGTTGGAGAGGTTGTGGGGAAAAGGGGACCCGAGTTCATTGTTGGTGGGATTGCAGACTGGCACAACCATTATGGAAAACAGTATGGAATATTTTAAGAAAACTAAAAATGAATCTGCCTTTTGATCCAGCAATTCCATTGTTGTGATTATATACTGAGAACCCTGAAACACCAATCCAAAAGAACATATGCACCCCAATGTTTGTAGCAGCACAATTTACAATAACCAAGTGCTGGAAGCAACCTAGATGCCCATCAGTAGCAGGAGCCAAGACCAGCCATTAGTAAGGAAAAGCAGCTTGGGCGGGCCTGTGAGCTTGTTGGGACAGAGTCTCTGGGAATCTCCAAGGCAGGTCCAACAGTGTTAGCAAGGTTGATGGAGTCTCAGATATGGCACCAGCTTACCAGCTCCACGGCTTTTTGCGGAGAGAGCCCAGAAGAGGGACAATGGCCTCTGCTCACCTTGATGCCAGTCACCTCAGTCTCTCCCAGCATGACACTGGTGCCTCCCAAGCTGCCACTCGGGAGCCGAAGCTCGGAGGGAGTGAGTCTGAGTAGGTAAGTCTGTCCGTGGGTTCTTTTAGAGGAACTGCTTGGGGCTCCAGAAGTTTCTTTCACTGACTCAGTCCCTGTTGGTTTTTGCAGCCAGAGGTTGTGTGGAATTATCTTCCTGGCACTGGAATCCTGGGCTGGGGGGCCCTGGTATGGGGCTAGGACTCCTCACTTCTGAGATATCCCTCCCGAATTTTATCTGCTACACGTGGGTGTGGGGCCAGCCAGTTCTGTGTCTGTGCCCCTTACCAGTCTAGAAGGAAATGAATGGATTGAAAAATTATGGCACATATACACAATGAAATTCTATGCTGCAGAAAGAAAGAAGGAGCTCCTACCCTTTGCAACAGCATGGATGAAACTGGAAAGCATTATGCTGAGTGAAATAAGCCAGGTGTTGAAAGACAAATACCATATGATCTCATCTTTAACAGGAAGCTGAACAACAGAACAAACAAGAAAGCAAAATAAAAACAAAGACACTGAAATATAGAATAGAGGGACAGCGACCAGAGGGGAGAGGAAAGGTAATTTCAGGGGAAAAAGGGGAAGGATTTACAGGAACTAGTATAAAGGACACATGGACAACTAAGGGGGGTGGAAATGGGAGGGAGGTGGGGAGTACGGGGTGGGTTGGCTGGGATGGGAGTAAAAGACAGAAAACTGTACTTAAACAGCAACTAAATAAAAAGAAAGAAAAGGGCAAAGGAAATCGTAGCTGGTGTAACTCAGTGGGTTGAGCGTGGACCTGCGATCCAGAGGATCAATTCCCAGTCAGGGCACATGTGTGGGTTGCAGGCCAGTTCCCAGGAGTGGACACAGGAGAAGCAATTATACATTTATGTTTCTCTCCCTCTCCCCTTCCCCTCTAAAGACAAATAAATATAATCTTAAAAAAAAAAGAAATGGGCAAAGGATCTAAGTAGACACTACTCCAAAGGTGATGTACAGATGGCCAATATATATATGAAAAAAATGCTCAATGTCACTAATCATCAGAGAAATGCAAATTAAAACCACAATGAGATATTACCTCACACTTATTAGAATGGCTATCACCAATAAATCAACAAACAACAAGCACTGGGGAAGATGTGGAGAAAAGGGTACCGTCGGCACTGTTGGTAGAAATGCAGACTTATGCAGCCACTGCAGGAAACAGTATGGAGTTTCCTAAAAATATTAAAAATGGAACTGCCTTCTGACCCAGAGATTCTACCTCTGGAAATACAAATTGTATATCCAAAGAGTCCTGAATCATTGTTTTGAAAAAAATGCATGCACCGCTATATTAATTGTGGTTTTATTTACAGTAGCTAAGAATTAGAAGTAGTTCAAATGTCCATCAGTAGATGAATGGATTGAAGAGCTGTTGTACATTTAACAGCAAGTACTACTCAGCCATAAAAAAGGAAGGAAATCTTACTTTTGTGACAGCATGTATGGACATAAAGAGTATTATGCTAAGTGAAAAGAAGCCAGAACAAAGTTCTAGATTCAGTGGTATGATGTGTGCATGGAAACAAAATCATGAATATCATCTTTATGAAGGATGATGTAACCACAGGTCATGATAACCATTAGCCTCAAGACAGGGCTCATCAAACTGCCAATCAAAAAGATATTACCAGTCAAATTTGCTGAGAAAGTTTGCTTCAGCCAATTACTTATGTGGTGACATTTTCTTACAACAGATAGCCAGGGTTTTCTAAGCATCTGAAGACCTAATTTTGAAACCCTCCTTCACCACTCCTGAGTTCTGTGGCCTTGGGGAAATTCCTTAACCTCTTTCAGTCTTGATGTGTAAAATATGAGGATAAAAACATAAAAAGCTTCTGCACAGCTAAAGAACACAGTATTAAAATGAAAAGAGTACCAAGTATATTGGAAAACATATTTGCCAAAAATACCTTGGACAAGGGTTTAACCTTCAAATTGCATAAAGTACTCACATGACTCCACTCTAAGAAGGCAAACAACCCAATTAAAAAATGGGAAAAGGACTTGAACAGACACTTCTCCAAGAAGTTCATACAGAGGATCCAGAGACACATGAAAAGATGCTCAATATCTCTAGCTATCAGAGAGATGCAAATTAAAACCACATTGACATACCACTTCACACTGATTAGAACGGCCATCATAAACAAAGCAACAAACAAGTGTCGAAGAGGTTGTGGAGAAAGGGGACCCTCCAAGTTCATTATTGGTGGGATTGCAAACTGGTACAACCACCATAGAAAAAAGTAGGGAATTTTCTTCTTTTTTTTACTTTTTAAAATAATACATTTTATTGATTATACCCTTACAGTTGTTCTATTCCTCCCCCTTCATTCCCCTCCACCCTGCACACCCCTCCCCCACCATTCCCCTCCTTTAGTTTATGACCACGTGTCTCAAGTTCTTTAGATTCTATATTTCCTGACTATTCTTGCCCTCCTCCTTATCCATTTCTACCGTCTATGCTACTTATTTTCTGTACCTTCTCCCCCCTTCTCCTCCCCCTACTCCACTGTTGCTAACCCTCCATGTGTTCTTCATTTCTATGGTTCCACTCGTGATCTAGCTGTCCTCTTGGTTTGCTTTTGTTTTAGGTGTGGTTGTTGATAACTGTGAGTTTGCTATCCTTTCACTGTTCATATTTTTCATCTTCTTTTTCTTAGATAAGTCCCCTTAACATTTCATATAATAAGGGCTTGGTGATGATGAACTCCTTGAATTTGATCTTATCTGAGAAGCACTTTATCTGTCCTTCCATTCTAAATGAAAGCTTTGCTGGATAGAGCAGTCTTGGATGTAGGTCTTTGGATTTCATGACTTGGAATACTTCTTTCCTAAGAAAACTAAAAATGGATCTGCTTTTTGACCCAGCCATTCCACTGCTAGGAGTATATCCTAGGAACTCCGAAACACCAATCCAAAAGAACCTATGCACCCCAATGTTCATAGCAGCACAATTTACAATAGCCAAGTGCTGGAAGCAACCTAGGTGCCCATCAGTAAATGAATGGATCAAAACACTAGGGCACATTTACACAATGGAATTCTATGCAGCAGAAAGAAAGAAGGGGCTCCTATCATTTGGGACAGCATGGATGCTACTGGAAAGCATTGTGCTTAGTGAAATAAGCCAGGTGGTGAAAGGCAAATAACATACAATCTCATCTTTAACTGGAACATAACCAACAAAAGAAAAAACAAACAAAATATAACCAAAGTCACTGAAATAAAGAACAATCTAATAATAGCCAGAAGGAAGGGGGGAGGGAATTTCAGGGGAAAAGGGAAAGGGTTTGCAGGAACAAATATAAAAGACACGTGGACAATAACAAGGGGGGTGGATGGAAATGGGAGGGAGGTTGGGAGCACTGGGGGGCGGCTAGGATAGGAGTAAAAGGCAGAAAACTGTACTTGAACAACAATTAAAATAAAAAAAACATGAGAATAAAAATAATACTAGTGTAAAATGGGAAGATAAACACAACAGTAGTTTACATGGTTAAGACGATTAACTATGATACTTATGAAATATGTAGCACCTAGAATCAGGTAACTAATTGTCAAATGCTTGTCCCCTTCACTTTATTAAACAGTAGAGAGGGAAAAATATAGGCAAGAGGTGTTCCCCAGGTCATCAATGCCCTGCCCACAGTCCCAGGGTCCTACCACCTTCATTATAAGCAACTGTCAGCACTTGTATCTGTTTGTCTGAAGGCTTTCTCCAAAGCTGAGAAAGGGCACTCTGCCCCGATACTTAAGCCTGGATACTCTGAACAATTAATACTACTCTTTCCCTCAGAAGAAGCCCTCAACCTCAGCTCCTTCTGCACTTGCATGGGATAATGCAGAGGTGTGTTCTATACTGTTTGTTCCAATTCTCCACAGGATTAAGTTCTAGTTGTGCATGGGGACAAATGACTTCATAACACTCCTTTGACTGGCAGCCTTCCATTACTTGTCTCAATTCTGGACTCTCCTACCTGGATCATTTCCCAGATAAACTTGTACTTGAATTTGCCTCAGAGTCTACTTTTGACAAACCCATAGTTAGACAAGGAGAGCTAGGAATTTCGCACTTTTGCACCCCCCCATCTCAACAAAGGTTAAATTTTCTAGCAAAAAAACTCATTCATAGGTGAGTTTCACCCCAATAATGTCAACAGTCCTCAATGGCCTCATCTCCATGCATTTATAGATAAATGATGCATCCTGCATTTTCAATAGAAGCATAGAACTACCTCACTGCTGAATGCAAGATGGTAGACTGTCTATGCCCATTTCTCATGGTGCTGAAGTTAATCCAACACCCAGGAGAAGTTCCTTGATTTCCATTTCAGAGATATTTTTGTCATTTTGATACTGGCAGAAGACTTTAAATAATCATCGCACGAGCTTTTCTCTTGGAAGGGAATGGACATTCTTTGCAACTAAAGAACCTCAATCATTAGTTTTGTAGACTTTTGGCCTGGCAGGGTACTGAAATGTAATTTGATGAACTAGAAATGTATTTCTTTATCAATAATAAAAAGCTATGGCATCAATGCTGCTCATGGCTCTGAGCCACTAGCTACTGTAGAAAATACAGTGAGTAATGTAGTGGTTTCAGGCCACAATATGGTAGTAGATAGAAGGAGGCCCATTTGCAGACCCTACAACTTGCATTTGTTGTTCATGTGGGAATATCAAGACTGTGTCAATAATGAATTTTCATTAAAGGAAATAAAATATTTATGGTAAATAGCCCTGTGGTATTCAGAAATTTATGCCATTCTTGCACCGCTTTTGTCCTCAAAATGTCCCTTGGTGCCAACATCAGAGACAAAATGTTTAGATGGATGAACCTGGGTCTGACTCTGGTGCTACATCTTTTATGCTCTCGAGTCTGCTTATTGATCCAGAGAAATTCAAACCAAGCTGATATGTGCAGAAACCCACTAAATAGCTTCTTAAGAGGAGACTCATGGTAAGAAGGAATGCCCATTCCTCCTCAGCACCCTTGGAGAGGATGAAGCTACATAAAAAACTTTCTTAGGATAAATTCAATTAAAATAGTTTGTTGTGATTGTAGTAATTCCCTACAGAAATACACATTAAAAATTTTAATTGTTTATGCTTTTACTTTATAGAAGTAAAAGTGTGCATGATAAAAGACTGGAGGCTTCAAAATCAGCGACTTTTTAAAAATGTTAGCTCATCAAATTTCAGAGCTGGAAGTAAACTTTAGTATTTGTCTACAAGTGGAAAGGTAATAATAGAAGGATTTAATGAGAAGCATAGTCAAAGTTTTCCTTCTGCTACCTCTTTTATAATCTATTCTTTCTCTTTTTCCATAATGTCATGGAGATCAGTTTCTCCATAGTTATCAATTTCAGGGATAGAAAATAGATTTCATATCATATGTTTATCAGTTGACTGGTAATGATGGACTGTTAGGCTGAGTCTTAGATGGGGCTCAGTGTGGTAGAGCATCATGATCCATTAACAATTTCAGCCATAGTTATAGGAATGGGGATGGGGGCTTCTTGTGTCCCTACACTAAAGTTTTCCTGACAAAGTTCTAAAATAAAAGAATAACTGGAATTCCTTGTGCCTGGTAAGAGTAATTACTACCATAATTTCTAGTTTCTTAGATCTGTACCTTTTTTAGAGTATGATCCATTAAAAAAGGGGAGGGGGAGATTAAAACTATTTCTGTATGATTTACTGAAGGTACCAAATATAGTCAAGCAGATGTACTAGGTGCTTATCCATTTATAAAAAATTAGCTTAAAATTTGATCTATAATGATTAAACATTTAATAAAACACATAGCTAGTTGTAGGAAGAGCTATAAATGAATAGGCAAATTATTGGTAACTCAGGTGAGAAAACTCAAGCTGTGCTTACTCCTCAGTTTAGTATTTGGCAGCCTCTCACCTCTCCATAAGGGAAAAATGAAGATATTACCCATAGGAAATAATTTTCCCTTTTTACTATTTACTTGTGGTTTGGGATTAAGGCACTCAAAGAATCTTCTAATTACACTTGCCACTCTTTTAAAGGCAAATTTAAGCTCAAGGTCTTTTGGTTGGATGGCTGTTTGTGCATCAAATGTTTAGATTCCAAATACCATGAATACATATGTTGGGAAACATTTATCACTGAATATGAATAAAAATTAAGAAAGAGTATGAGTAATCTAAAATGAAACGTAATTCCACTATATCCATTTTTGTCCATTTTCTTGGCCCATCATTGGGATGTAATGATGGTACATTATAGTTTTGAGTGAGGCATACTGAACTCCTTTGCTTCCACAGTGTGCTTTGGTCTCCATTTAGATGATGGACCAAGAGTAGAAACTGATGACAAGGAAGAAATTACGTTTAAAGATTCTAGTTATTTATTTTTAGAGAGAGGAGAAGGGAAGGAGAAAGAGAGGGAGAGAAACATCAACGTGTGGTTGCTTCTCACGTACCCCCTACTGGGAACCTGGACTCAGGCATGTACCCAGACTGGGAATTGAACCTGCGACCCTTTGGTTTTCAGGCCAGCACTCAATCCACTGAGCCATACTAGCCAGGGTGACAAGGAAGATATCTTTAAAAAGACACTGTTCTCTTGTATAATCAGCAGAGCAAGTCTGGTCAAGTTTAGAGCAGGTAAGATCAAAGCAAGCAAGGGGATTTAGAATGTTCTTGATGTGCATCTAGTAATTTTTTATTGTATTGTATATTTGAATTTATGGATGATGCCCTGAGGAGATTCTAGACTGTTTCCTTCCTTTAAAGAGCTTTGAGTTTTTGTCTTAGCAAAAAGTTAAGTTACTGGAGAATCATCTCTAGTGGTGGTTTTAGACTTCTTCTAAGAAGAGTCTGTTTTGCCCTGGCTGGCGTAGCTCAGTGGATTGAGCACAGGCCTTCAAACCAGAGGATCGCGGTTCGATTCCCAGTCAGGGCACATGCCTGGGTTGCAGGCCAGTTCCCTGCAAGCCAACTCCCAGCAGGGGACGCACGAAGGGCAACCATACATTGATGTTTCTCTCCCTCTCTCCTTCCCCTCTAAATTTAAATAAATAAATAAAATATTTAAAAAAAATAACCAAAATTAAAAAAAAATAAAATGAAAATGAAAGTAATCTTAAAAAAAAAAAGAAGAGTCTGTTTTGATGATACTTAGGTCCTGAGATTCTTATAGGATTTCGATGAAAAGTTTAAGCTGTTTATGAAGCCTCTTTAACTTGGGGAACTTGAACTTCAAACTCTATCTCCACAGGGCTGGCAGTTAGTGAAATCCCTACTCAGCAATTTAAGCCTCTCAGCAGTTGTTTCCCCTGAGGTGCTTGGAGTTGCTCCCAAAGCATGCACAGTTTAGGTGTCAGTCAAGGATTCAAGGTTCCCCCTCTGTGAATCCTTTCTTTCTGCTGTACCCCCAAATTTCCATGTGCTTTGGGACCTCCACACTCTAATATATGATACCTCAGTCCAATAAAATCACAGCATTTTGGCTGAGCTCTACCCCCCATGAATAGCACATATAAGGAAGTTTCATTAGGGAAAAACTGACTGAAGCGGTCTCACACAGTGTGGTTACCTTCTTTCAAGGCTCATATACCCTACAGTCTTTACTTACTTTATTCACTTTCCAGAGGTTTTAAACAATTTTTTTGGTTTGTCCAATCTATAACTGTTCCTACATTAATTTAATATAAGCTACTCTACCATGACTGAAAGTCATAAATGTCCAGAATATACTCTAGATCATCACGGGCTGAAGAAAATTTATAGTAAACTAAATTAATACTAAACGTTCCAAGTCAGGGAGGGAGGCGGGTTTGGAGGGGGTGTGGGGGAGAGGTGGGGAGAAAACACAGACAGCTTTAATTGAGCAACAATAAAATGATTTTAAAAAATACTAAAGGTTCCCAAAACTTGCTATTAGCCACATTAAATCCTCCATGAAATTAGTGCAGCCTAAAGTGACTGTGTGGCTGAATAGTAAATAATAAGCTGGGGAAAGCCTAGGTGACTGGGATGGGCTGCTGACAAGAAACAATGAAAGGGCTAGAAGGTAATCTAATTTCATACTAACTTACATGGATAAACCAAGGATTGGCTGGAGAGAGCACTCAATACAGGAGATTACAGGAAGAGATGCTGCAGTATTCCACAGCCCTCAACTACATCTCTTTCAAAGTCAAACAATCCAAAAAGACATCTGTGGTAGCTCTGATGTTTCTGACAGGTGATGCCTGAAGGCTTAGAAGTAAGAACCTGTGTTAAGAGCAAAATGATATTGGAAACCAGTTACAGCCAAGAGAGTGAAACTGTTCTGCTTTCTTTTGGAATCTGGACGTTCTCTTACATGTTCCCATAAGTGTCAGATTTTGATGTTCCAAAGGAAATTGGCAAATTGAAATTCACAGCAATAAATGTAGGTGTTTAATAAATGCTTTTCAAGTCCAGACAAATTTGTGAAGCTTTAGAAATAGGAAAGAAAGGCAGGCAGCAAACAAAACTTTTGACTAAATCTGGCCTCAAGCACAAAAATGTATTAATGTTTAATTTTTTAAAAAGGAAATGAAGGAAAATTCTGGTTAGGTCTTGAATTAGCTGAGGTTAAAATAATAAATGCCACAGGTTGTGTTCAAAGTGACAAGGAGGATCACTTCTCAGCCTTTTCACTAAAATCAAGCACAAAGTTTTCCTTAGCCATGCAGAAGCTTTTAATTTTGATGAGATCCCATTTGTTTGTTCTTTCCTTTATGTTCCTTGCTCAAGGGGACATATCAGTAAAAATATTGCTGCGTGGAATATCTGAGATTTTCCTGCCAATGCTCTCCTCAAGGGCTTTAATGGTGTTAAGGCTTATATTTAAGTCTTTTATCCACCTTGAATTTATTTTGGTGTATGGTGTAAGTTGGTGCTCGAGTTTCATTTTTTTGCATGTAGCTGTCCAGTTCTCCCAACACCATTTGTTTAAAAGGCTATCTTTACTCCATTTTATGTTACTGCCCCCTTTGTCAAATATTAATTGACTGTAGAGATTTGGGTTTATTTCTGGGCTCTCTGTTCTATTCCATTGGTCTATGTGCCTATTTTTATGCCAGTACCAGGCTGTTTTGATTACACTGGCCTTGTAATACAGTTTGATATCAGGTATTGTGATCTCTCCTACTTTGTTCTTCTTTAACAAAATTGCAGCTGCTATTCGGGGTCTTTTATAGTTCCATATAAATTTTTGAAGTGTTTGTTCTATGTCTGTGAAATATGCCATTGGCACTTTAATAGGTATTGCACTGAATCTGTAAATTGCTTTGGGTGGTATGGCCATTTTGATGCTGTTAATTCTTCCAATCAATGAACATGGTATATGTTTTCATTTATTTGTGTCTTCCTTGATTTCTTTCTTTAGGGTTGTGTAGTTTTCTGCATACAGATCTTTTACCTCCTTGGTTAGGATTATTCCCAGATATTTTATTTTTGTTTTTGCTACATCGAATGGGGATTTTTTTCTTCTGCATGGCTAAGGAAAACAGTATCAAGATAAAAAGAGAAGCAACTGTTTGGGAAAAAATATTTGCCAATGATACCTCAGACAAGGGTTTAATCTCCAAAATATACAAAGAACTCACAGGACTCCAGTCAAAGAAGACAAGCAACCCAATTAAAAAATGGGCAAAGGACTTGAACAGACACTTCTCCAAGGAGGACATACAGAGGATTCAGAGACACATGAAAAAATGCTCGATATCGCTAGCTATCAGAGAGAGGCAAATTAAAACCACAATGAGCCCTGGCTGGTGTAGCTCAGTGGATTGAGTGCCGGCCTGTGACCACACAATCTCAGTTCAATTCCCAGTCAGGGCACATGCCTGGGTTGCAGGCCAGTTCCCAGCAGGGGACTCAGGAGAGGCAACCATACATTGATATTTCTCTCCTTCTCTCCTTCCCTCCCTCTCTAAAGATAAATAAATAAAATCTAAAACATAAAAAATAAAATAAAACCACAATGAGATACCACTTTACACCAGTCAGAATGGCTATCTAAACAAAGAAACAAACAACAAGTGCTGGAGAGGTTGTGGGGAAAGGGGGACCCTAGTTCACTGTTGGTGGGATTGCAGACTGGTAAAACCACTGTGGAAAACAGTATGGAATTTTCTCAGAAAACTAAAATTGGACCTGCCTTTTGACCCAGCAATTCCACTGCTACGATTGTATCCTAAGAACCCTAAAACACCAGTCCCAAAGAACCTATGCACCCCAATGTTCATAGCAGCACAATTTACAATAGCCAAAATTTGGAAGCAACCTAGGTACCCATCAGTAAATGAATGGATCAAAAACTATGGTTCATATACACAATGAAATTCTATGCAGCAGAAAGAAAGAAGAAACTCCTACCTTTTGCAACAGCATGGATGGAACTGGAAAGCATTATGCTGAGTGAAATAAGCCAGGTGTTGAAGGACAAATACCATATGATCTGACCTTTAACAGGAATCTAAACAACAAAACAAACAAGCAAGCAAAATATAACCAAAGACACTGAAATAGAGAATAGGCTGACAGTGACCAGAGAGGAGAGGGGAGGGAATTTCAGGGGCAATAGGGGAGGGATTTAGAGGAAAATATATAAAGGATACATGGACAACAACTGAGAAGGGTGGAAATGTGAGGGGGGGAGCACGGGGGGGTGGGATGGGATGGGAGTAATAGACAAAAAACTGCACTTGAAAAATAATTAAATAAAAAAAACTATGGTACATTTACACAATGGAATTCTATGCTGCAGAAAGGAAGAAGGAGCTCCTGCCTTTTGCAACATCATGGATGGAATTGGAAAGCATTATGCTGAGCGAAATAAGCCGGGTGGTGAAAGAAAAATACCATATGATATCACCATTAACAGGAAGCTAAACAACAAAACAAACAAGCAAGTAAAATATGACCAAAGGCACTCAGATACAGAACAGGCTGACAGGAACCAGAGGGGAGAGGGGAGAGAATTCACAGCAGAAAAGGGGAAGAACTCACATGAACAAGTATAAAGGACACATGGACAATAACTAAGGTAGGGGTCAGAAATGGGAGGGAGGTGGGCAGTACTTGGGGGGCAGGGCTGGGAATATAAGACAGAAAACTGTACTTGAACAAGAATTAAATAAAAAAAAAATCAAGCAGAAAGTGAAGAGGAAAAGCCAGCAGGAACGAAGAGGGAAAGGTTTCACTTTGTTCTTGTGTCAGAACTCCATCATATATTTGCACCTTCCACTGCACCTCAGAAGTTAGGGATTTATGTCATTGCTGGCTATCTTGTGGCTTTCTTTTTGCTTATATTTCATTGCAGGGTTGGCTGGAGTTAAAAACACATTCAAAGAAATCCTTAAATAAATCAACATAATTATTTTGCAATAAAAAAAGCAGAGGCAATAATAGCAACATAAACTCTGTGATAAAATAACCTTGGTTATGTCATTGCAGAGGCCAGATGCAAATGTATGTATTTACTGTCATAAACCAGGACAAATCTTGGGCCCACTTGAATAAGAGGCCGGGCAAATAAAATGATGACACTGTTGTCACCCCCAATATCTAAGGACTGGTTTAACATGCCCTTGAAGATGTTCACATGCAGCTCACCTGGCATGCTGGAAAGTGAGTGCCTGCAGTGTGAGAGGTAAAATGACTTAGCTGACATTCAAAAGGTGGGAAAGAGATACTAGCATTACTTCCTTTGATTTTTTCACAAATAAACATTGAATTTCAGAACACTTCCTATACATCTATGGAGAAAAATCTATGAAGATGATTATTTCAAAATGTGACCCTTTCAATACTTGAGATATGTGGTATTTGGGGGGATAGGCATATAAATAACTCTATTATTCTTTGAGAGAATACATTGTTTAAGTTTTCACATAAAGCTCAAGTAAGTAGGATCATACTGTCAAACTATGTGCATAAAAATCTTCAATCTCCTCAGTAACACTAGGTGGAGAGACAGGCAAAGGGGCTCTCTTTCAATCTGAAGATGAAAGCAGCAAACCCCATGGGGGTCCTGGACTGAGGAAGCAAGGTCCAGGCAAATCACTTCCAAGAGATAGATTGTCAAGTGCCCACAGGTAGGAGGGCTGGAGAGAGCAATATCTTCCCCAGAATCTAAGGCACAGAAGCAAATCCAGTGGCTTATTCTTGGTGATTCAGGGAAATGGTTCTTTCCTAGGATACAGGGTTCTTTTGAGAAAGACTCAAGGACCAAAGAGTCTCTGATCTCTTTATGATTACAGTTTTATTCTATCATGAAAGTAAGCTCTTCAGGGGCTCAAATGTGCACACAGATGTTTCCCCCATCAATTTAACTCAAAGATGAATGGCATAGTTACTACATGTGCCACATTGCTCTAACTTTTGCACAGAATAACTAGAAAATATACAACACAACCTTGCCCTCTCAAAGTTCACAAGCCATTTGGGGAAGCCCCATTTAAGTTCACAAAAACACAAAGAGCACGATGGTAGTCAGAAGGCAAGCTATATCTCAAGATTATATATGCACACATATATGTATGTGTATATTCACATATGTGTATTATGCATATTAATTGCTGCATAATAATTACCCTAAGACACAGTGGTTTGAGACAATCAAAATTTTTTTGCTGTTTTACATTTCTGGGGGATGGCTGGGCTCAGCTAGGTTGTCCTTACTTGGCTACTTACACAATTGCAAGGACAGTGGTTGGAAATAGGAATGTGAAGGCTCACTCACTCACTGTCTTTCTGACCTGTGCTGGGACACCTCAAACACTGAGGGCTGGAGCTGCTGGTTCTTCTTGGTGCTTCTCTCTATCTCAATGTAACTGTCTTCCTGTGGTCTTTTCTTAGGGTCTCTTTAACATGGGGACTTCTCACATGGTGGCTCAGAGATCCAAGGCACATTTTTCAAGACAGAGAGACAGGACAAAGTAGTATGGCCTTTTATGGTCTAGCTGGGAAGTCATGCAGAGAACTTCCACAACCTTCTGTTCCTTGGATAGTTACAGAAGTGTGGTCAGCCTCAAGTGAAAGGGGAAATAGACCCTACCTTTTGTTTTCTGGTCGGGAAAGACAAGATTCTGGAAGAGCACATGGTCCTGGAGTTATTGCTGTGGCCATTTTGGAAGATGCAATCTGTCACTGTTTACCTCTACCTGAAATAATAACTCTATTTATGACTATACTCATAACTGATCTATATCTATTAATGTGGATCAGACAGCAAGGGGTATTTGGAGTCAAGAAGAAAAGTACCAGCCTGAACCAAAGCCATGGGTAAAAACAGCATGAGGTAAATCTGATTTGAAAGGAGTTCTGAAAAAGAGGGGTCTATGTAGCTGTAGAGGAGACATTCCAGGTGGAGTGGAAGCAGAGAAAAAGGTGTGCATGTGTGAAGGAGCAGAGCATTTTGTGTTCTGATGAGGTGGGTACTCTTCAACGTGCTTCTCCTACAACAGCCAAGTTCTTCAGTGGAAGCAGTCATGAACTATTAATGTGTTTTCCTCATGTGATTTTTCTGATCTTCATGGCTACTCTGACAGCTCTATGCTTTACAGAGAGGGAAAACTGAGGCTCAGTTCAGTAGGCAGTTTCAATCCTGAGAGCTGGTCTCCTAAATCAAGTGCCCTTTTTTTCTAAACCGCAGAAGCCTCTTGGGAATCAACATTAATCGGGGCTTAGTTTCCATTTTTCTCCAGGCATGGACAGATTAAGTACCTGCTATGCAAACCCCAGCTTTGTTTTTTTTCTCAAGAAAATACTTCACCCAGAAACAAAAAGGACATGTGGAATTACATTGAATTTCATGGCACATCAGAATCCAGAATGGGACCCAAGACTAAAATTGGCCAGTTTTGCTGATTAGCCTTTACTAAGCCTAGGGCAAGAGAAACATAACTCTGGACTGCATGGAGTCTGGGATTTTGTTTCACTGTAGCGCCTTCCATCCAAAAAGAAGTTCCTGCCTTATTTAAATGATGGGAATGTCTACTTGCATCTTGACATCTGTCACAGTCTAACAATGAGCTGGGAGTTGACTCAGATTCTCCTGTTTCCTGGGATACATCCAATGGAAAGGTGTTGACACCTTTTGAAGCAACTCTGTGCCCTGGGGCTCCATTTCATCATTTGCACCTTTTGTGGCCAGAGGATATCCCCCAATGTGTGTTTGGTACATTGGGACCCACAAGGGTAAGGCAGAAAGAGTTAGTATCAGAGCTCCTGAAAGATCCCAACTTATGACAAAGCAAGATTTAGACTTTGGGGAAGAAGCAGCCAGGTGCAGTTATTGCTAGAAGGGAAATGAAGCAGCACTCTCTGTACTCCACCCACTTCCCCAGGAATCCCTTTACCATTTCCTCATACCAACTCCAGGGGCCTTTACACCCAACAACCAGCGCCCAAGGCTCCCATAATCTAAAGTGCCAGCTGTGGACTTCTGCTTGATCCTGGGCCCTCCTCCTCCCTTCCTGATCCTGCTGCTCACTCTCCTACCAGTCTTTCCAGGGAGCACTTTCAAAATCACTTTCATGTGAGCACTCATGCGGGGCTCAGCTTCTGGGAACCCAGGCTAACCCAGGAACTACACAAACACTGCTTCTTCCACAAATATTCCCTTGACCATCCCAAAGGAATCCTGCCCTAGAGCACTGCAGAGATTGAGATCCAGACCACATTAATAAAGCTGGAGGGTGGGTGGTGGGCAGCAGCTTGTTCCCTACACCCTGGGTATGGATATGGCACTCCATACTTTTCCTTCAAATGACAGTGTCCCAAGAGAGCCACACACAAAATTTGGCAGCCCATCAATTCCAAAGTGGCCTATTTGTGCACACTGAGCAAACACATTTTGTACTGAGACTCCAGCATGTTTTTGGGTCCTTGCTGCATGTAGATGGGCTGGCTGCTATTTAGAATGGAATGATGCGAGATTAGACTTGCTCTGAGACATTGTCAGCAAGCAGGGGAGCAGGACTGGGTGAGGCAGGGAGTGGAGGAGCCGCAGAACAACTGCCCATGGGCAGGGTTTCCATTCCAGGTGCCAGTAGATGGGAGTCAAGGGTGTCCCGGGGGCATGTCTGACTTGTCTGATTTGAGAGGCAGCAAGGGGAACACCTTCTCTTAGGATTTTCACTGCTCTTAAACATGTTCCAGACATCTCTATGTGTTGTCCTGTCACATCACTTTAAAAAATCTTATTTTTCCCGGGAAGCACAGATCCAAATAGTTAGCCAGAATAGAATTTGTGGTTATGTCTTGGTTTATTGGGAGCAGAAACATACTCAGGTGACAACAGAAGGTCCAGCCTCAAATCTGGGATGTGGTGGAGAAGCTGGATATCAGAAATCTCATGGTGCGAAAGAAAATGGCAACTTGGGTTTGGGAGTGGAAAGGTGGTAATTTCTGGTGACCATTTCCAAATAACAGAAGACAAGTACATGAAAAAAAAAAAAAAAAGAAGCACAGGTAATGAGCAAGACCAGGCATACACAAAGGAGTAAGTCTTGAAAACCTTCCACACAAGAGGTGTGCACCACACACATTTTGGACAGCCCTGCCTTTCCTGGGGGAAACCACATGGTAATGAAATTAACTAAATAAGCTGTTTTTATGACCTCATCTTTAGTAAACCTGGCTGAATAGCTGAGTGGCTATGTCCGTGGCAAGTGGTGCTGTATACAGGGGTGAGCAATAGTAACTGACCAGCTACATTAGCTTATATGTTCACACCTCCAATCCCTCTATAAAACATGCCTAAAACCTGCTAAGGTATAATGGCTTGGAAAAGAAAGTGAACCTCTCACAGACAGATGAATTTTGTATCTACTTAAAGGTGACAGAAACTTATAGTTTTATCACACCCAGTGAAATCAAGAGGACAGCTGAGTGATTGTGTACTCCTGCAATAGCTGTGTTGGTGCCTGCCTAGATCAACTTCACTGGGCTGGGACACCTACCACCAGTGCTATGAGTGTTGTCTGCTAATGGCTCAGACTGCATTCTTCTCTTTAGAGTTGCCCTCAGCCCGTGTGTGCAGTCTCACCCTGAATGTCTGCCAGATTAAGCCTTCACTCCAGAGTCATGTGCAGCCAATCTCCTGGCTCAAGCAAAAGCAACTTCATGGTGCCACTCACTCTCCATGGGCCCTGTGAGATCAGGCTGAGGCCAATCTGTAGCTGACGTCTTTGCTGACTGCTTCTCCTGCCCGATCCTGCTACTCTCACTCCCCCTCTCTGAGAACTCTCCAACAATAAATCACTGGTACAGAGTCTCTTTCTGAGGGACCCAACTTGAGCCAACCTCTTAGGTTGGCTGTTGCTCTCAAATCTCCAACGAAACGGGGCATCTCATTAAAATGGAAAAATGCAAGCCGACTGAGGAAGACAAGTCCCTGTGGGCTCAGGGATGACCAGAGCAAGCTTTACCTCTTTTAATCCCTCTAATTCACTGCAGCTGGACCAGTGATTCTAGCTCTTTCTCTTTCATGCTAAGCTCCAGGCCTGAGAAAAATCTGCTGTCCAGGTTGTATGTCCTAGAAATTGACTGACTACAGGGAGTCAGATTAAGATTTGGCACCAAAACCAGTTTTGCTTCTCCTGTTTCCATTCAAACATCCATAAAATAGTTAAAATTGGGTAGGAAGTCCTTTTTTCAAATCTCCCTTTGAAGTTTGAAGAGGGGTTCTGGGGAGATTTCATATTTTAATAAGTTTATTTTCCAAATGGTTCCATCACTTGGAAGGTAACGATGTTTGAATGAAACCAGGTATCCATGTTGAGGTGTCCCAAAGATTCAAGTTCACAAAGTTTTCCTGTCAGTTCCAAACCCTTTGTAGACTAAGCCCGAGCACTAAAGAAGTGCTGCTCTACTGAAGGACTCCCAACTTGACTTCTGGAGGAAGCTACTTGCTTTCCTTCATGACAAATTAAAATGTACCCAGGGGACTGCTTTCAGGTTGGGGAGGGGAGCACAGCAGTCCCTACAGCATGCCCCTAGAGAGTCATCTGAATTTCAGTGTTTCAAGGTGGGGAGGGCTGAGCCATTTTCTCAGAGGCAGTGCATAAGTAAGCAGTTTACATGACACGTGTGTCCCTGACACTGGATCCCTAAATCACTCATGACCTGGTTCCAGTGCTCTATTTTCTAATTTGTCAGCTTTCCCTAAGAAACTTCCAGATTCTCTTTCTCTTCCCTCTTCCCTTTACCCATTGCCTTAAATTCCACTCTTTTAGCTTCAACTTGGTCCTAAGGATGCAGATAATAGTAAATGCTGGTTGAAGGAGTAAAGGCATGACTATTATACAGCATACATAGCAGTTACATAGCATGGTTTTAGTACTTGGTTTACTCATTCAATAAAAACTTTGGAGGACCTATTCTGTACTAGGTATTGTGGTCATCTGTAAGTAACTAGGCAATGTTTACCTTGTTTGCTTATCTTTCACATTCTTAAAAAATATATCTCGCAGAGTCCCAGGCAGGTGGAACCCAAAGAGGCCTACTGCAAGACACATCATCATTAAAATGGCAAAACTCCAAGACAAACAGAAAATCCTAAAGGCAGCAAGGAAGAAAAAGGAAGTGACATACAAGGGACTCCCAATAAGGTTGGCTACTGACTTCTCAATGGAAACATACCAAGCAAGAAGAGAATGGCAAGATATATTCCAAGTAATGAGAAACAGAGGCCTACAAGCAAGGCCACTGTATCCAGCAAGGCTCTCAATCAAGATAGAAGGCCAAATAAAGAGCTTCCAAGACAAAAGAAGTCTAAAAGAATAAGCTTCCACCAAAACAGCTCTACAAGAATTACTAAAAGGGCTTCTTTAAGCAAAGGAAGGAAAAGACAGAGATGGAGAGGAACACAGGTACACAAATGGCAATAAATAAGTACCTTTCAATAAGAACCTTAAATGTAAATGGATTAAATGCACCAATTAAAAGACATAGAATAGCTGAATGGCTAAGAAAGCATGACCCACACATATGCTGCCCACAAGAGACTCACCTCAGGTCAAAAGACCATCACAGACTAAAAGTGAAAGGATGGAAATAAAATTTCCAAGCAAATGGACAAGAAAAAAAAGCCAGGGTAGCAATCCTCATATCAGACAAAAAAGACTTCAAAAAAAGGGCTATAAAAAGAGACCCAGAAGGTCACTTCATAATACTCAACGGAAGAATCCACCAAGAAGACATTAACATCATAAATATATATGCACTCAACATCAGAGCACCCAAATATATAAAGAAAATCATAGAGGACCTCAAGAAAGATATTGACAGCAACACAATTGTAGTAGAGGATTTAAACACCCCACTGTCAAAAATGGACAGATCTTCCAAACAAAATATCCACAAAGAGATAGCAGCATTAAATGACACTCTAGAAGAAATAGACCTAATTGATATATATAGAGCCCTTCATCCCAAAGAAGCTAAACACACATTCTTTTCAAGTGCACATGGAACATTTTCAAAGATAGACCACATGATAGGACACAAAATGAGTCTCAATAACTTCAGGAAAATAGAAATCATACCAAGCATCTTGTCTGATCACAGGGGACAGAAATCGGAAACCAACCCCACAGGAAAAAACCCCAAACACCCAAAAGCATGGAGATTGAATGATATGCTATTAAACAATGAATGGGTCAAGACTGAAATTAGGGAAGTAATCAAAAAACTTCTCGAAACTAATGAAAATGAACTCACAACAACCCAAAACTTATGGGACACAGTGAAGGCAGTCCTGAGAGGGAAGTTCATAGCAATACAGGCTTACCTAAAGAAGATAGAAACATTTCAAACAAACAACCTAACCCTACACCTGCAAGAACTCGAGGAACAACAACAAAGACAGCCCAGAGCAAGTAGAAGAAAGGAAAGATCAGAGCACAACTAAATGACATAGAGACTAAAAGCACAATTCTAAGGATCAATGAATTTAGGAGTTGGTTTTTTGAAAAGATAAACAAAATAGACAAACCTTTAAGTAGGCTCATCAAGAAAAGAAGAGAGAGGACCCCAATAAACACAATGAGAAATGAAAGAGGAGAGATTACAAATGATAGCACAGAAAAAGAAGAGATTGTAAGAAATTACTATGAAGAACTGTATGCCAAGAAATTTGAAAACCTAGATGAAATGGACAAATTTCTAGAAAAATATAATCTTCCAAAACTCAATGAAAAAGAAACAGAAAACCCGAACAGGCCAGATGAAATTGATGAAATTGAGGAAGTAATAAAAAAACTCCCATCACACAAAAGCCCTGGCCCAGATGATTTCACAGGAGAATTCTACAAAGCATTTAAGGAAGAACTAACCCTGATTCTTCACAGACTATTCCAAAAAATCCAAAAGGAAGGAAAACTCCCCAACTCTTTTTATGAAGCCAGCATCATCTTAATTCCAAAGCGAGATAGAGACACGACAAAGAAAGAAAACTTCAGGCCAATATCGCTGATGAACATAGACGCTAAAATCCTTAATAAAATATTGGCAAATCACATCCAACAATACATCAAAAAGATCATACAACACGACCAAGTGGGATTCATCCCAGGGATGCAAGGATGGTTCAATATTTGTAAATCAGTAAATGTAATACACCACATAAACAAAACCAAAGACAAAAGCCACATGGTCATATCAACAGATGTGGAAAAAGCTTTTGATAAGGTACAACACCCATTTATGATAAAGGTAATCAGCAAAGTGGGAATAGAAGGAACATTCCTCAATATAATAAAGGCCATATATGAAAGACCTACAGCTAACATCATACTCAATGGGCAAAAACTAAAATCTTTTCCACTAAGATCAGGAACAAGACAAGGTTGCCCACTATCACCATGTCTATTCAATATAGCATTAGAAATTCTAGCCATAGCAATCAGACAAGAAAAGGAAATAAAAGGCTTCCAAATCAGAAAGGAGGAAACAAAACTGGCATTGTTTGCAGATGGCATGATCATGTACATGGAAAAGTCTATAGACTCTACCAAAAAACTGCTCGAACTAATAAATGAATTTGGCAAAACGGCGGGATACAAAGTCAATATCCAGAAATCAAAGGCATTTTTGTATACCAACAATGAAACAGCAGAAGCAGAAATCAGGAAAAAAATCCCATTCAATATAGCAAAAACAAAAATAAAATATCTGGGAATAAACCTAACCAAGGAGGTAAAAGACCTGTATGCAGAAAACTACACAACACTGAAGAAAGAAATCAAGGAAGACACAAACAAATGGAAACATATACCGTGTTCATGGATTGGAAGAATTAACATCATCAAAATGTCCATACTACCCAAAGCAATTTACAGATTCAATGCAATACCTATTAAAGTACCAATGGCATATTTCACAGACATAGAACAAACACTTCAAAAATTTATATGGAACCATAAAAGACCCCGAATAGCAGCTGCAATGTTGAGAAAGAAGAACAAAGTAGGAGGGATCACAATACTTGATATCAAACTGTATTACAAGGCCAGTGTAATCAAAACAGCCTGGTACTGGCATAAAAACAGGCACATGGACCAATGGAATAGAACAGAGAGCCCAGAAATAAACCCAAATCTCTACAGTCAATTAATATTCGACAAAGGGGGCAGTAATATAAAATGGAGTAAAGACAGCCTTTTAAACAAATGGTGTTGGGAGAACTAGACAGCTACATGCAAAAAAATGAAACTCGAGCACCAACTTACACCATACACCAAAATAAATTCAAGGTGGATAAAAGACTTAAATATAAGCTTTGAAACCATTAAAGCCCTAGAGGAGAGCATTGGCAAGAAAATCTCAGATATTCCATGCAGCAAGATTTTTATCAATATGTCCCCCAGAGCAAGGAACATAAAGGAAAGAATAAACAAATGGGATCTCATCAAACTTAAAAGCTTCTTCATGGCTAAGGAAAACAGTATCAAGATTAAAGAGAAGCAACTGTTTGGGAAAACATATTTGCCAATGATACTTCAGAGAAAGGTTTAATCTCCAAAATATACAAAGAACTCACTCGACTCCACTCAAAGAAGACAAGCAACCCAATGAAAAAATGGGCAGAGGACTTGAACAGACATTTCTCCAAGGAGGACATACAGAGGATCCAGAGACATATGAAAAGATGCTCGATATCACTTGCTATCAGAGAGATGTAAATTAAAACCACAATGAGATACCACTTTAGACCACTTAGAATGGCTATCATAAACAAAGAAACAAACAAGTGCTGGAGAGGTTGTTGGGAAAGGGGGACCCTAGTTCACTGTTGGTGGGATTGCAGACTGGTACAACCACTGTGGAAAACAGTATGGAAGTTTCTAAGAAAACTAGAAATGAACGTGCCTTTTGACCCAGCAATTCCACTCTTAGGAGTATATCCTAAGAACCCTGAAACACCAATCCAAAAGAACCTATGCACCCCGATGTTCATAGCAGCACAATTCATGATAGCCAAGAGTTGGAAGCAACCTAGATGCCTATCAGTAAATGACTGGATCAAAAAGCTATGGTACATTTACACAATGGAATTCTATGCTGCAGAAAGGAAGAAGGAGCTCCTACCTTTGGCAGCATCATGGATAGAACTGGAGAACATTATGTTGAGCGAAATAAGCCAGGCGGGGAAAGACAAATACCATATGATCTGACCTTTAACAGGAATCTAAACAACAAAACAAACAAGCAAGCAAAATATGACCAATGACACTCAAATATGGAACAGGCTGACAGGGTCCAGAGAGGAGAAGGGAGAGAATCATAGAGGAAAAGGGGAGGGACTCACATGAATAAGTATAAAGGACTCATGGACAATAATTAAGGTGTGGGGTGGAAATGGGAGGGAGGTGGGGAGCAGTGGGGGGCAGGGTAGGGAATATAAAACAGAAAACTGTACTTGAATAAGAATTAAGTAAAATTTAAAAAAATATATCACTGCATCACGTGGTTCTTCAAAGTGCACACAGTAGGTTATGTTCCATGTTCTTCAGGTCCTCCCAACAGATATGTTAGAGATGTGATCTGGGATGGTGACTGATCCCATGACCCACTAAAGGGGACAGAATGAGAGTCATTGAGAAATGCATTACACCTGTAATGCTCCCCCATACCGATAGTCACCTTGTGCTGATTCCTGTCTTCATGGCTAAAGGACAGAATCAACCATTTATTTCTAAGAGCTACTTACCAGCCCCACCAACAACCTCAGGGTCCAGAAATAATTCTATGTTCAGAGTCAGACACTGGCATTCAAAAATATAAAGCATTTTTGGAAAGATTAGAAATGCCACATTGTATGTGTTTTTAAATTTTTAAAAAATATTTTACTTATTTATTTGTAGAAAGGGGAAGGGGGGAGAAAGAAAGGAAGAGAAACATCAAAGTGTGGTTGCCTCTCACGCACCTTCTATTGGCACTCCTGTCACATGCATCCAGGCATGTGCCCCAGACTGGGAATCGAACAGGCAATCCTTTGGTTTGCAGGCCGGCACCGAATCCACTGGCCACACCAGCCAGGGCCATATTTTTTTTTAGAGAACGATATTGGTATGAGCATCCCTAAACTTATGAGTATGCACACATTCTAGTGCCAGTGTACTACAGTTTCTCCTGGGGAGTAGTACAATTGATAGGTTGTAGGGCACGGAAATGTTCAAGTCCACAAGATAACTCATTGTGAATGTGCTAATTTACAATCCTACCAGCAATATACAGAAGTTTGCACTGATCCACATTCTAATATATACTTGGTGATAGCAGACTTTTAAATTTTGGCCAAACTAATTAATGCAAAATGGTATGTTATTGTGGACTGAGTTCACTTTCCCGATTATTAATGAAGTAGAGAACCTTTCCCTATGTTTATTCACAAGTTGGGCTTTTGTTTTTATCTGAAACACCTATTTTCATCTGTGGCCTTTTATCAGATGGGGTTGTTTGTATTATTCTTAATTATTTGCAGGAGATCTTTATATATATTACATACTGTAGAATATGTTCTATTAGTTCTGTACTGGCTATGTTTTACAGGTATTTTCCTAGTTTTGTATCTTGTTTTTGGAAAAATAAGTTTTAAATTTAATGTAGCTAAATGCATCAATTATCTTAGAAATGCCTCACTCTTAACTGCTTCCCAAGCTATAGGGCTGTTATTTCTGGGGATGTGTGAGATGATGCTGGTGCACATGAAAACAAACTTAAAAAAAGTTAACACATATAATGCTTATTTTCGTGTTATTATATATGTTCTTGAAGGAAATATATATGTGTGTGTGTGTATAATCACTTTGAAAATAAATATATATTTTTAAAGTGAGTTTAAGAAAAGTATAAAGGAGGCTTGATTGAGGTTCCAGCCAAGATGGAAGTGTAGGCAGAAATGCTTCACTTCCTCACACAACCAAAAGAAGGATAACAACCAATTTAGAGACAAAGAAAGCCAGAACTGCCAGAAAATCATTTGCATGGAAATCCAACAATCCAGGAGTTAAAGAAACATACACATGAGTGGTAGGAGAAGCGGAGACGGGCACCTGGGTAGAGAGGACACACTGGGAAGCCAAGGCTGAGGACCTTGCAGGTGATCCAACATTGGCATGCAGATAAGCAGAGAGGAACAATGGAGGAGGAAGACAGACTGTGAAACCCAGGGTTTCACAGCATGAGAAACTAAAGACTCAAAACCCCTGGCTATAAAAAAACCTGTGGGGATTGCAGCACTGGGAGAAACTTCCAGTTACAGAAGAGCTCACTAGAGAGGTCCACAGGGTCCTAAAGTATACACAAACCTACCCACCTAAGAATCAGCACCTGAAAGGGCATAAGCTGTTTGTGGGAAGTGAGGGAAATGGTGGAAAATGGCATGAGAGCAGAGGAAGCAGCATTGTTCCCTCTGACACCCGCCTTACGTACAGTGCCCCAGCACAGCAAAGAGGGTCGCCCCACCCTAGTGAATACCTAAGGCTCCATCCCGTACCATATAACAGGTGCGCTGAGATAAACAAATATGGCTCCAAGGAAAGAACTGATTGAAACTCCAGGAAAAGAACTAAGTGACAAGGAGATAGACAACCTATCAGATGCAGAGTTCAAAACACTGGTAATCAGGATGCTCACAGAAGTGATTGAGCTCAGTTGCAAAATGAAGGAAGAAATGAAGGATACATAAAATGAAATAAATGAAAATATACAGGAAACCAACAGTAAAGGGAAGGAAACTAGGACTCAAATCAATGATTTGGAACAAAAGGAAGAAATAAACATCTAATTAAAATACAATGATGAAATAAGATTTCAAAAAAATGAGGAGAGGCTTAGGAACCTCTAGGAAACCGTCAAATGCTCTACCACCCAAATCATACGGCTGCTAGAAGAAAAAAAGAACAAGAAATTAAAAACTTAGTTGAACAATAATTAAGAAAAGCTTCCACAACCTGGCAAAGAAAATAGACTTCCAGGAAGTACAGGAAGCCCAGAGAGTCTCAAAGAAATTGGACCCAAGGAGGAACACACCAAGGTACATCATTATTAAGTTACCCCAAGATTAAAGATAAGGGGAGAATCTTAAAAGCAGCAAGAGGAGAGAGTTACCTAAAAAGGAGATTCCATAAGACTATTGGCTAATTTCCTAGAAACCTTACAGTCCAGAAGCACTGGAAAGAAATATTTCAAATCATGAAAGGCAAGGACCTACATCCAAGATTACTCTGTCTAGAAAATCTATCATTTAGTGTGGAAAAGCAGAAAAAGTGCTTCCCAGATAAAGTCAAGTTCAAGGAGCTCATCATCACCAAGTTCTTATTATATGAAATGTTAAAGGGACTTATCTAAGAAAAAGAAGATCAAAACTATGAACAGCAAAATGACAACAAACTTACAACTATCAACAACCGAACCTAAAAAATAGAAACAAAAACTAAGCAAGTAACTAGAACAGGAACAGAATCACAGAAATGGAGATCACATGGAGGGTTATCACTGGGGAGGGGGAGGAGAAAGGTGAGAACGACGGGAGAAGGTACAGGGAATAAGAAGCATAACAGGCACAAAATAGACAGAAAGAAGTTAAGAATTGTATAGGAAGTGGAGAAACCAAAGACCTTATATATATAACCCATGAACATAAAGTAAGGTGCAGGGGGGAATGTTGGAGGATTGGGTGGGTGCAGGGAGGAGGAGGATAAAGGGGAGAAAAAAATAGTAAAACTGTAATAGCATAATCAATAAAACATACTTTAAAAAAGATAAGTATAAAGGAAATAATTGTCCAGGGAGTATGTGCATATGGCTAACATATAACTATGAGATGTGGTCAACTAAAGTAGGACCCCTTGGCCTCAAGATCAAAGGGTCAAAAGCCCACAGTAAGTGGGGTCTTCTGGTAGCATTTACTTCTTGGATTCTCTAAGAGTAGGAGGCTATAAGATCTCCCATGTATTCAATGGGTGTCATGGGCTGAGCCCTGATGACAGGCCACGCATGCACCCTGGCAGATAAATGAAATAGGCATGATTGTACAGATGCATAGGTTTGACTCAGAAAGGCAAATAACTAGTCCAAGGTCACACAAATCCTACATGGCAGATCCCGATCTAAAACTCCAGTTTCCTTAGACTTTAGAGTCTACACATTTAACTACAATATTGTTCTGATTACAAAAAGCAAGCATCTGGCCCAGAGGGTAAGGAAAAACAGGTATATTTCTGTAAAGGTCAGAAGGCTCAATTTGAAATTTTTGCAAAGCTTCGTATCTCAGATGATAATTTTAAGATTATCTGTGAACAGATATCAGCACAGCGGACAACAGTGGGGACCTGTTCAGCCCTCTGTGTTCATGTGCACCCCACTCCTTGGGCTTCAGTTTCCCACAGGCAGAACCTGGACAACTCTGTGGCATCTGCATAAGAGCCAGTTGATAATGTGAGCATCCCCATTCCTGCCCAGGGCCCCTTAACCCCCTTAACCAGTCTCCGATGGAGGCAGATCCCTTTTCTGGGGTTGGGATATCTAGGGGGCATAATTTTAACCTTTTGACCTCTCTGTGAGATCAGGGAAAGTCATGCCCCCACTTTGATTCCCTCTTTTCCTCTTCCTTCTTTTACCCTGTCCCAGCACACAGATACTTAGGGCCACTTCTGAAGGCTTCATTTTCTCTTTTCTTGGGCAGTGGGAGCAGAGGGGGGCAGAGGATGGATGAAGACTTGAGAGAGTACCCAGGAGGTGCTGAGAAGGTTTCCCATAGTATGACCATCAAGGCCTTGAGAGGCCAGAGCCAGGATGGCCAGAAGCTCAGTCCTCATCAGACCATCTGTGTCCATTGAGCCCAAGGGCTGTCATTTCTGCTGTGAGGTCATGGCTGTGTTAATGGGCATGAATGGTAGATATCACTTCTCTGGCTCAACTAACCTGAGTACATGGATATATGAGCCAGGAGATGTTGGACAAGGGAGCATACTAGGGAAAGACCTCTAACGATAGACTAGATAATAATAAGAAAGGGAGAACCAATGCACAAGGGAGCCCTGGCTGGTGTGGGTCAGTGGATTGAGTATGGGTCTGCAAACCAAAGGGTCACTGGTTTGATTCCCAGTCAGGGCACATGCCTAGGCTGCAGGCCAGATCCTCAGCTGGGGGTGTATGAGAGGCAACAACACATCGATGTTTCTTTCCCTCTCTTCCCTTCTCTCTAAAAATAAATAAATAAAGGACACATGGACAATAACTAAGGGTGGGGGGTGGAAATGGGAGGGAGGTGGGGAGCACTGGACGGGGGGCGGGCAGGGCTGGGAATATAAGACAGAAACCTGTACTTGAACAAGAATTAAATAAAAATTATATTTAAAAAAATCTTTTTTGAATGCCCAGGGGAAAACACTAGGAGAAAGCAGAACAAGACACATGTGCGGTGGGCAGGAAAAAGTCAACATCTTCTCCTTCCTGGGGTACCCACCCTGGTCTCGTGAGGGCCTAGGGGAAAGCCAGTTGGTGTGATATCCCTAGTCCAAATGCAGGACTGCCAGTGAGGACCCTTCCACACTGAGAAACAGCAGGACCAAGTTATAATTATTATTATAACTGAGTTATTAATGCATGGGAAAGGGGAATAAGGAAAAACTGAGCTTTATTAAAGTCACACAGTTTTAAGTATGAGTAAAATACTTAGTCTAACAAGTGCTAACTGCATAGGTTGCCACTAGAGGAGAAGGAAGAGAGAGAATTTTTGCCAAAAGCCAGTCATTAATACCTAAATAAAATCTGTAGATGTGGGGTTTTTTTGTTTAATTACTGTTCAAGTACAGTTTTCTGTCTTTAATTCCCATCCCAGCCCACCCCCCAGTGCCCCTCACCTCCCTCCCATTTCCACCTCCCTTAGTTGTTGCCCATGTGTCCTTTATACTTGTTCCTGTAAATCCTTCCCCTTTTCCCCCTGAAACTCCCTCCCCTCTCCCCTCCTGTCACTGTCCCCTGTTCTCTATTTCAGTGTCTTTGGTTATATTTTGCTTGCTTGTTTGTTTTGTTGTTTAGTATGCATATTTTTAACACCTCTGGGAAGGAGGAAGGGGCAAAGGGGGATAAAAGTCTCAGCTGCCCCCTAGGCAGATCCTCTGCTGTTTTGTGCAAAGAGCACATGGAATTTCACATCCTTTAGGAAAGGGGGCCTAGAAAGTGGGGTGCATAAAACCAAACTAAAAAGCAAGGTTCATTTTTACATTAGTGTCTTTGGTAAAATCTTCACCCTATCTGCCTCAGTCTTTGTGTGTGTGTGTGTGTTATGAAAATATTTATAGAAATTTCATATACAGAATTCAAGTTTCATGGCAATATATATTTCAAAACCAAAGTGATATTGGTCATAAATACATGCATATATGGTAAAACTAGCAAGGAAATTATTAATGCCCAATTTAGATTACTTCTGGTAGTGAAAGCTGGGGGAGGCAAGATCAGGGCAGGGCCCTCAGGTGTGGCTGGCACAGGTACTGGGTGATATTAAATATCTGTAGTAGAGTGGTGGGTTTGTGGGTGTTCATTTTATTATTATTTTTGTCTTGTTTATATATTATGTGTACTCATGTCAATAAATTTCCTTTAGAATTTTGAAGATATTGCTTTGTGGTCTTCCCCCAGCTGGTATAACTGATGAGAAGTCAATCAAACTCTCATTCCTTTGGAAGAAATTTTTTGGGAAGCTTTTAGCATTTTCTTTTTTATGCTCATGTTTCTGAAATTTCACAATGAGGTGTCTAATTGTAGATTTTCCTCCTTTCATTGTGTTGGATCCTTCATGGGCCCTTTCAGTCAAAAGATGTATTCCCTTCAGTACTAGGAATATTTCATGTTATTTCTTTTCATTTTTGCCTCTGAAGCCAGTGCCTGTCTTAATTCCACCTTCCACTGTTTTCAATGTTGCTGAAAAAAAGAGCCTTTAGGGTTTTACAGCCCTACTTCTTTATAGTTCCCTCTACAAGTACTCTAGAATAGAGCTTTTTCTATTTTTTCTCCAATTATCATTCCTCCACTTACTTTATCTTCCGGAAATCCATTGAACTCTCTCCTGTCTTCTGATGACCCTCCTCCTAGTTTCTTAGTTTTAACTAGAAGCTCCAGCAATATTTTAAAAATGCTAAAATCTAAGCTGTTAGTTGGCTGGCTCTTGAGTTCAGTTTTTCCATCAGTTTTGCTGAGATGTAGGGAGAAGACTAAGGGGGAGGATTGAGTAGGAGGCAAGGGAACTGGAGCTAGAGCCTGGGTGAAAACATAGCTGCACACCTGAATGACCACCAAAACTACTCCTTACTCACTAACTTTGTAATTTCAGACAAAGCTGATTCTCTTATCTGCACTTCAGTTTGGGATAAAATGGAGGTAATAGTATAGATTCACCAGCAAACAAGTCTCTGGCTTCATTCAATTTGCAACAAATGTCTTATCCCTGATAAACAGACTAATAGATACCTCCTCTCCCCATGGTTTAGCCCTATGGAGGAGGGTGTAGCTTGGACAAATTGAGACTTGAACATTCTGATTACTAAATCCTAATAAACTGGTGGTGGTGAATAGCCACAACTGTGCACACTGGGGTGAATATATGCTCTTCCTCCACAGTGCCTTTTCACATGCTCTTTCCCTAGCTGTCTGCACTGCCTGCCACCCCATTTGGCTGGTTAATTCCTAATCATCCTTTAGATCTCAGCTCAATGATCACCTTCTTGGAGAAACTTTCCCTGACCTTGATCATGTCAATCCTGTTACCATCAGTGCTCTGTACTGTGTATTCCTTTCTGTTAATTTAACTTCTCCCACTGGACCACCTGCCTCACATGGTTTTATTATGTGATCTCTGCCTAGGTTCCTCCCAAATTCCCTGCCAGACCCTCCCTCCCACCTTTTACCTAAAGAATTTCAAATTGTCCATTATTTCCTCTGTACTTGTGTTGGGTATAGGTATTTTGCTGACCCAAGCACCATTTTTCTTGCTGACAACAACTTATTTGTTTGGTTCCACATTAAGTAAATTCTATTTCTTGTCTATTATTTATCGAGCACTTTCATTTTTTTCTTTCTAAAGATTGTTTACTTACTTGGAAAAGAAAATACATTAAATGGTACAAAATTCAAAATCTATAAAAGAGTATACAATGAAAAGTAAGCCTCCTTTCCTCCCTGGTTCCACAACTGCACTGTCCCCTTTGAAAAGGTGTTCACTGATGCCGGCTTTTTTTGAGCCATTCAGAGATAGTAAATGCACTGCAAGTGTCCCCAGCTAGATATTGTTTGTGTTCATTTGTTTGTTTTTCATATGCTATCTGCACCCTATTCTGGGCCTTAAAAATGATCAATGTACCCTGAAGACTATCTCCTCCTGAATATTTAAAGCTACCAAATTCTTTAAAAAATCCTGCTTCCTGGATTTTTATTATCTTTAAGTTCTTATTATCTTTTTGCTCATTATCTTTTTGCTTATCATGCTATTAAATGAGTCATTTTATTTTATTTTTTATTTTTTTTCAATTTTTTTATTTAATTATTTTTAGAGTACAGTTTTCTGTCTATTACTCCCATCCCATCCCACCCCCCATCCTCCCCCCTCCCTCCCATTTCCACCCTTCTCAGTTGTTGTCCATGTATCATTTATATAGGTTCCTCTAAATCCCTCCCTTATTTCCCCTGAAATTCCCTCCCCTCTCCCCTCTGGTCACTGTCAGCCTGTTCTCTATTTCAGTGTCTTTGGTTATATTTTGCTTGCTTGTTTGCTTTGTTGTTTAGCTTCCTGTTAGAGGTGAGATCATATGGTATTTGTCCTTCAACACCTGGCTTATTTCACTCAGCATAATGCTTTCCAGTTCCATCCATGTTGTTGCAAAAGGTAGGAGCTCCTTCTTTCTTTCTGCAGCATAAAATTCCATTGTGTATATGTACCATAGTTTTTTGATCCATTCATTTACTGACGGGCACCTAGGTTGCTTCCAACTCTTGGCTATTGTAAATTGTGCTGCTATGAACATTGGGGTGCATAGGTTCTTTGGGATTGGTGTTTTAGGGTTCTTAGGATACAATCCCAGCAGTGGAATTGCTGGGTCAAAAGGCAAGTCCAATTTTAGTTTTCTGAGAAAATTCCATACTGTTTTCCATAATGGTTGTACCAGTCTGCAATCCCACCAACAGTGGACCAGAGTCCCCTTTTCCCCACACCCTCTCCAACATTTGTTGTTTATTGCTTTGTTTATGATAGCCATTCTCACCGGTGTAAAGTGGTATCTCATTGTAGTTTTAATTTGCATCTCTCTGATAGCTAGTGATATTGAGCATCTTTTCATGTGTCTCTGGATCCTCTGTATGTCCTCTATTTTTTCAATCACAGTTTACTTCAATATTATTTTGTATTGGTTTCAGGTGTACAGCATATTGGTTAGACAATTGCGTTATTTTACAAAGTATTCTCCCTGATATTTCCAGTACCCACCTGGTGCCATACATGGTTATTGCAATATTATTGACTACATTCCCTATGCTGTACTTAACATCCCAGCAATAATTTTGTAACTACCACTTTGTACTTAATCTCTTTATCTCTTTTACCCAGTCCCCCAAACTTTCCTGGCAACCACCAGTCTGCTCTCTGTGTTCTAAGAGTATTTTCAATTTTGTTTGTTCACTTATTTTGTTCTTTAGGTTCCACATATAAGTAAAATCATATGGTATTTGTCTTTCTCTGACTGACTTATTTCACTGAGCATAATACCCTTTCTGTCCATCTATGGTGTTGTAAATGGTAAAATTTCATTATTTTTTATGGCTGAGTAATATTTGATTGCATATATGCACCACAGTTTTTTAATCCACTCATTTAGTGATGGGCACATGGACTGTTTCCATATCTTGGCTATTATTAATGTAAATAATACTGTATAGAACATAGGAGTGCATGTATTCTTTTGAATTAGTGGTTTGGGTTTCTTCAAATAAATCCCCCAAAGTGGAATTGCTGGGTCATAAGGCAGTTCTATTTTTAATTTTTTGAGGACCCTCCATAGAGATAGGTAATTCATAACCACACAGACAGAAATGATAGGAACTTTATTCCCAAAGACATTTTCTACTTCCTTCTACCCAAAGTTTCAACATCCAGTGTTGGATTTGAAAAGAAAATGGGGCAACCTTTAACTGTGATATTCAGTGTCATAGAGGGAATGGTGCATTCCAGAGACAGAGCCACCTACTGCATGTCAACATTAATTTAAAAAAACATGTTCTATAAAGTACACTCAACCCTAACATATTCCTGAGCACAATTTTATTTTTCTTCTATGTCCAAAAGACTGTTCAGAACCTACAGATTCTTAGGGCCACTATAAAGTTCAAACTCCAATGATAAGCACTTTGGGGCCTCTGAACAGTGGTTTCTGGCTGATAGAATTCTGGAACACTCTAGTTTTACTTTGCTTCCAAGGGTCCTTGAGCTCACTTGAAAACAACAAGTTAGAGAAAAGCTCTATAATGAGAGGAATACATAAATGTTTAGAATAGTATCTATCAAATTTTGATAAATATGTAATGTAAATTATGAACTGAGAACAAAGGATGTGAGCTTCTGTTGGCTATATTACTATGGTGTTTACCAAGTTTTTTGAGTCATGTGCTGTTTTAACCTGCAATTGTAATTAAATAAAGTAACATAGAATAAACTTAAATAGTTGACACTAAAACCTATGATCTTTACTCAGGATTCTAAAACATGAAAATCCATATCACTGGAAACAATTAAAACCTCATGGAGCCAATAGGTGATGCATAGAGAATGCCCTTTTGTTTTTCGTTTGTTCCTGGGAATGGGACTGAGAGGCTAGTTACTCTCCATCTCAACATGGTACGGTGCCCTTGTGTCTCAAGAGATTATAGAAATTAGGAATTTTGAATGTGTAAGGCCATGTACCCTCCACAGAAATTTTAAGAGTAGCTTACATACTCCATTTTTCTGGTTCTGAAAAAGGAAAAAACAACTAGAAAGTATTCAAGTTTCTGCTCTGTGACTGATTTTGGTGAGTGCAGCTTCATCTATTCCTGCCCACTGATACCCAGGATAAAATGTAGTTTAGCCAATATCCTCCTGCTCAGGCTCATCCACAGGGACTTCTGAAATGAGGATTCTAGAGGGGAAAAGCATCTGGTAGCAATTTGACAATAGAATTGAAGCAGCAGCTAACCATAGAGTCATAATTCTAAGAAGGCTTGGAACAGAGCTTCATGACATGGAAGTGGCAACAGGATCTTGGAGATCAGTGAATATTTCCAGAATTCATTATTCATTGCTTGTCCTGTAAAGTCACTGGGTTGTCTGTCTAGTGTATAGATGTTTATCTTCATCTCTCACCCGAGTAACTGACTAGATTTAGGGGCTGTGGATGACTAAAGATGAAATTTCCTGATGTCTTCTAATACTGATGTTAAATTGTGAAACAAACTTGGATTTGGGTCTCTAGGAAGCTCTGGGTCCATCATGGGTGAGTCACTGTCTCTTCTGAGCCTTGGTTTCATCATATTCTTTTTTTTAAAGAATAATTTATTTATTTTTACAGAGAGGGGAATAGAGGGAGAGAAACAACAATGTGAAAGAGAAACATTAATCTGTTTCCTCTTGTACACTTCCAGAATGGGGATCAAACCTGCAACCCAGGCCTATGTCCTGACCAGGAATTAAACCCTTTGTTTTGTGGGACAACACCCCATTGAACCACACTGGTCAGGGCTGGGTTTCCTCTTCTCCAAATTAGGGAAAAGATACTTTGCATTGGAAACTATAAGGTGTTGCTGTTCTGTTATCATAATTATTATTTAGAAGCATTGATTCTGATGAAAGAACAGCCAATCAGATTTAGTCAAAATGTAGTGAGGAAAAGGAGTGATGAAAATTAAAACAATAAGCTATAAAAGGAAAAGGCTCCCTGGCTGGTGTGGATCAGTGGATTGAGTGCTGGCCTGAGAACCAAAAGGTAGTTGGTTCAATTCCCAATTAGGGAACTTGCCTCGGTTGTGGGCTAGGTCCCTCGTTGGGGGTGCACGAGAGGTAACCACACATCAATGTTTCTCTCCCTCTCTTTCTCCTTCCCTTTCCCTGTCTAAAAATAAATAAATAGAATATTTTTTAAAAAGGAAGGAATGAAGGTGGAAATAGAGCCCTCCTTGTGCTCCTGGAGGAAAACCAGGAGGATTCCCAGTGGAATGTCACTAGGGCCTCCAGCCTCTGAAACTCTCTTGTCACATAATAGGGCATTTAATTCTTTATAGCAGGGAATATATTTAGTGTTTCCTATGCTCTAGGCACTTGGTTCTATCAGAGATGCCAAAGAAGGGTTATAAGGAAATAGTTAATGCTCCACATTTATCTAATGTATCTTCCTAACTCTTCTACAAGGAAGGTATTATTAATATTGTCCCATTTTATAGATAAACAAAACTGAGGCTTAGGCATTTAAATAATTATGTTGAAGGATTTGGAAACAGAGCTCAATCCAGGTTTGACTTATCCCAGAGTTTGTACTTCCAACCACTGTCCAGAGATGCAGAAGTCCACAGCAAAGATAGAACCTGACTATGGCTGCATGTGAGCCCATGGGACTAGGGGTCTTATGTATTTAAATCTGTAAGCTCCCAATGTAGTATCGCATCCTCTCTGCAGAGTCTATGGGGCCTAACAGGAGATAGTGAAACTCAGTTTTATCTTTCAATCAACCACACATGACCTACACCTCATCTTCATGATGAAGCCATTTGATGCACAAAACATGAGAGAATAAGAAGGAGCCAAGAACCACTTTTGTGAGAGGTAGTCAGTGTTGCTAATGGAGTCAGGCATGGGGTGAGGGAGGTGTAAATGGAACCAAAAATTTCCTGAAGGTGAGCTTGTGGATTCGCCTTGTGACTCTGGCCATCAAAGGGGAATTGAGATTCCAAACTGATGACACAACTCACATGACAACCATATTCTTTTATTACAGTACATTTATCTCATCAGGAGGCACATATTTTATTTTGGGAATTTTAATTTACTTTTTAAAATTTATATTCAATAAAATTTCCCACTTTGGTGTACAATTTTATGAGTTTTGAAAAAGGCATTCATGCATGCGACCCAATCATGATCAAGATATGGAACAGTTCTATCACCCCCCTCCCACCTCCACCCTCAAGTTCCCGAGTAGCCAACACTTAGCCCCTGGCAACCACTGAACTGTTTTTTTTTTAATCTTATAACTTAGGAATATGATTATGATTGTTTTTTAGTACTTCTAAACAGTGTTTCCCAAATGAGTGCCATGGCCTTAGAGGGAAACCAGAACATGCTAAATGTAGGGATTCATCCCTGATGGGGGTGAGTGACCCTAGGACCTGACAGTGAGTCTCAGCACCAGCTCCTCCCCCCTGGCACTGTCCCCATCCATCTCCCACTCCTGCCCAGTGACCCATCCCTGCACCTGCCTACACCAGACTCCTCACAGGTAGTGAGACCCACAGAGCCTATTATCCAAAGCCCTTGATGGCTTACCCACATGAACTAACCAAAAATATGTGAAACAGCCCAGTCTGGGGACAAAAGAATGAAAGGTAAGAGGTGTTTGCTCCAGCTTCCTGGAAGGGCTGTCTCTTGGAGGAGGCTCTATCTCTAAAGGAGTGGATTTGAAAAGTCCAGTTTTGGGGAAAAGAGCTAATCTATAGCAAAGAGTCTCTCACCAGCCTGGCCTATCTGCCACTTTCTGGGGTCTTCCTGGTGGGCACCCAATTGATGTCCCTTTGAAGACCCAAAGTTCCCTCAGCATGAACCTGCTCTATAACCCCAAGTGCCCACGCCCCAAATTACTTCTTTTTATCTTCTTTTTTCTTTCAACATTAAACCTCATCTTCCTTCAGTATAAGAACCATCAGAGAATTTTAACAGGAAAGCAAACTGATTAAATGAATGCAGGTGAGGTTAGAAATGACAGGGATTTTTTAAAAATAAAGAATATTGCCCCACAGTTACCGTATGTACTTCTTATTGCTAGGATTTCAGGCTGGTTCTAGAAATGTGGGGAAAGTATTTGGAGCAAGGAATTTTCTGGAAGTGAGTGAATCCTGGTCATTTGATCCTCAGAGATGTGGACCTGAGGGACCCTGAGAAGCTATTAGAATAGTGGGGCTCAGGCCTCTGTTATCACACTCTGAAGAAGTGTATGTATGTTTGGGTGGCTATATTATGAATGCATCTATTTATTTAGAATAGGTAATGAAAGCTCGTGAAAAGTTATCCTAGAAGACACACAAAGGAATAAAGTCCCCCAATTACCCAACTCCAGGGCCAGTGACAACTAGGTAGGTGCTGTCCTTCCTGGGCCCTGGCATAAATATTCTTACATAGAGAGGAGCACATCAGCATGAATACAGATTTGCTTCTCTTTACACAAATGGCAGCTAATTAAACACAGTGGTCTGTATGCTACTATTTTCATTTAACATATTTCAGAAATCTCCTGGCATGGGCACATTGATCCAGCAGCCTTTTCCATGGCCTGGTATGAAGGAATGACCCATCCACCTGGTGCCCTGGTGAAGGGTAACTGGTTATGAAGCGTATCCATTCATTTGCAGTGCGGCATTATTTTGCATACTTCTTTGTATACCTCAACAATTGTAGTACGAACTAGAAGAGGAATTGATGGCTAAAAGCACTGCATATTTTTAAACTTTGTTAGAAATAAAATACCATCCAAAGAGGCTGTAGCAATTTTTATGCCCACCAGCAATGTATGAGAGTGCTTGAACCATGTGTCCTTGAGAACACATCAAATTACCTAACTTTTGGACTTCCGCCCTTACGAAACAGGAAAAAATGTGTCCAGTGTAGCTTTAATTTGCACTTTTGCTTATAACTGATGAGAATGAATATTTTTCCATGGTTTTTCAAGTTCGTTTTATTTTTTAAGTGTGGTTAAAACACAAAATTGACCATCTTAACTATTTTAATGTGTATATTTCAGTAGTGTCAAGTTCATTCACATTGTTGTACGGCCATGTACAAACATCTTGCAAATCTGAAACCCCCAGTTCCTGACAGCCATCATGCTACCTTCTGTCTCTGAATTGGACCCTAGGTAAGTCACATGAGTGTAATCATACATTATTTGTCATATTTTTTGTGACTGGCTTATTTCATTCAGCCTATTACACTGAAGGCTCATCCTTATTGCAGCATATCTCAGAATTCCCTTCCTCTTTATGTATAGATAATATTCCACTGTATGAAGAGACCAGATTTTGTTTATCCATTCACCTGTTGGTGGACACTTAGGTTGCTTCCAACATTTGGCTGTCATAAATTATACAAATAAATAGTGCAAACATGGGTGTGTAAATATCTCTCTGAGATCCTGCTTTCAATTTCAGAAGTTAAATTGTTGATCATATAGTAATTCTATTTCTAATTCTTTCAGTATGTTTTAATGGCATTTTATTTCCAGCTGACCCTGAAACACCACTCAGGACCTCTGTTCTTAGAAAGCCTCTCTCTTCTACCTTCAAGCTCATCACTGACTTTCTCGTCAGCTCCCTCTGATGCTCTGGGACTTTGCCTCCCAGTGTGACTCCAGAATAAAGCCAGAGCCAGCCCTGGCAGTGTGAGCCCAACCTGGCCCAGCAGTTGTGAGAAGCTAAGCTATGAGCAGAGGCAGCCCTTTCTCAAAGCTCCCAAAAGAGCAGCACATATTCTCATGCCTTGGGGCACTTAGCCCTGTAGGCCTGCCAGCTTCTCTTCTGCTCACAGCTGCAGCGACTCCAGTGCCCACACCAAGGAAGCAGCTCTTTTGGACATTTGGAGACTCAGAGGCAAGAAAACCAGCTGGTAAAAATACCCTAAAGTTTGGTCAAAACATATACACACAAACTACTTGACTACCCCACAAGCCACTGAAATGTGATAGCCAAATTCTGTGTCCAGTGCCTTAGGCTGGCTGCCTCTAGAATTTCTTTTCCATTTGTTTTAATTGCAAAAACCTCTTTTATCTGTTGTCCCCTCTCCCACTACTTTGGAAAGCCAAATGCAGCAAAAAATTTGCCAAGGAGCTTTTGTTTGTTAAATGTCAACTTCCACTGTGTGGGGAGAAGAATTACTGGTGACTGAGTGCAGGTGCCTCTTGGAGTCCCTAGTCAGTGGAACAGTTTGATCAGTGATTCAGGACTGACCACTGGCCCTGATTTGCCTGGCATCAGCAGTCATTAGTTACAAGCAATGAGATAATCATTAGTAGGTGATTCAGTGTTGCTGCACAGCTTCTATCCCTGCGGTGGAGACAGGTATGCTGCCATGTGAGATCCATGCCTCAAAGAGGGAAAGACCACAGCTATACTATGGTGTGCTTCTGTAACTCAGCACACTTTCCCATTTGCTGAGCTGGTCTTCACAATGAGCATATACCCCACAATTCAAGTAAGTGTGCACAGTTGCAGACCCTTGTCTTGACTGAGCCACATGCTTGGGGTGTCCTCAAAATCTGCCCAGGGGTCCTTCCTGAGATCTGGAAATACCAAGTCAGGGGCTAAGAAAAAAATTTCAGCAGATGATCTCACTGTCCAGAATATTTCAGCAAAGTGTGGGTTCTGTACTCACAGAAGCAAAAACAATGTCTAATGGGATAGCAAGTGAGACTGTCCAAGGCTTGCTTGCTTGCTTCCTTCCTTCCTTCCTTCCATCATCCATTTGTGTAATATTTGTTGAGCACCTGTTATGTGTCTGCTATTATGCACTGGGGACAGAGAGATTACTGTCTAGTAATTGATTATTTAATTCCGCTAATGAATGTGACATTTCAACTGTGAGGAACCCTAGGAAGATGCTTCCTGGGTTCTATGAGCCTGTGAAAGAAGGGCTGTGATTCCCCTGCCTACATAGGGAGGTAAGAAGAATAGGAGTGACACACAACTTTACTTAAGAGAAGTGGACAAACAATCTAATTAAAAAATGGGCAAAGGACCTTAATAGATACTTCTCCAAGGAGGACACACAGAGGGCCCAGAGACATATGAAAAGATGCTCAGCATTACTAGCCATCAGAGAGATGCAAATTAAAACTGCAATGAGATACCACTGACTCGGACACCTGCCCACAGTGCCTGCAGTGTAATGGATAAGATATGAGACAAATTCACATGGACTACTGAGTCCTGTGGAGGAAAAGGGACAGTGTGGCTACTCCCTCAAGGGGAGAGTGAGCTGGCTCTTGCCTTGACAGGATTTTATTGGGTTTACAGCTCATTAATCATTCTCAGGCAGTAAGAATCAAACACTAGATAGCATACAAAGAACTATTGGGGCTTTTTCTGAGTCAGGATCTACCACCTAAAAGGCTACAAAACTTTGGGAAAACAATTTCATTTTCTGCTTGGGCCTTTATCATTTAACTAAGAGCATTCTTAGCAAAGCAGGCTTCATAGGATTTTACATATCCTTTCTCAGGCCTGATCATTGGGGGGAGCCTGCCCTTTCCAGCACAGGGCTGCACTGCCCTCTGTCATTGCTTCAGGCTTAAGTCAGGCAGAGGAGGCAGATAGCCAAGGAATTTTCGGAGACTTCTTGCAGACAGAATGAAGACTCAGGCTTTGTCAAAGCCAAGGGTGAGGGTCCATCACCCCCTTTCTCCATAGCCTCTCAAGTCCTTCCCGGGGCCTCCATGTGATCATGCCTGTTTTAGGTCGTTCCCCCCTTGGGGACTCTTACCCGTCATGGCTAACTGATCAAGCATTGAGAGCCAGTTATGAAAAAAGGAGCAAAAATGGCGCTGCTGCCAGGGAAATAAGCTTTGTCTCCTTAGTGGCTTATGGTCCGAAGGTCATTCACTCAGACTTAGCCATGGGGGAGGGGGGGTGTTACAGTTCCTGAAACCAGGCAGGGCAGTTCCCAACATACCACTTCACACTAGTCAGAATGGCCAACATAAATAAATCAACAAACAACAAGTGTTGGAGGGGTTGTGGAGAAAAGGGAACCTTAATGCATTGTTGGTGGGAATGCAGACTGGTGCAGCCACTGTGGAAAGCAGTAAGAAATTTACTCAAAAAACAAAAAATGGGACTGCCTTTTGACCCAGCAACTCCACTGCTGGGATTATACCCTAAGAACCCTAAAACACCAATCCAAAAGAACCTATGTACCCTAATGTTCATAGCAGCACAATTTACAATAGCCAAGTGCTGGAAGCAACCCAAGTGGCCACCAATAAATGAATGGATCAAAAAATTATTGGATATTTACACAATGGAATACTATGCAGCAGAAAGAAAGAAGAAGCTCCTACCCTTTGTGACAGCATGTATGGAACTGGAGAGCATTGTGCTAAGTACAATAAGCCAGGTGGTGAAAGACAAATATCATTATCTCACCTATAAGTGGAACCTAATCAACAAAACAAACAAGCAAGCAAAATATAACCAAAGACCTTGAAATTAAGAACAAACTGATGGTAACCAGAGGGGAGGGTGGAGGGGGATAATAGAAGAAAGAAAGGGAAGGTTTGTCAAGGAACACGTATAAAAGGCCCATGGACAAAGCCAAAGGGGGGGAAGGAATGAAGGTGGAAGGTGGAAGGTGGGGTTGGGTTGGGTAGTGGAAAGTTGTGGTGGGAAAATGAAGACAACTGTACTTGGACAACAATAAAAAAATTGTAGTGAAAAGCTATAAGTAGAGAAAACAATTGTCCTGGAAAACAAAAAACCTGGACAAGGCTGGGGTAGGAAGGCCAATTTGGTGTTTAATCAATTGAAGAAGGAGGATGAGTCTGGAAGGGATAAAAATAGGGGAGAAAGCTAGGTGGAGAGGGAAGCAGATGACTCAGGCCAAGTGAGCCAAATTAGAAGTGTTGGCCTGTACCCCTAAAGAAGTGGGAAGTTACTTATGTATTTTTCAAAAGGGGGTGCATCATTAGCTTAAATTTGTAGGAAGAACACCCTGGCCATCATATGGGAGAGAGTTGGTGGGGACAGAAATAATGCAGGCTACAACACCATCCAGAAGAGAGGAAGAAGTACTTGGCACTCCTGTGGAGTGCCAACAGGTGTGGCCAGGTTGTAGCTAGAGTTCATGAGGAAAATCAGCTAGCGTATTCATAGGTGAATTGGCATATGGTGTGAGGGAGAGTCTGGATCTGGGAGGACAGCCAGGTTTCTGCCTTCATCAATGGGTGGTGCTGGGCTGGACAGAGAGAATGGGAACCCAGGAGGAGGACCAGGTGTGTGGGATGATAAAGGGGTCAGTTTGGACATGTGGAGTGTGAAGACTCTGCAGGAGGAGGTGTCAGGTAGGTCTAAAGATCATAGAAGAACCCTGAGGGCAGGTATCAAGTGGGGAGGTTCTAGCACCCACTCTAGAGACGAGGGTTGGTGAAGTGAAATGCTGACTTGACTTTCCTGACTTCTTTAGGGACCTTCCTTGGACATTCTCCCCAACTAGTCCATCAACATCTAACTTCACATACCCAAACTCAGATTCACTCTGTTCTCCCCACTGCAGAGCTGCCCATTAAGCTCTTCTCAGGTATCCTCTTTATGAACTGACAGGACCACTGTTAAGACCATCATTCCCCCAGACACCCAACTAAAAAAATGGGAGTCAGCCTGAATTTTCCTGACCCTTGATGCCCCAAAACTCAGACCCAGCCCTCTCAGGCCCTCCTCTCCAAAACTATCAGATTCTTCTTATATTGGGAGAATGCATTTTCAGTAGGGGCTGAGGCCAGGCCTATAGGGTTCTCATTCTGACTTGGGCACTCACCAACTGGATGACCTTGGGCCTCGATTTCTTCATCTAAAATTGTAGCTACTGTCTGCCATACTTCATAGAGTTGTGTAAAGCTAAGCACTAATGCATGTAAAGTGTTGAAACTAGTGTCTGACACATACAAATTGCTCAATATATATTAGTTATCATTACTTTAACATTTCTTTCAACTTAATGTCCTTTTTGCACACTAAAAGCCAAGATGTAGCAATGTAACATTTTTTTCTGAGAGCAATACCTCAAATATCTGTTGCTTCCTCTGCATTGGCAACTCCTCACAGACAGGAGCTGTTTCTCATTCATATTTTACTTCCAAGTTCCCATTACAATTCCCTGAACATGCCCCATAAATGATGGCTTCATCAATGGATATGCAGCCATAAGAAATTCTAAAAGTCCAACCACATAGTAGGCAATGGGAAAAACAAGCATTTATAATGTTCCTGTCAAGAATCCAAAGTATTTTCAGAGGTTTTTTTAAAGAAGGGGGAAGTCAGTATACATTTGTTGCATTCTATCAGGGTTTTCTTGCATTACTAAACTCAGTTGTATTGTTTCAAAGCCTTCCAGGAGGACACCAAAGCCCGAGTGCCAGGAAAGATTGGTCTTCCAGGAACATATTCCTCACAATAAACACAGCTCTTATATTAGGTCCACTGACCCAAAAAACTCAGGTGAGTCCTTGGGATTTTTTCCTTGTTCAAGATCAGCAGCACTAACAGAATCTTCTACCTACCTGAGATTGATAATAAGTAACTGGGGCTCTATGGAATGTTTTAAATTTAATAAATGTCTGACAAAGGAAGGCAAAGAACCAAATCTAGACCTGGGGATGCCACCACCTCTCAGCTAGACAACCTGCCAGGCAATCTCTAATTAGATAGTGTACCTCAAATTGGGCACCATTATTTTTTCTTTCAAAAAAATTAGCAAAATTTGGGCAGCTGTTTCCAATAATGTAAATGTGGTTCCAAAGGCAAAGTCACTGAGGTGTAAGAAAATGGGTTTGGGAAGCAAAAGGAACAATAGGAAACAAAGTACTGCTTTCTAATTGCCACTGTTTCATAGATTCATCAACGATCAGAGCCTCTCCTCCAGTTCAAACTTTCCAAATGAGAAAGAAGGCCTCTAAAGGTGAAATGACTTTCCTCAGCTCACTAGTCTTAAAGTTAGATACCCAAGCCCCTTCTCCTGGTAATTGCACATTTTGTAGATGACACTGTATTGGACAAATTTCAGTTTAAAACAAGTGGCAAAAGAAAAGTGTGATAACACCATTAATGGCTAAAATATTTTGTACTTTCTCAGCTAGGCCCTGTGCTAAATTCTTTAAATGCATTTTCTGGGTTTTGCAACCAGGGTAAGGAGTATATACCTAAAACATCTCTACTCCATGGCAGGAAGAGCTGAGCCTGCCCAGTTTACTGAGCAATAGGTATTGGAACCAGAGCCCCCTAGAATTTTCCTTCAGGACCCTCAAATCCTAAGTGTAGCATCACAGGCCTGTACTGTGAATATTTGTGGTCCTCATGCAAGCACCTGAAACTCTCCACCCAAAGGTACTCGCTCATCCTGCTCGTGGGAGAGTGGGAAGACCAGAAGAGCTGGGAAGTTCATGACCCCTGGAGCAACCTCTGAAACATCTCTGGTAATGATGGATGGACCTGAACATTAAAAACCTCAGCCTTCTCCTGCTCCCTGTCCAGAGCTCTTCAGCAGGACTGAGCTCCACTTGCCCACAAAGCAGCCTGCTCATTACCATGCCTTCTGATTTCCTTCCCTCCCCATGTCACTTCCCCACTGACCACCAATGCTTTCTGGGATCACTAGGTAAACCTACTGCATGTTTGCTCAAGCTTTCCTTCTTAGGAACCCAGGCTAAGGCAGCTGGAGGGGGAAGAAGAGGTTGTTTTTTTCTCCATATATGTGGGAATGAGACCCTAAGAGGTGTTTGAAGACTATGAGAGAGATGTCAGGAGAGCCAGCCAGGGGGTGGTGCATTCTCCCACAAATGTAGATGTGGAACAATGACAAAGCCAAGAAAAGCTGTGTACAAAATGAATAAAGTAAAAGACTCTGGTAACATGTAATTAACCTGTGGACTTGCCTGTAGTCAGTGTTTCCTGTGAAAGGTGCTGAAACAAATCAGACTCTGGTAGAAAAGGATGTTAACGGTGCTATGACCCCCTGGACTTTATATCCTTTCTACTTAGGGTAGCCATTAAGAAAACCTGGTATGAGCCTGTTAGAAACCTGGAGAAATTCTGCACCATCCTCAGAGAACTACAGCGTGTTCAACCACAGTAGAGCAGCTTTCTGGAGAAAGAAGTGGAAAGTTCTGCAGTCAGTGCAATATTTTACTTTCTAAGGTGACTTGGTGCTGGCAATCAAGGGCACCTGTTCCTTCATTTAATTAACCAGAGTTGATTGTGTCAGTCACTAGGCTGTGTTTGGAGACACAGATGAATCTGAGACAGCTCTTGCCATCAGCCATCATAAAGAAATATTCAACCTTATCCCAACAGGAGCTGAGAAGCATTGCTGGTCACCAGAAGCACAGTCACATTTGGACATACTATAGTTTTCTGAGCTGGACTAGTCAAGCTATAACAGATCAAGGGCTGTGGTCTTATTGCTCCTATTTTAAAAAAATTAGAGTTCCAGCTAAGATGGAAGTATAGGCAGAAACCCTCCACTTCTTTGCACATCCAAAAGATGACAACCAATCTAAAAGCAATAAACAACCAGAAGTGCCAGAAAGTCAAACTGCATGGATCTCTGACAACCAAGGAGCTAAAGAAACATTCACCAGTCTGGTAGGAGGGATGGAGACAGGCAGCCAGGAGGGCGGAGAGGACCCACAGCAAGATGGAGGCCCTCTCAGGCATGGCGGTGGATCATGCAAGTGAGGCAAAGCTGGATGAATGGGAAACTATAGACTCAAGCTAGCTGTAAACTACGGTGAGGGTTGCCACAGTGGCAGAAACTCCCAGCCTCACACAAGAGAGTCTGTTGGGAAGTGGGGCTAGAGCAGAGCAAGTGAGCAGTACTGTCCTTGCTCAGAACCCTCCCCACAGACAGCACCACCATGCAGCAAAGAGGGTTGTACACCCTGGTGAATACCTAAGGCCCCACCCACTACAACATAACAGGTGCACCAAGACAAAGAAGTATGTACCAAATGAAAGAACAGATAAAAATTCCAGGAAAGAGTTAAGGAATGAGGAGAGAGCTCAAAACATTGGTAATCAGGATGCTCACAGAACTGACTATGGGACAGGGAACAGTGAAGGGAAGGAAACCAGGACTCAAATCAATGATCTGGAACAAAAGGAAGAAATAAACATCCAACCAGAACAGAATGAAGAAACAAGAATTCAAAAAAAATGAGGAGAGGCTTAGGAACCTCCAAGACAACTATAAACATTCCAATTTCCGAATCATAAGGGTACCAGAAGGAGAAGCACAAGAGCAAAAAGTTAAAAACATATTTGTACAAATAATGAAGGAAAACTTCATCAATCTGGTGAAGAAAATAGACTGCCAGGAAGTCTAAGAAGCCTAGAGAGTCCCAAAGAAATTGGACCCAAGAAGGAACACATCAAGGCACATTATCATAAAGATACCCAAGATTAAATATAAACACAGAATCTTAAAAGCAGCAAGAGGAAAGGAGAGAGTTGCCTATAAAGGAGTGTCCACAAGACTATCAGCTGATTTCTACAAAGATACCTTGCAGGCAAGAAGGGGCTGGAAAGAAGTATTCGGAGTCATGAAAGGGAAGGACCTACATCCAAGATTACTCTATCCAGAAAAGCTATCATTTAGAATGGAAAAGCAGAAGTGCTTCCCAGATAAGGTCAAGTTAAAGGAGTTCATCACCACCAAACCCTTATTATATGAAATGTTAAAGGGACTTATCTAAGAAATAGAAGAAGACCAAAAACTATCAACAGTAAAATGACAAGAAACACAATTATCAACAACTGAACCTGGAAAAATGAAAACAGTAACTAAGCAAACAACTAGAAGAGGAACAAATCACAGAAATGAACATTACATGGAGGGTTTTCAGTGGGGAGGGGAGGGGAGGAATAGTGGGGAAAGGTACAGGGAATAAGAAGCATAATTGGTAGGCATAAAATAGACAGGGAGAGGTTAAGAATGGTATAGGAAACAGGGAAATCAAAGAACTTGTATGTACAACCCACGGACATGAACTAAGGGGGTGAGGAGCCAGAGGGCTGGGGGTGCAGGGCAGAGGGAGGATAAAGGGGGTAAATTGGGAAAACTGTGATAGCATAATCAATAAAATATACTTAAAATAAAAAAATAATAAATATCTTTGAATTTAAAGTGTAGAAAGTCCCCCAATGAAGAAAGGGTGTACTTGAACCCCAAGGATATTCTCCATGTCAGATATAAGAAAAACCACAACATAAAAGATCACTCTGAGAACAACAGGAGCAAGACATTTTGTCAGCTGATTTATAGACCTGAATTGGGTCAGGAGGCCACTTCTGAAATAAAAATAGAGCCCAAAGATGCATCTGTTGTTATGAAAAATCGATGAGGCCAAGCCTACACTTCACTTCTCCCGGGGGGTGGGTCGACACTGTGCCATTTATCAGTTGCAGGAAGGGGCTGGAGCAGAAGCAGCCGTACAAGGTCATTCCCTGGCTCCAGACTCCAAAAGATGGTCTCTGGATTCAGACTACTAAATGAAATCCCTACAGATACTCAAGATGGCAAATGGCAAAATAAATGGTAATGACTGAGTACTTCTTGCTGACCCCAAGGATAGGATTCCCCAAGGCCTTCCAAGGGAGAAAATTAACATCCTGGGATCTGGGCTTTCTATTTCTCTGAAGAGATTTTTAATCTCCTTACATAGGCTGTCTCTTTTGAAAGTGACCATCACATTCTTTCATGTACTTCCAATAACTTCAAAGCCAGTATTAGTAACCTAATTCTTCTGGCATCAAATTTAGGTGTTTTGGTACTATACACAGTATGTGCAGAGTTACTACTATAGTTATATATAAGGCCTGCAAATGGGAAAAGCTGTCAAAGAAGCAAGAACATAATCAAGCCATTTGCCTTAATTGTCATGTCACTGACACCTGCTCTTTAGGCACATGGCACATAACACTCTCCTGACAGGTAAGGCCACCATGGTCAGGAGGAGTTGGGCTAAGCTCCTAGCTGAAACCTCTCCCCCATCCAAGGACTACAGTATCTGTGATTCTAAACTCTGAGCTACACACACTTCTTTCTCTTCAGAGTTATCTTAACACACACATATACCATAAAAGAAAAACTCTGTATCTCAAAAATACTTCCAGATAATTAGTTTATCTGTTATTAAAAATCTCTCCTTTTTGTGGACTAAGCTTGCCTTCAACTATGTTGGAAATTGGCTTTCTGCGGGGCCCTCCTGATGTGAACGCCTGCCTCCTTCTCATGCATTTGTTATTTCTGTAAATGGCAGTAGCACCTACACAGATTCAGAACAGAAGATTTGGAACCATTTGACCTTTCCTCACTTGACAGAGACCACATCCAGCCAGTTTCCAAATCAGGAAACCTGTCTTTTGCCTTGTTTCTTCTACTCATTAGCTCTTCTTTGCCTGTTGCATCAGGGGCACTTAGGAGGTCCGTCCACTTGTGCCATTGCAAGCACATTTCTTTTCTGTAATCTTTCGTTTTCCAGTCTCTCCTGCTCACTTCTTCCCACGTGGTGTCCAGAAGAGTCAAGACAGTGATACAAGTGGAGAAAGGGAGGATTAATAAGAATGCACTGCTAGCATCCCACCTCCAGGAGCTACCTTTGGAATTCTGTGCCCTTCAGACAGGACCCTTGTCTGGATTCCTGTAACTATGAATGATGACAACTACCTGCTCAGTCTTCTCTGCTATGAAGGTCACATATTCTCAATTGCATTTCTTTCCTCTCTGATGCAATCATCTCCAATCACAAATGTAGCTTTCTCCAAGATCTGGTATAATTTTATCTATTTTGGACACCATCCTTTACAAAAATTGTGTTTTTAAAAGATTTTATTTTTTTATTTTTAGAGAGATGGGAAAGGAAGAAAAAAGAGAGGGAAAGAAACATTAATGTGTGGTTGCCTCTTGAGCATCCCCTACTGGGGACCTGGCCTGCAACCCAGGCACACGCCCTAGACTAGGAAGCAAACTGGTGACCCTTTGGTTTGCAGGCTGCCACTCAATCCACTGAGCCACACCAGCCAGGGCTAAAAACTGCTTTGCAAAGATTTTTCTCCCAGGCTTGTCTTTTTATCTTGACAGTGTCTTTTGAAGAACTTAAATGATTTTCATCTTAATGAAGTCTGATTTATTCCTTTCTTTCGCAGATCATGTTTTTGGTGTTGTATCCAAAAAGTTATTGACAAACCCAAAGACACCTAGATTTTCTTCTATGGAACCTTCTATGAATTTTATAGTTTTACATTTTATATCACAGTTTATATATTAAATATTTATATTTATTGATATTGCATCAAAGAAAAACAAAGTCATTTGCTAAATTGTGAAAGCATCAGGCTTCCTTTATCTCTGTTTTTAATCAAGTCGAGAATTTGCACTGGAGGCAAGCTCAGGCTTACTATTTAATCACCAGCATCTTAGACTTAGCACAATTGCTGATCAAAATAAACTTCTGGGTGTATTCACATAACCAGCTTCAAGGCCAGCATGAAAGGGACTAGGGATGCAGAGAGTTTATAGTCCCCTATCTATGAGTGGATTACTTGGGTATGACAGAGCAGTCAGGAGATATATTCTGAGACCCCCAGTGGATGCCTGAAACTGAGAAGTACTGAACCCTATATGTATAACACTGGTTTTTCCTATATACACACATATATCTTTTCACTTAAAAGAAGCACTTTATGGCTTCTCTTTGGTGTATCCGAATTGCCTGCATCAATACTCTTGTGCTTTGGGGCCCTTATTAAGTAATATAAGGGTTACTTGAACACAAGACTGGGATACTACAACTGTCCATCTGATAACTGAGATGGCTACTAAGTAACAAGTAGGGAGTGTATACAGTGTGAATATGCTGGACCAAGGGTTGAGTCAAAGGGCAGGGCTGAGTGGGACAGCACGAGATTTCATCACGCTACTCAGAATGGCTCATGATTTAAATTTTATGAATTATTTCTGGAATTTTCCATTTAATATTTTCAGACTTCAGTTGACCAGTGTAACAAACTACAAAAAATGAACCATAGATAAGAGGAACTACTGTATATTTGAGGTGATGCAGAAGTCTTACTTCAGTCTTCCCAAATAATTGGCCAGTTTTCCCACACACTTTGCTCAAAATCCTTCTCCTCGGCATTGGTCAAGGCTGCTTCCTTTGTTAAACTGTAGGCTCACGTCCTAATGTCATTTTGGGGCTACTGACTGTGTACCACTATTCTGTCTGGTTTAATGCTGTAGCTTTAATAAGATGTAAGATACGTTTCAGTATGAAGTAGAGAAAATCTTCCTTTATTGCTCTTCTTTGAAATACTTTTTTGGTCTTCAAGTAATTCCCAAAATAAATCTTACAGGCTTTCAAATTAAATTTAAAAGATGTTTTAATGTTCTATCCAAGAATATTTATTGTTAAAATATTTTAATGCATATTTAGATACATGTTGAAGTCTCCTTTATAAAGATTGTGCACTGTTCAACTCAATTCTAATTATTTCATTACTGCTTTCTCTATTCTTAATATTCAAATGAAAGATTCAGCATAACTGATCACTGTCAATGTTTAGGAAAGCTGTTCATTTCTTCATATTCAGTTTGTATTTGCCCATTTAAAACTTTCTTACTGATTTCAAGAGATTTATCAATAGAGTCATAGGATTTTGTAACTACATACTTATACTATCTACAAATAGTTTTTATCATTCTGTTCATAATAGTTATTCACCAGGACCTTTGAAGCAAGCATATTAAATAAAAATGGTAATGGAGGTCATTGTTTGTTGTAGGTGTGACTTTTATGGGCATGTGAGTATTCTGATCACCTGCATTGTTGACTGTTTCTGTCAGAGAAATAGGGTTTTTGACATTAGGGGATACCTTTCTATCAACATATAAGTGTTTTTAGATAATATCTTTCTCCATGGAGACCCATCTCTATGATAAATGACACTGGTAGATATTCTACTGTAAATCAGTCTGCATCACAGAGATAAACTCTTATCTGCTTATGAGAGATGCTTCTTTTAATGTACTGACAAATTTAGTTAGTATTTTCTTTAGCAGTTCTGAATTTTTAATAATTTTCTTTTCAGAGTGTTCTGTGTTAGGTTTTAAAATCTGGACAATTATGAAATTCTAAGCCTTTGGGAAATAGTGCTGCCACTCCCTGGCTACCTGGCCCACAGGCAGTGGAGAGCCCCTGTGACCTTGGGGGTCTTCTCAATAACCTGAATTCACATAGTGTACACATCCTACTGGGCCTTGCTTTAGGTTGGTACCACTGGAGACCACACTGACAGTTTCAGAAGCAGCTGACACCAGGTCCACCGGGTTCAAAAGAAAAGCTAGACTCCAGCTGCCACTACAGCTGACAGGTTTTAGGAAGTGAGCTCCCAGGCCTGTGTTGAGTAAGGCAAGTAGAAAATCTCCACAGACAGTTTAATTAAGTTGAGTTGAGTTTCACTATTCTGGAAAATAAACCAAGCCATTTTATCTATTAATAAAAATGACAATTCAGCATCCAGGCAGATTGCTGAATTAATAAAAGTTCATTAAAAATCCATCTTTTAATCAGAAGTCTCTGCAGACCCAACCACCAAATTAAGGAGTGATCTGACTGGAAAGGACAGGGAGATGTCCTTGGCACTGAGGCCTGCACCAGCTCTACCCTCTTACACCACCTTTGGGGTACTTTCTGGAGCTCTTTACCAGCATCTGAAAAGGAGCTACCAGACCTCTGTGAAAGTGCTGACAGCTCCTCTGAGAGGGTCTTGTGTGAAGTACATGGAACCTACTAGAAGGTGGTTAGAAAGGTCAGGGAGAGCGAGTTCAGATCCTGGCTCCTCAGTATCATGGCTATGGATGAGTGACTCACTATGTGACGTCAGAAATTGGAGATATTATAGTATTTAGCACACTGATATGTCATAGATTGTTGTGGGATGAAGGAGCAAAAGATACATAAAGGACTGAGCACAGTTCCAGAAGGTGTTCAAGGTAAGTAGTTGTTACCACTATGGCTGCTACTACTATTTAGTTATTATTTCTCCTTGGAAAACAATGGGGCACACTGTGAGTTAAGAATGTGGAACTCTGAACTAAGCCAATTTTATAAACTCTGAGCCTCGGTTTTCTTATCTTTATAACATAAATAAAGAATATCTGTTGATACCATTCTACAGAATTCTAAGGAACCTGTGTTTTAAAATCCTGAAAAGTCACATGGATGTGAGGCTTCAAGCACTGCCTAATGTGTAACTGAAGCAAGTGTGTGATTAAATCCTGACTCACCAAGTTTCAGGAGAAGTATCTTTGGTTTTGAAAGTGGCTACTTTCTGGGGGTTAGGGAGAGGAGGAGAGGTTAGGAGCACAATGGGACACACTTTTATGGCTGTTTTAATCCACGGACCCCAACACCTATGAAGTGACTACAGCAGCTGAATGAATGTTCCAAACAATGAATAGCCTGAGGTTTCCTGTTCCCTCCTCAGTCTCCTTGGGGTCCTTCAGGGCACCTCCCATTGCCGCTGACACCTGGGGGCTATACCTATGTGACAATGAAGCTGACAGGAAGACCTGCGAAAGTCTGGGCAGTCTGTCCTCATGAGGATCACTGAAGGGGGTGGTGTACTACACCATAACTGGCTTTGCCATTTCAGGCAAAGGAAGGGTCACAGCCTGACATAATCCCCTTCCTCCAGCAGAAAACTCCAATGTCCTTGGGAAGGCCAGGTGTAGAGGCCTTGTTCCCCAATTAACTAGGAAACCAAGATCAGTTTTTTGAAAGACCCTACTTCTGTGGGGGCAACTTTGCCCACAAGTCCCCCCATCCACCACAGATGGAAGTAACACTATCAAGACATGACCTGCTTGGGGAGGAGAGGTGGCCAATTTCTCAGAGAAAAAAGGCCAGAAGCCCCTTCCTCAAGGGGCGTTCATTGGATTGTAATACACAGAAATACAGGGCGGCAAAGATCAAACAGCAGATAATCAAACATTTCAAAGAAATCTGAGGGCTTATTCTGAGTCAGTGTCTGTCAGGAAAGGGGGTTGCAGAAACTTTGGGAGATACACTCATTTCCCGCTCGGACCCTTAACATATGGATGAAAGCACTCTTAGCAAAGCAGGTTTCACAGGACTTTTAGGAATTCTTTCTTATGCCCAATTACTCTGGATCTGCTTTAGCCAGGCAAGGGGCTGCACTGCCTCCCCCATCGCAGGTTTTCGGGCTTAACTGGATTAGAGCCAGGAAGTGCTTCTCCCAGAGGACATGGGGACTCAGGCTATGTCAGAATAGCTGGGGGGCAAGGGTCCATCACTCCTTCTTTGCTGCAGCCCCACTGAATCCTTCCATGATGGCCTCCCAAGTGAACGTGTCTGGCTTAGGTTGCCCCTCTTCTGAGGAGTTGTACCTGTAATGGACTATCTGACCATACATTGGGGACAGGGGGATGAAGCAGAGGCAGTGTTTGCTACCAGAGACAAGCTTTGTCTCCTTGTGGCTTGCATTCTGGAGGTTGCTCACTCAGCCTTAGCCATGGTGGGTGGGGGAGGGTAGTTACTACTCCTGAAACCAGGCAGAGTGATTCCCAGCACACTACAGCAATCACTATTGTCATGGATAATTGTCTTTCAGAGCCCTGTGAAATGAATATGCGCAACACTGAGAAACTCAAACAGGCAGAGTGACCTTGTGTGTGGAAAAAGGGAGGTAATGAGCTTCAGCTTCTGGTTTGGTTTCTGTTTCTGTCAGTACTCTCCCCCACATATGTAATGCCGAAGTGTTGTCATCATTGTCACTGCCACCATCAAAAATATTGCAGATCCTTCCTAGCAAAGCCCATGTCCCACTTGCTCTCCCAAGGCAAGTCCACTCTCTCTGGCAGGTAAAGGTGACCATTACATGGAGTAAGTCTGTACCAACTCTAAGTTTGCCTTCAATGGAAACACCTCACTGGACCCATACCATTGACCTCCCATGTGTTTATGATGCATGTGACTTGGGGCCCTGTGGCAGGTAAGAATCTGTTGAAAGCTACTCACTATCTCCACAGAAAAAGCACATGAGCACTAATTCAAAGCATTCATCAAGTCCCTAAATTCTCATCCTGGTGGGTCCTTCCAGTGACTCATGGACTCCAAATTAAGAGCCATTGCTCTATGAGAGGCATGTTTTTAAAAGAAACAGTAAGTCAAAGATTTGCCAAGTTGAATAATTTAAAACCCCAGGATTACTTGTTATTTAAAGAAGTATGTGGCAAATTCCATTGTAAAGAAAAATCTTACTCATGCAGAGATTTGCAGACTATTATTTGTATATTTTTAATTTCTAAATCTTGTTCTATTTTAAATGAACATCAAAATCTTGGTACAGGGAAAGAAACTGGCTGCATCCATTCAGTTTAAAAATTTTAAATTGGTGAAAGACAAATACCATATGATATCACTGTTAACAGGAATCTAAACAACAAAACAAACAAGCAAGCAAAATGTGACCAAAGACACTGAAATATAGAATGGGCTGACAGGGTCCAGAGGGGAGAGGGGAGAGAATCACAGGGGAAAAGGGGAGGGACTCACATGAATAAGAATAAAGGACACATGGACAAGTATAAAGGACACAATAACTAAGGGTGGGGGGTGGAAATGGGAGGGAGATGGGGAGCACTGGAGGGGGGCAGGGCTGGAAATATAAGACAGAAAACTGTACTTGAACAAGAATTAAATAAATAAATTTTTAAAAAAGCAAAAAATAAATTTAAATTAAATAAATAGCAACTGTTGATGGAGAGTGCAGTGAGAGACCCCAGGATACCAAGGGAAGGAACTCTGCTATCTTTCTGCATGGTTTTATTCACCCCCACCATTCCTTCCACCTGCTGATGGGCCCGGCTACTGTGTGCCAGTTCCTAAAGCCACATATTGAATATTCAGGGGTTTAAAAAGCCAGTGGTTAAACTGTTTTTACCTTGATATTGGCCACTTTGGGTGAATTTATACCACAGAAATCAGCAAGGGCTACAAATGACAAGTTGGTGTTTTCTTTCTTCCCACAGGCGTTTGCCACCCCTGCCCTACTGCCCAATTACAGACATGAAATCAACACTTAGAAATATTCTCAGAGATAGCATCTGAATTTCTGGCCACCAGAGCAAAAATGAAAATGTATTAGCAATGAACCCTAAAAAAGATACTGGTGCCAAAGTTGATCTTAATGGCATGTTAATTAAGGTTGAAATCTGAAGCAATTTCTGTGATTGTTTTAGGACCACATTCATGGAAACAGTAATTTAGAGTAAAGATTGGGCAAATATAGTATCTCGAATCAATGAGGAACTGATAGGAATGCCACATACTGCAGGCACTTTCAGGCAGATTGATGTGCAGGATCATCAGCATGGAGACTCCCTTCTTACTCTGCTTCTCTCCCTGAAGTTCCTCGAAGACATACTGACTTAGAAGCATAACAATAGGCAAGAATCCCTGATGTGCCTTGCAAGCGTCTGACATCCACCCTGCTGAGACCTGGCCCCTTCCCAGACTCTGCCTGCTGAAATTACAGGCACCTGCATGCCATCACCCTCTGAAGCCTTTTCTGAATTCCCTTCCCAGAGAAATTCATCCTATTTTAAATCCCCATGGTGTTTTTCAAGTAAGTGTCTTGTGTCACTCACTACATTTGCCTTACAGCCATTTTGTGTATGTATCTGTGTTCAGCCCTATTAAACTGCACTTTCATAAATGTCTGGGACCATGTGGGTTCACATCAATAATATGTGAACCAGCAATAAACAAATGAAAAAAGTAATGTGTGCATATGCGATCTACCTAATACCAAGTCCTGTGCTAGGCGCAGGTGACACAGAGATGAGTGGGTCAGTTTAGTCTGTTCTGATTTCCAGGATTTGGTGTTAATGTCAGCATTAATCAAGAATGGTCCTACCTATATCTGTGCATGTGTGTATGTGTGTACACATGTGCACATGTTTGTACAATAAGAAGGGCAGAGTTCAGTGTGAAAACTTAAACTTGTACATCTGAGCAGTCATCTTCCAGATCCATAGTTTAGGGTCTGAGCAAATGCTACTTGGGAGAGAGAAGAGCCCTCTGTTGATGCTTGGGTAGTCCATTCTGGCTTCTTAGCTCCAATCCACTCCCTTCTTGGAAAAGGAAGTCCAACCCTTAAAACATCAAGATATGAGTCCTGTTCATGGATCCAGCAGGACTCCTGTATCAAATGTAGGCATTGTTACCTCTAAGCCACATTCCAAGCCACTCTGCTTTGGGGAGTCAGATACATCTGGCAGTTCCACAGCAGACTGGAAAGAAATGATGTTTGGATGAACCACTGTGGGGACAGGACATTGACCCCCAGTGTGAATCCCTAACTAGTAGATTAGACAAGTAGAGCTGGACTCTCAGAGGTACTGGTGAGAGTAAGGGTGGTGGGTCTACACACACAGACACACACAAAGCCCTAAGACTGTGGGAACAACCTGAGCTTGCAGGGTGTTCCTCTAGCAAGTGTCCCTAATGGGCTTAGAGTACCTCTAAGGTTGTAGGAAGGAGGTCGACATGAATAGATAGCTGCTTAGCACCAAGATGGGTGTCTCTTTCACATGTGAATATTCCTAAGCTCGAAGAGTTGAAGTTTTCAAGGTGACCTACTTGGATGGGCTTGTGACAACAGCATTCAGTTTGTCAATATCCATAAATTGATGCTGTCCTTTGTGAATGTAAACAAATTGAGGCTTGCTAGTTTTTACTAAGACTTCATGGAGAGAGACTTCATGCCAGACACAGACATAAGAAATCATGGAAGGCTAGAGAAAGAATGGCTCTCGATCCAGAAGCACATTTACTCTCTTGTGTCACACATGAGTAAATTAAGGTGGTATTGAGTGTCCAAAGTCATACAGGGACATATTGGCAGTGCTGGGCTGGTCCTCAGGTCCCCTGATGTCACCAGGTGAATGCATCATGCAAATGGATGTGGCAGCTCAGCAGTAGATGAAGCCATGTGGAATGTCCCCTGCTCAGCACTGTGAGCATGTGGTAATTTCTCCAGTACTGCACGTTGGTCAGGCGCAGCTGGGAGTCCTCAACTTAGGGATGTGTTGTTCTCCAAGAGGCTTCTATAGCACTAAGTAAAACGTTGGCTCCAGGCCCAAACAGTGAGAGAACTCAAGCACTCCAGATAGTTTTAATTTCCATTAAAGCTCCCCACTGCAGTAGCCTAATGATCCTTCCTCTTCTTTCTTCAACTCCCAGTCTGGTCCCTGCTTCTCCATCTCTGCTCCTGTCATCATCATGTTGATGTCAACGTCCCTGGGCATGACCATCAAGAGCTCTGACCTCTCACCTTACTGATCTTTATTACTTCCAACGTTCATATTGTCTGTTCTTCTTAAGCTTTGATTCTTGTATTATGAATGATGTCACTACATCTTGGCTTCAGGCATCCCTTCTGACCCCTACCCCACAGCTGTCCAGGCCACTTACTGTAGAACCCCCACTACTACAACTCTTTCTTCACTACCCATCATCTTCCTTTCTTCACTGCCCTTGTTGCCCATTAGGTTTTATTGTCTATTATTTTAATTACTCCTTTTCAAATACCCTCACCTCCTTGCCTCTCTCATCTTGTGTGATACTCAAGTGACAAAACTTCAAACTCTGGTTAAACTCAACCATCCATCTTTTCTGAACCACACTGGAGCAACTTACCTGGCCATAGAAGATCACACATGTGGGCTAGCAGGCTCACTTCATAGAGGTCATCAAAACTCAGAGGGACACAGCCAGGGATCTGGGTGATCTGATAACATTTTCTATGTAAATTTGTTATTTGCTCTGGGTTCATACTTCCTTCTCTCATCAGCTCATCACTATGCCTTACATTCAGAAAAAATAGGAGCAATCAGGCTCCCTGCATATACACCCATATTCTCTCCCACCTGCTGTTAAAGTGGAACTGTTTCTGCTGCTTTAGAAGGAGGGTTGATGAACATGTGTTCTGAGTCCCATCCCCTCCCAGACCACTTTATGCCTATAGTTTTCTCTTCTGCTTCTGAAGCATCATCTCCCTTTGTAGTCCATCATTTCTATCAGCAAACAAACATTCTACAGAATTTCTAGCCAAAAATATCTTAAAAACAAATCCTTTCCCTATTCAGCATCCTAATCTAGCTGGCATTCCATTTCTGTGCTCAGTTTTCAAAGAAAAACTAAAAAAACCCTGTAAACTCTACTTTCTCACCTTAGCCTTTGACTCAGTTACTCTTTGACTCATTGAATCCATTACCCACCATGTAACCCCATCCTAAAATTGCTTTTGTTGAGGTTGATATAGGCTCCATGGTGCCCAACATCTCCATGAATGCTTTTCTGACCTTGTGTTCACTTCATCCTCACTAGCTTCCAGGATGCCACTCTCATCTTTCCTTATTTCTCATTGGCTACTTGTCTTGGTTTCCTTTGCTGGTACCTTTGCTACTGGATTCTAAATGGTGAAGGATCAGAGGGCTCACTCTCTAACTGAGCTGTCTTTCCAGGTCAGCTTAAAGCTTTACAGACCATCTATAAGCTATGTATCCAAATGGGTATCTCCAGGATGGACCTCTTGCCTGAACTCCAGGCACATCTACACATAATTTACACCTATTCCTGGACCATTTAGGTGACAGTGTACTCAATATTTCCTCCAATTCCTGTCCCTTCGATCTACATCTTCCCTGTCCAAGGAAATGTTACAATCCACAACATATTGAGCCACATGTTTAGGGGTTTTTCTTGCTTCTTTTCTTTATGCTAGTCTGTCCAAACCATCATCCAGTTCCATCTTACTCTTAAATATATTACAAATCCACGCTCTTCTCTTCACCTCTATTATTATCACTGTTTCTTCCCTGGAATACTGAAATGACCTCTTATCTGGTGTCCTGGCTTTTACTTTTGTCTCCCTACAATCCATCTTCTAATCCAGCAGCCAGAGTGATCTTTCAAAATGCATATTGGGTCATGTCACTTCTGTGCTTAAAACATGTCTCACCACCCGGCTTATTCCTTTCACAGCCTATAATTTCCTTGATTACTTGTTTTCTTGTCTATTGTCTGTCTCCCCTGATTAGAATATAAGCTCAGGGGTCAGAACCCTGTGTAATTCACTACTGTGCCTAGCACATAGTTGACAATCATTACCACATTTTTTTGATAAATCAATAAATACTTTTGAGTGGGAGGTCTTGTAATCTAACTGCAGGTCCAGGAGAGTTTCTTATAGTCAGCAGAATCTCTGTATGTTAGGAAGACAAGATGTGCTTTAAATAGGCACTGGTCCTGGCAGAAGATAGGGCACTGGGAGAATGCCATCTCTGTAGAACCTCTTATTGCTCTCTGAAACTGAAAGCCCCTAAATATAGGCCATCCATTAAAGATTTATGAGCTCCTGCTGCATGCATCTGAGCCATGGAAATCGGAGCCTTCCATCATGGTGGACACTTTGACATTTGCTCCTAATCAGCTAATGCACATATTTTATCACCTTTTGAGAGAAGGATGGCCAGCACCATATTCCAGAAGCATCAGAGGCTTCATGCTCAGAGCAGGGCTTGGGCTTTGCTCTCCAATGCAAACATAGAACATGCACAGGCCACTTCGACTGCATGTTGGCTGAAAAAAAAAAGGTGGCTCTGACTTTCCTCCCTTCTCCATGTCACTTCAGGCATCATAGCTGCTCACTGTCCTTCTTTCTTTCATGTATTTTACTGAATCCTCATTTAGGAGAGGTCTGCTACATTTTTCCTGTGGCAATGAGACTTTTTGGTCAAAAGAGCTATTCTAGGGAGTAGGAGGGAATGAGTCTGAAATAATGCCATCATCTGATATTGTACATAAATTCTGCTTGGACTTATCATTTGGGACCTATGTTCAAGAAAACTTCACATCTATGCATGTTGAATATACTGTTCTACTTTCTCTAATGAATGGGTTGTAGACTTTTATTTAAGGCTTACCAGTCTACTTCTAAATGAACCCTCGGCAGCCTACAAGGAAATTAAACACAAAATATGATGGCTTGGAAACACAGACAAAGACCACCTAAAGCAAGGGAGCCTCACACAGTGGTACATGTACATGCTCCTGGGAAGCTTCAAAAGACATCAGTTCTTTGGCTGCACCTAGAGATTCTGGTTCAGTTGGCCTGGGGAGGAGTGCGGGCCTCTGTGGGTTATTTTTAAAGTTCTCAGTGACTCCACTGTGCTAGAGCATCAGAACAGAGGAAGCAGGGTAAGATTCTATTATGTCCTGAAGACAAATCCCTGAGCGCAACTGGGCAGTAACTTTGCCTGTCAGGTTTCTAACGTCTATGACAGAAGGGAAATATGCCATGCCACACCAATTTCATTTTCTGCTAAAACCAGACTGCAAAATTGGTCTAGAAGATAAGACATCCAGTTTTCCTGGAAGACCCCAGACTCAAACATGGACTTATCACATGGGTCCTCTTCTACAGAGTCAGTAATACAATGGGCATACACCATCAACTCCAGTTTTTGTGGGAAGTATGTTAACTAAATATCTTTGCTCATTTGCTGCATTACAGCAAACAAATGTGCAATGTTAACAAACCATGTAAGGTTTTCTTGTATTTCTGAGTTAAAATGGGAATTTTTTTCTCAACCCCCTTAGGGTAGTTGTTCTAAATGGGAAGTTTCTCTTGGAGGGCATGGTGGAAGCTTCCACAACCATTAACCACCCCTGGGCATTCACAGCACTCCACTTCTCCACCCTCCTGACTCACTCTCAGGAAGGAATCCTAGAAGAAAGGGTACCAAAGAAAGCCTGCTGTCCATTTCACGAAATCTGTCCTTCCTAACTGCTCTTTCCTTCATATGCTCTAGGCCTGTGCTGTCCAATAAGGAACCAGAGAATGCATGTGGCTATCTAAATTTAATTTTTTTAATTTAAGTAAAATTGAAAATTCAGGTCCTTAGTTGCACTAGTCATATTTCAAGTGCTCAACAGCCACCTGTGTTAAGTGGTATCATATTGGATAGCACGGGGTTACAGTATTTCCACTACTGCAGAAACTTCTGCTGGGCAGTGCTGCTCTGGACCTACCGTATCCTGATCAAAGTCACCAAAAAAAATGCTGACAGGGAACTAAAGAAGCAAACAAAGATCAATCCTATATATAACCCTGCTGAGAAAAGGGGAAATCGTGGTGTGTTCAGGGGCCTTAGTTTCTTTATCTGTACAATGGGCATGCTTTCTCCTTTTTCTTTCTGCTTCTACATATTTAAAGACTTGCAAAAAAGGTAGACTTGAATTCCTGAGATAAATGTACTGTGTACATATTATTGTTAATCTTGACAATGTTAAATACTAATAAACATTCTCTAGTTACTAAGGGTGAGTTAGTACATGCAAGTTCTCCATTTGACCTTCTACTAGACAGAGCTTTGAGGGATTATTCTGTTCCCAACTGACTTTGCCTCTCTCTTTGTGAAAGTATACTTGAATGGACTCACACTACACAACTACCCACTGGCAGTGTGTGAGTGTATGCATATATGTGAATACAAACACATGTGAATTAAGGACCTCAGGAACTGGGTGGTCACAAGGGAGGGTGGGTAAGTCAGAGGTAAGAATCAGCTCTGACCAGGCAAGAAAGCCCACTTCCACTAGTCAGTGCCAGCAAGAAGGCTGGGCAGGACCTGAAAGCCCCAGTGATGAAGAACTTTTAGAAAAGCAGCAGCTTTTTACAGGTGCTATTAACCTCTAAAGAATTCAACAGAAAACCACTAAGTTTCCAGTGGCCTTGGTGACAGGATATTTTGATGTTTGCAAGTCATGCATTAGAATCCAGGCTTGTAGATGCCCTGTGTGAGTGGCCTTCTAGTTTCAACAGGGCTGTGATAATGGGTAGAGAATGTACCAGGGCACCCCATCCCAGACCTGGGCTGCCTCCCAGCAACTGGGGGAACCATGGTGGGGGTCAAGGAAGGTACAGTATGTTCTGAGCCCCTTCCCCACAAGACCTCCACCCGGTCAAGACCATCCCATCAAGAAACCCATGCCTGGATTTCATGGAGTGATCATTGGTTGGCTAACCAACTGTTCCTCTCTTCTTTCCTTTGCAATACTTCCATTTTGTTGAAGAGTTCAAAACTTGCAGAGAGGATATGAAAGCAGGTAAAGGAAGACAGGACTGCCAAGTGTGCAAGGCTTTATGGCTTCTCCTCATACCACTAACATGTTTGGAGAGCATAATTATCCACAAAACGCACCGTGGAGGGAAAAATGTCATAACAATACAGTTTGCACCAAGATTGCACCATCAGTTTTGCTTTGTTTGAGCACGTGGTTAAGACATAGCATGTGAGGGGATGCCTCGGTTCAAGTCAGAGCCCACTGCTGACTCACTATGCATCCACTCCCTGGTGGCACAAAGTACTCAGAAGAAAACACGCTGGAAGAATTCTTTTAAAAATACCACACCACCTAGGCAGTCAAAGTATTGACTGAGCTATAGGGAGTCCTACCCTGACCCAGGTAGCTTTGGGGTCAGTAGATGGGCCTGGAGATCTGTCCAGGGTTGGCTCAGGGAGCAGGAAGTCTTTGGCCTATGAGTCTGTGGTCAAACCAGCAGAAATTCCCACTGCACTGACCTCTCAAGTAACAAGTCAGATCAGCACAGCTTGCCCCAAATCCCCTGGAGTAAAAGCTACCTTCCAGTGCCGGGACCATGGTGAGTTGAGTGAGGCACTCAGGGTACAGAATGTAAGGAAGTGCCAGTCCCTGGGGATCAAGCCCACTCTGCACCTGCCCCACACAGAGATGCGGAGCTGTCCCAGGCACACCTTGATGACTCTGAGAGCCAATGTCTCCTCACAGTTTGTGCCCTAGATGTCTCACTGGAATGCTGGTTCCACTTTTTTTAGGCTCTAGGCTCCCAGGAGCCTTGCTATGCAGAGCGACCAGCAGCAGCACCACCTAGAAGCTTGTTAGAAATGCAGGGGGTCTCAGTTTCACTCCAGACCCACTGAGTCATAATAAGCACATTAACAAAATGCTCGGTGATTCATGTCCATAACATTAAGATTCGAGAGCTGGCAGAGCACCCCTGGCATTTGTCATCTCTCAGCCTTGGTGGTGCTGGGTGGGGGGTGGGGGTGGGTGACTGATATTCACGTGAGGAAGATAATCCAAGGGGTTTCCAGAGTCTCTCCAGCCACCTGAAGATCACAAATCACATTCATCTTCCAGAGGGGCATCACATTGATTATATGAAAAGAAATAGTTGTTGGCCATTTATTAAATATTTAACAAAGCTATGTTGTATTTAAATGGAGGAACAACAACCTTCTAAGGTCCATCCAGTACTAAGGGTCTATTTAATATTGTATTATGTCAATGCAGTTTCTGCAATAAAAATCAACAAATATTTACATGGTGTTTCAAATTTATCCAGAATTTGAAAGAATAATGACAGGCACATGCCCAAGTTCCCATTCCTTCCACAACTGAAAGAAGTGAAGACAGGCAATGAGCAGGTTACTAACATAAAGAGGCCCATTGATTGCAAGAAATCCACCTTTACTTGGCTGTTTTATCTGATGGACTCTTAGATGGGGGTGATGTTAGGGAAGTACTGAATGGGAAGAAGGTGCTGGGGACTATAACATGACTGGCAGGGATGTTCAGAGTTATGCTCAATATCTCTTTAAAATATATGTGCCTTCTATTAAAAGCAACTTAACTCAATAAACCGTCTTAATCACCCAGTTCAAATCAACCAAGACTGTTGTATTGCATGCCATGCTTGGAACCTCCCATAGGCAGGTGCTGGGACTCAAGTCCTCCAAAATCTCAGGATGCTCCAATGACTCCCAGGCTCATGCTGGAGGGGTGAGGTGAGTTCAGAGCAAATATTACCACAACATTACTATTTTAACCACTCTAATGGGCTAAGGCAAGTGTGTTAACTAGTCACAATTTCACAAGTGCCTACAGGTCACAATTCTTAAGTCCATCAAGGTAAGTGACTTTGAAAAGCTTTCACAGTAAAAAAAAATCTGTTTTTCCATTAAATGTCATTCTTATTTCAAATATGGAAAACCACAGGATATATATTAACAATAAAAAGTAGACCACTCAATCAACTGTGAAAAACACAGTCTGGGGTAAACAAAATATGATGTAGTCATATAAGTGCATGAAACACTGTTTATTCTTGTATTATTATTTATTAGTTATTGTATTATTTTCCATACTAACAACAGTAAACCACTTTTGTCCCACCCTGTACAATGGAATATTCTTTAGCCTTGCAAAGGAAGGAAATTCTGACAGAGGTTACCACATGGGTGAACCTTGAGGGCTCTGCTGAATGAAATGGGCTAGTCACAAAAAGACAAATGCTGGATGATTCCACTTATATGATGTGCCTAGAGTAGTCAGAGCCGGAGAGACAGGAAGTAGAAGGGTGGCTGCAACGGGCTGTGGAAAGGTGGGTGGGGAGTTGTTTATTGGGGACAGAGTTTCTGTTTTGTAAGATAAAAAGAATTCTGGAGATGGATGATGGTAATGTTTGTACAACAATGTGAATGTACTTAATGCTACTGAGCTAGACACTAAAAATAGTTAAGATGTTACTTTTATATGGATTTTACCACAATCTTGGGTCTGTCAAAATGAAGAAAAACGTAGTCTGGACTAATGCTAAATATAAGACTTAAATTGGCCTGGCTGGTGTAGCTCAGTGGATTGAGTGCGGGCCTGTGAACCACAAGATCGCGGTTAGATTCCAAGTCAGGGCACATGCCTGGGTTGCAGGCCAGTTCCCAGCAGGGGACTCACGAGAGGGAACCATACATTGATATTTCTCTCCTTCTCTCCTTCCCTTCCCCTCTAAAGATAAATAAATAAAAATCTAAAGAAAAATTTAAAGAAATACTTAAATTGATAAAAAACTGATTTTTACATAGCTACTCTTAAATGCCTGGGTACAAAGCCTGCCTCTGACTTCATTAGAGTAAAACCAAGGATGGAGAGACTATAGACACATGCACACACGGGAATGTGTGTGAACATATGTGTGTGTGTGCGTGTGTGTGTGTGTGTTTGTGAAGGAGATGGACCTAGAATCACCCTTTTTGCAGGATGTAAGACAAACAAATCCAAAATCTGTGCTGACCTACAAAGCACCTTAGTTCCCACCAGTACTGCCAACCCAGGTGTGCAGAAGTCACGTGTGAAAGGATAGTTATGTAACTGCAGAGCGTGTACAATCTGGACTTTTTGGAGGAAAAGGCTGGGGAACAAATCCCTGGCTGCCTCCCAGATGCTCTGTGATTCACCTGGAGCTCCAAATCTCAAGGCTTTGCCACCTCTGAGCCTTAGAGCTAGAGCTGCCACCCTTGATTACTCCAGGCTGGAGGTAATTTCTGGAGGGGTCACATGGGGTTCTTTCTCCATTGACTGCTCCACTTGCTGTCCTGTTGACTTCCTCACCTTCATCGCAATGGAACACACAGCAGGCCAAAGTCACAGGCCCAGAGAGTGTGTGTACTCAAAGGGAGTCAGCAGTAGGACCTAGGTTCCATAATAAGTAATTTGTGGCCTTTAGGACATGTGGGCTTTTCCCAGCTTCATAAGACAGCCCAGAAAGGCACTTCTAGTAGAACACTGGAAATGTTCCAGCATTTTACCATCTCTGGAATACACCCAGTTGTTAAGATTTCAGAGGCTAAAAAGCAGTGTTGACTTTTCCATTGGTGTTCTCTCCAGTAGAGTAAATCATCTAAACTCTAAGAATACGCATTTTATCTTATAGATTTCAGTAAAACATTTTATTATTTTTTTCATCACCATTTATCACCCCATACCCTCTTCCACATCCCTTCCACACCCCACAATAACCATACTGTTGTCTGTGTCCATGAGTTCTTTCTCTCTTTTCTTTTTTGCATGAAAAAAGGAAGCCATAAATAGTTTTTACTTTAGTCTGAATTTATATCATGCAAAAAAAGTTACTTGAAAATGATGCAGTCTAATTCCTTCATTTGAAAGTTAAAGCTCAGAGAGGTAAACTGACTTGCTCCAGGTCACACAGCCAATGAGAAAGAGTTGAAGCCAGAACCTGTCCTCCTCTCTCCTTTCCCCAGCAAGACTATAAATGTGAGGCCATTTATAGGCTCTGGCCATAAAATGTGAGACTCCAAGAAGATGTAGAATTATGCCATTACGGTTTTCTTTTACATCCCAGGCCACATGCTGATAAGTATTACATTATTCATTTATTCTTGGGTTTGGATGTTTTTTTGGATGCTCTTTGCGGTGTTTCTTTTTATAGTATCAGAAAGCTCATGGAGGGGCCATATCTGGTGCAGCGTGCCTTTCGTTATATTAATCCCAAGAGAAAGATTAGGCTCTAATATTTAAGCTTCCAAGACATTAACAGGGAGGCTCTGCAAAAAGTCACAGCATTATCTTCTGTCTTTGTGAACACCAAGAACCTACCAGAGCCAGTACTGGGGGGCTGATGCCACACTGGAGACTGGATGTTGCACTGACCTCAGGCCACAGCCCCTATAAGCTGAAGTCACTGCCCACAGCCACTCCCCTGCCCCTGCCAGTCTTCCTGGCCTAGTGACCAGAATTGGGGTTCATGGGTTGACAGCAAATTTCTGAGTCACTGATGGCTTCAGAGGGGAAGTTTGCAGGAGAATCCAGTCACTGAAATGTTGATCATCTGCTCAAGACGACGTGGCAGGATTTGAAGAAGGGGATGTATGCTTGCTCCAAGAGGGAATGAACATGTACCTATGTCTTGCTGTTGGCTCTCCTACTAAGGCTACCTAATTTGGGGGTCCATAGCAGCAGCATCTTCCAAATATTTTTTTCTAAGAGATTTTTCCTTGAAAGTTAAGAAAAGGCTTTAAAGGTATAGATGAGGAAGAAGAGTAGACCAGAGGATTTGTAGAGAAGACTGCACTGCCTTTGGCAATGAGAACTTTCTCAGGAGGATGTACCTACTTGACCTTCCCAGGTATACTACAAACTCAAGTTCACTCATTGGTGTAAACATGTCCCACACAGTGCAGTTTCTTGCAGGACAACAGGTGCCTAATAAATGTTACTTAAGGAACTGATTATATATGATGGTGACATTTGCCATTTTAGTCCCCCAACCATGTAGTTCTGATTATTCAGCCTTTATCTTTATTTGGCTTCCCCCCAAAGCAGATTCTGAAATAAGTAGTTTATTTGGGAAGTGGTTCCAGGAAGTAGCAGTAAGAGAGTGGGAAAGTGAGACAGGGGAGGGAAGGAGGACAATATAGGATGTAGTCATGAGCATGTGACCCCATTGGACAACAAGGGCTCAATCCCAACAGGGGGCCCTCTGAGAGACAATGTTAATTAAACCACCTCTGAATTGTTCCTCAAGGAGGCAGGGAAGCTGATATTTATTCACCAGGCTCTTTACACCATTGCCTAAAGATGCTCCTTTTTTTAGGCTGAGCACACAGTCATGGCCTAAGAACAAATACCATGAGAAAGAGTAATGCAAGAATCCATTGACTAATCAACCCACTGATGACCTAACACTCTACCAGGCTTTATGGAAAATAAAAAAGTCTAAAAAATCTTAGAGTAGCTGACATTTTCAGCTGTCTTCCCAGTAAGTATTCCACTCTCCCTTCCTTCCTTTCTATCAGAATCTCAATTTTCCACTGGTGGTGAGTTCTCTTGCAGCCAGGCATTCAGTAACTAGTAATGGTAGTTCCAGTTAACTTGAAAATACATGGATTGGTAATGACATCAGATAGAAGAAGAAGGTCTTCAAGGGAGTATTAAAATACTGCCTTACTGCTAGAAAAAGACAAGGTAGGAAAAAAAAGAGGAGTGGGGGTCTGAGACCCATACTACCACCTTTTCTCTATTCATACACATTCTCAGCCATGTCAGATCATACTGTTACCATGGGTGTTTAGCTAAATATTGAGAAAGAAAAGAAAGGAAAAGAAATTAGAAATTGAGTTTAATAAACTGGGAAGCGTAAGCCTGTTTGCTTGCTAGCTGAGAAGCTAGAGCTCCACACCCTAGGGGATTAGAGCATTTCTCTGCCAAGGGAATTAACACTACTACCTCACTCCTGCATCAGATTGTTGGGGGCCTAGGGGGAAGTGCTGGCCCACAGGGACCCTGTAAGTCTAACGAGGGGGTGTGGCTCATCTGAAGCCTGGGAAAGTTCAGGAAGTTGATTGTTTCTTTTGAGAAAGCACCTTCTACATCCCAAACCCAAGCTCCTAGTTATATTCCCTGATTTGTCAAGGGAACAAAAAGGTGTGCTCTCTCTCTCTCTCTCCTGCTGATGACCTGCACTCACATGATATACTCACCTGTTCTCTCCATGTGATCCTAGCAGCCACGTGGCCCATGGCCTCCAGCAGGGAGCCTGCTGGACTGCATGGAGAATAAACTGAGCTACCTGGATGGGGACTGAGACCACTTAGCAGGCACCTGCAGGCTCCAAACGACTGTATTTTAATATGGAGCAGAAGTTTTGGACACTGGATTTGTCTTGGCCTTGCTGAGGACATGGTAGGACTTTTACCACCCAGAATGGAGGAAGAGGGGACATTTGAAACCAAGGGGACAGCTTCTATTTTCACACTAATAAAAACAATCTTGCTATCCCACAATCTCTTGTTCATGGGTCCTTGAAATGCCTTTCTTGTGGTCCCATGGAAAGGACCCAATTCCCACTGACAACATTAACAAAACCAGATGACACAGCACTCTCTAGAGAAACTTCTCAGCCAGAGTAAACCTTTCTGATGTGTGTAGTTGGTTTTGGAAATTTATGTGTGGGACTTTGCACTCATCCCAATTAAATTTCACCTCCTCTGTCTGCACACCGTGCAGCTAGCCAAGAATATTGGGTCTTCATTATACTTTGTGGTTACTATTATAACCCTTGGGCCTCTTGCAAATGTGATAATTATGCCTTTTGTGTCTTCACTGAAATTCTTTATGGCTTGCCTTTTCTAATTCTCTATCATTTGTAAAATTGCACGACCTGGAGTCAAGTGCAGACTTGCCATTACAGAGAACCTCTCCTCCACCCCAGGAAACTGATCACATATTTGGAGCAGTTCTTCACTCAGCTACCAATATACCAGCTGTATCCCATCCAAACCCAGTTGTCTCTCTGGCCTCTGATGAAATTATAACAAGATTTTAGAAATAGTATGTTGAAATCAAGACCTGCTATATCTACCTCATAGTTCTGCATTACCAGTCTGAAAATCTTATCACAAAACAGGAAATAAATGGTCAATTTAAAAGATGTCCTCAAAAATCTTTAAATTAGCTCTGGCTGGAGTAGCTCAGTGGATTCAGCACGAGCCTGTGAAGCAAAAGGTTGCCGGTTTGATTCCCAGTCTGGGCACATGCCTGGGTTGTGGCCAAGTCCCCAGTAGGGGACACATGAGAGGCAACCACACATTGATGTTTATCTCCCAGTCTTTCTCCTTCCCATCCCCTCTCTCTAAAAATAAATAAATAAAATATTTAAAAAAAAAACTTTAAATCCATCATGGATCAGGAGTTTATAAGTTGGGGACCAGCCAACACTGACAAGTCTTGCCCTTAGGTGGTTGGGAAGTGAGCAACATTGGCTGCCTCACGTCATAGGTCCATATATATTCAATTACATCAGAATCAGACCTGTCTCTAAATCCATGACTTCAGCACACTTATTAATCCCCAGCATCTCTGCCTTTTGAACTATGAGATGGTAATGCCACCAAGCTGGGAATAGAAGGCAGCAGCTTATAGAATGGAAATGGATCCCATCAGCAGGGCTGGTGATCCTGGGTATTTGTTTATCGATGCCCTCATTTTTCAATCAGTGGGCAGGGCTTGTGATGACCAGGGAGCACGCTCAGCTGGAGATAGGAGTGCACAAGGTCCTTCCCAAAGGAAAGGTGGGGCTGGGGGACAAGGGAGGCCAGAGCTCATGGCCAAGACAATGCAAGGAGACTAGAAGCATCTATAGCAAACTTTGGAAATCTGCTTAAGTCAGAACCTGAACACTCACCATCTCTGTCTCCAGGTTCCTCCCCTCCACCACAAAGCACATTCCCCCAACCATGCCTCATGTCTCCTTGGACATGTACAGCGTTTCATTTGAGACTATAAACCAAGTATGTCCAGAACTTGGCCAGGCTCCCAAAGAACTCCACTGGCTGACAGTTTGCTCCCTGTATTCACTAACCCACTCTCCTCTCCCAGAGTTGGATCTGGGTATGTGATTAAACAGATCTATTTACCCATGGCCCCTCAATGATGCCTGGAGCAATGGCAAAGCTTGATGCTCCTGTAGGCCTCTCAAAGAAGGTGCCAACTACTGTCGTCTAATTATTTCCTAACTCACCAAGCACCTCGGTCTTCCCCAGAGTATCCCATACTCTCAACATCCCCACTTCCTCTCTGATGGTCCTCCTCCCCTCCACTTCCTCCAAGATATGCTTCCCAACCCCACACACATATTCCTTAGGCCCTACATTAGCCACCTGCTTCCCATTTTTTAAACTTTGCCACTGACTAGTTTTGACAACAGCAAACGCAATTAGGATAGAAATACTACTGGGAGCCTGACAGAGAGTAGATTTTGATGTGATCCTTTGATAAAGAGTAAGCCCCGTACACTTGGAAAATTCTAACACTGTTCTTCATTTCTTCCTCTTGGCATCTTAAATGTGGTCTGTGGCTGAAGTAGAACTACTGTGCTTGTGGGGTAAGCCTCAAGCGTCTTATCTCACACATGCCATGCTTCCTGGAGTGGAGCCAGGCTTCTTTGAATTATGTTCTTATGCTATGATGAGATGTGGTCTGGGCTTCTGAAAATAGCCACACAGAAAATCCTGTCTTACAACATGTTGACAGGCTGAGGTATGTCAGGAAAAGCAAATAAGGATGGAGAGGGGCTCTTGGTAAATTTCTCCTTCTGTCCCTTTATTGGGGCTAAAAGCCCATGCTAACACTACTAGGGGAAAAAGAAACTAACACAGTTTGACTTCCTTTTGATAGCTTCAGATCTGAGGTTCCAGCTGCATGACAAGACCAGGTGGTCCACTTCTGAGGGAGGCTAGCAGGGCAGAGGGAAACAGCACCAGAAAAGGATGAGTCAGTAAGAAACCAGTTAAAAGTTATTTATCAACAGCTGAAATGTAACCTCTCTAATAACCTTGAGAATTTCCTAGTCCTACATGTATTTTCAGCTGTCATTCAAAATGCCTCTACCATGAGAAGCTGCTGGCTAACTTTTTTTTGCTTTTTCAAAAGCAGGGGACTTGTACAGGTGACCTCTTTGCTGAGCCACACAGCCGAGCTGTCATCAGCAGTGAAGGAGGCAAAGATCTGGCTCTGCTCAGAGGGCTACAGAGTCTCAACACTATTGGTGAGTAGACTAAGTGGACATCCACTGATGAAGTGACCTGCTAGGGGCTGGACATAGTTAAAGGAAGCACCTCAGAGACTTAACATGTTGAGCAAGCTCAGGGAAGCCAAATACAGTGTGTAGGATGTGCAGTGCACAAGAGTGAAGAAGCAAGAGATGCTTTTGCCAAGCTGGAGGAAAGGATATTTTAAAAAATATATTTCCTTATTCCTTTAATTTTTGTGGTAAATGTCACTGAAGTATTACATACATGTAAGAAAAGTATATAAATCACAAGGTCCAGTTTTGACTAATCTTCACAAACTGAACAGACTCATATAATAAGCCCCAGGGTCAAGAAATAGAATTCTACCAGGACCTCAGAAATACCGCTCCAAAAGGTACCTTTAAAAAACACTGAACCACTTAGCCAGTGCCCACAAAGCCATGACCTGTGTAAGGGACACCCTTTTCAAGTATACACAAAAGTGTTCTACAGCCTAGTGGTTTCTCAGGACTTTCTCTGTCCACACTCCTCCTCTCTCCCTCACCTCTGCCCATCTTCTCCCCACAGTAAGTTGCAAGCCCTCTCACATCAGGTCATGGGAGATGACACCAGAATGAGAGTCCCATGGGCAGTGGAGACAGAAAGATCACATAACAAGCTTTGGGTAAGCAGCCCCATCCTTTACCAAAAGCAATCATAAGTTTGAAATTGGCCAGTTGGTTGCTGTCTGAATGGTGGAAGTGAACTGTTTACTGCTTTGTGGCAGAGATCACCATCATGTCATCTGAAGCTTCCTCACCTGACTTGTCCTCAGTCAGAGGAAAGGAGTGTGCTGTGACCACATGAACTTGTAGAGACCCAGCTCCTTTGACCCATGCTGCTCTCACTCTAATCTGTGATTGATGCTCTATGGTTGTGCTTAGTAAAATGGCACAACCTTATGCACCTCTCCCCAGATTGTTTATGTCTTGAAGACTGGACCCCATAGCTCTCTGTTCCTGAAAAAAATGTGGGGATGCTGATGAAAAACTGAATGAATGCATGAATGAATGAGTGAATGAATGAATACAAAGTTTACAAAAAGAGAAGGATGCTTCATTTTCCCTTATTTTCTCCATAATGTTCCTTTCCAATAAAGTTTCAAGACAAAGAATATCTGCAATGCTCTGCCTGGATGGAAGCCCTTTAAGGCCCAGATTTGGATTCCCAGTCAGAACAGTGAGTGGTAGGAAGATGAGTTCACATCAGATAGCATAGAGTAGAAACATATTCCTCTTCTTTCCCCCAAACCCCAAGGTCTGCAAACAATATGCTCATTCATCTCATCTGGCAGGCACTTTTGAGTAACCAGAATGTTTGAGCTCAAGGACAGGGAGAGGATGAACACTGTGGGAAATTCAGGGAGAGTTCAGTGTAAGAGTTGCAGGCCTGGGTGTCCTGTTGGGCTGGGTATTGTGACAGGGGACACCTGAGACCTTCCACTTTCTTGACAGAGGCCAAGGCTTTCCCCCACTTGCTGACTCAGGGTCCCAGCCTAGGACACCCTCAGAGTGATCTTCTGAAAAGGTGTGTTTTGGGTCCCTGGAGCCTGGACCCCTTCTGGGACAGGAAGGCTACCACAGTCTGGGCCCTGTTTTTCAGTTGTGGCTATGGGCAAAGTCCCACTGCATGAACTAGCAGCAGCTCTCAGCCTTTCTGCTTGTGGTTCTCTCAAAGCCTAAGAGGTTGCCTACATTCTGGAAGTGCAAGGAAGCTGCCTTCAGCCACTGGGGCAGAGGTTGCTAGAAAACTCTCTCTGTGGCCATCTCTGCAGAGACAACTTGGAGGGGCATCCTACCCAGTTCTAATGCCACAGACCCCCATTTGCCCCAGGTCATGCAGCACTGAACACAGCTCCCTTGCTTTGTGCTTCCTCCTTCCTTCCTTTCTGCCTGTTCACTTCTATTTTCTGCCATTGCTCTTTTATTAAACTACTGGAGTCCGTGTCTCAGGCTCTACTTTCAGGGGATCCTGAATCATAGGGGCAAGGTGCCTAAATGTACCCAACCCAGGCTGTACTCCAGGGGTGCCAGTGACTGCCACTCAGCTACACTTTCTCTGCCCAGAAAGTGTGGCTCCCTGCTCTGAGTAGAAAAGTGGCTGCTTAGCCTTTTGCTCTTTCTTAAGACTAATCATTTATAGAACACTTGCCAGGTGGCAGGACTGTGCAAAGTTGCTCCTCTTGGGAGAAAGGAGAAATAATAACTTGTCTGATGGTGCAATCTGAGGGTTGCAAGCAGGCGTGTGACACCTGCTAGGGAAACAGCACTGAAGTGAGGTAAGACTAGGCTCAAATCCAGATCAGTCATGTAGGTATCTTCTCTGAAACACAAGATTTTGTTTTCACATTGGGAAATATGAATTATAAAGACTATTTTACAGTTGGTTCTTAAGGTTAAAAGAGATTATGCAAAGTAACCATCTGTGACTTGTGCATAATAAGCATTCAATCCATGGCAGCTACCAGTAGTATGAACAATGCTGTCAGTAATGTGAAAATAATCTCAGAACATTGAGTATAGCATGTGCTTGGCACTGAGCTGGGGCTGAGGATTTGGAGACTAAGTCCAACCATCTTTCATGTGCAAGATTGGTGGTGACCCTGGATCCTGCATTATGGAAGGAGGGGTGACTGGTCCTGTGGAACTAACCCAGGGCTCAAAACTAGGTAGCACAGAAGGAACAAAATGCACTCATGGTTGTTAGAAGGAAGTTCATTTTGTGTGTGGAAGTAGGAAATTCTGGGGTTGTGAGGGAATCAAAAAATCGTGTGTTCTTATCCCTCAACCCAACATTCATTCATTCATGCACTCATTTATTCATCACAAGCCTATATTAACTACCCATTCTGCTAGCTACTGGAGATATGAAGGTAGATTAAATCTACTGCAGAAATTTAAGTTCAACAAGGTATCTCAATGCAGCAACAGGGCTCTTTTCAAGTTTGCCATGGGGCACAAAGGAGAATGTGAACCATCTACCACCTGGAGAAGCTTCACAGAGGAATGGCCACCACTCCCCAAAGGAGTCTTGAATTCTACAAACACCAAAAGAAAATCAATCCCAACACTGGCCCAGAAATTTCCAGTGATGGAAAACCTGCCAACTTCCAGTCTCTGTATTTAAAAACAAAAAAAGTAAAGAAAAATGCTATTTTTTTGTATAGAATAGAATGCTGTCTCTTTGTAACTATACCTATTCAGGCTTTGGTCCTACTGCTCTGAGCTCTGAAAACTTGTCCACTCAGTTATTCCTTCCTTCACATAGCTAGAGAAACCACCTGAAATGCTCTTTCTCCAGACCAAACAGCACCAGGCACTTATCCCCCCTATTCAAGAAGAGGGCATTGGCACCAAGGAGGCTACTCAACACCCAGTCTTCCCATCTCTTGTCTGCCAGAGTGTGGCCCCAAGAACTGACTATTTTTTCCCAAGGACATCTATCTAGCATGTAGGGGAGCAGGATTAACTCCTCTCTGGTTTGGAAATACATTCTTATAGAAAGACATGAAATCTGAATGAGACTGACACAGACGTGAATGTCATTGGCCTCCCAGAACCCATGTAATCTTGGGCAAATTACTTGATATCCTTGAGCCCTGGATTCTTTATCTGTAAATGAAGATGATGAGACTATGACCTCAGAGGGTGGCTGTGAAGATGAGCTGAGGTAATGCACATAAATGCCCAACATAGTGCATGTCACATAGAAAGCACTTGACAAACTTCAGCTGTTCCCTCAGTATATGAAATGCAGACACAAGGAAGCTTTGAGTCACTAATGACTGTGATGCGCTAAAGCCACATCTTCACCGCGTGCTTCTCTGCAAAAGGGCTTTTACCAGTCTAAGTACTTTTATTTATTTCCCCCACATTTTATCTTTTAAGATATGCTCCCTTATCACAAGTGGTCAGACTTTTGTGAATCCCTCTCTTGCTCTCATATGATTGAGGCAGAATTGGCTATGACTCAGCCAAAATCCACGCCCTTTACACATCTTACTTTCAGTGTGTTGTCACGTGGCTGAGTTTTGGCCAATAATACATCGGCGGACATGAGAAGCAGCACTTTTTGGCACTGTCCTTTCAAACCCCTTTTATGATCCTCTACCCTTTCTCTTTCTTTTTAAAAATTATTTATTTTTTATTGTAGTTCAATTACAGCTTAATGCCTTTCCCCCTCCCTCTCCCCCCACCCCAGCTCTCCCCACCTCCCTCCCCCATTTCCACTCCTCTCTTGCTACTGTCCATATGTCCTTTATAACTGTTCCTGTAAAACCCTTCACCCATTCCCCCCATTATCCCCTTCCCTCTCCCCTCTGATCACTGTCAGCCTGTTCTCAATTTCAGTGTCTTTGGCTATACTTTGCTTGCTTGTTCACTTTGTTGATTAGGTTCCTGTTAAAAAGGAACCTATGGTATGAGATCATATGGTATTTGTCTTTCACCGCCTGGCTTATTTCACTCAGCATAATGCTTTTCCAGTTCCATCCATGCTGTGGCAAAGGGTAGAAGCTCCTTTTTTCTTTCTGCTGCATGGAATTCCATTGTGTAAATGTACCATAGTTTTTTTTGATCCATTCATTTACTGATGGGCGCTTGGGTTGCTTGTAGCACTTGGCTATTGTAAATTGTGCAGCTATGAAAATTGGGGTGCATAGGTTCTTTTGGATTGGTGTTTCAGGGTTCTTAGGATATAATCTCAGCAATGGAATTGCTGGGTCAAAAGGCAGTTTCATTTTAGTTTTCTGAGAAAATTCCATACTGTTTTCCATAGTGGTTGTACAAGTCTGCAATCCCACCAACAGTGCACTCGGGTTCCCTTTTCTCCACAACCTCTCCAATATTTGTTGTTTGTTGCTTTGTTTATGATGGCCATTCTGACTACTATGAAGTGGTATCTCATTGTGGTTTTAATTTGCACCTCTCTGATGGCTAGCAATACTGAACATCTTTTCATATGTCTCTGGACTCTCTAAATGCCCTCCTTGGAGAAGTGTCTGTTCAAGTCCTTTGCCTACTCTTTAACTGGGTTGCCTGTTTTCTTAGAGTGGAGTCATGTGAGTTTTTTATGTACTTTGGAGATCAAACCCTTGTTTGAGGTATCTTTGACAAATGTGTTTTCCCATACAGTTGGTTCTCTTTTCCTTTTAATGCTGTTTTAGCCATGCAGAAGCTTTTCTTATTTTGATGAGATCTTCTTTGTTTATTCTTTTCTTTATGTCCCTTGCTCTAGGGGATATATCAGTGAAAATATTGCTGCATGGAATATCTGAGATTTTCCTGCCTATATTCTCCTCTAGGACTTTAATGGTGTCATGACTTATATTTAAATCTTTTATCCACCTGGAATTTATTTTTGTGGATAGTGTAAGTTGGTGCAAGGGTGGTACAATATTCACAAATTGATAAATGAAAACAAAAAGATCATATAAACAAAAGCAAAGATAATAATCACATGATTATACCAATAGAGGCAGAAAAAGAATTTGGTAGGTACAGCACCCAGTTATGATAAAAACACTCAAAAAAGTGGGAATAGAGGGAGCATTCCTCAATATAATAAAGGCCATATATGAGAGACCTAAAGCCAACATCATACTCAGTGAACAAAAACTAAAAGCTTTCCCACTAAGATCAGGAACAAGACAAGGATGTCTGCTTTCACCACTTCTACTCAACATAGTATTGGAAATCCTAGCCACAGCAATCAGACAAGAAGAAGAAATAAAAAGCATCCAATTTGGAAAAGAGAAAGTAAAACTGTCACTGTTTTCAGATGACATGGTAGTATACACAGAAAATCCTATTGATTCCACCAAGAAAACTGCTCAACCTAATAAATGAATTTGGCAAAATAGAGGGATACAAAGTCAGTATTCAGAAATTAAAGGCATTTTTAATTTTAATTTAAAGGCACTGTTTGTGTACAAACAGTGAAATATCAGAAGGAGAAATCAGGAAAAAATCCCATTTGATATAGCAACAAGAAAAATAAAGCACCTATGGATAAACCTAACCAGAGAGGTAAAAGTCCTGTATTCAAAAAACTACACAACACTGAAGAAAGAAATTAAGGCAGACACAAACAAATGGAAACATATACCATGTTCATGGATTGGAAGAATTAACATCATCAAAATGTCCATACTACCCAAAGTAATTTATAGATTCCATGCAATACCTATTACAGTACCAATGGCATATTTCACAAATATAGAACAAACACTTAAAATTTTATATGGAAGCATAAGTGACCCAAAATAGCTGCAGCAATTTTGAGAAAGAAGAGCAAACTAGGAGGGATCATAATACTTGATATGAAACTGTATTACAAGGCCACTGTAATCAAAACAGTCTGGTATTGGCCTAAGAACAGACACATGGACCAATGGAACAAAATAGAGAGCCCAGAAATAAACACAAGCCTCTGTAGTCAATTAATATTTGACAAAGGGGGGAAAAGCATAAAATACAGCAAAAATAACCTCTTCGACAAATGGTGCTGGGAGAACTGGACAGCTACATGCAAAAAAATGAAACTCTTTTTCCTAATCTGCCACATGGAAAGGAATGCCTGAGGTCCCAGCAGAGAAGTGAGCCAAGACAGAAGGTTTCTAGGTCCCTGAGTCACTGTGTGGAATAGTGTCTGCTGAATAGTTCATTGTACTTTGCAAGATTGAGAAATTACCTTCTATGGTTTTTTTAAAATAATTTTTAAATATTTTATTTATTTATCTTTAGAGGGGAGGGGAAGGAGAGAAATATCAATGTATGGTTGTCTCTTGTGCGTCCCCTGCTGGGAACTGGCCTGCAACCCAGGCATGTGCCCTGACTGGGAATTGAACCATGATCCTCTGGTTTGCAGGCCTGCATTTAATCCATTAAGCTACACCAGTCAGGGCCCTTCTATGGTTTTAAGTAACTCAAAGTTGGGGTCTTATCTATTGTAGCAGATATAAGTTCAACAAAGTACTTTATGCTTATCTTTACAATTTTATGAAATTCATAAGGTGGGTATGTATGCTGTCAGTCCTCCCATCAGCTGTAGGAGGAATATTGAATGATGAAGCCTGGCAGTGAACCACCAGGCTTGGCCTAGGTGGAGATCTACTTCATGACATGAGGTGGCATAAGCTAGTGGCAGATGTTGGCAGCAGACATTGACCACTGTGGGTACATGAGCAGGGGCTTTAACAAAGGCTTGGTTGTTCACATATTTGCCTCTCTGCTATGTGCAAGTAATAGAGGTGAACAGACCCTGATTGAAAATCATTTAGCCCAGAGAGTTCTGTGGACTTATTCAAAGTCTGGCAGCTGGTTAGTGGCAAAGCTGAAGTCTTTTTGGTTTTAGTCTAGGAATTTTCCCTGCCGGCAGGCATCTGGGATGAGTCAAGATTACATAAAGGGCACTCTTCTTTTCTGACATTTGTTGTTCAAATGGTTCAACCAAGTCACCTGAATGAAGAGATAAGAGTAACTCTGTCCTTTCCAGAGCAATTCCTTGGCACACTTGTCTCCAATAAAACAACAAAGACATGTCCCTTGGCAACAAGCTTCAGCCAGCAACCAAATCCAAGACCTGCCTAAAAGCACACCATGGGTTAAGAATTAACATCTCTGTCCTATTGCTAGCAAATGGAAACTTGGTAATCATATCACACCTAATGAGAGACCTGTGTTTCCAGAATTTTACATTTTTGAACTATAAATATTAACTTTCCCATTGAAGCAATTTACTTTCAATCTCCTGTGCTTTTCGATGTTTAATTAAAATGCTCCTAGCACTCTGCACTGCCTTTAAAAGTTGGCTCAGAATAAGCTTTCTTTTCCTTCCTGAATGTTCTCCAGGGTTCCTGGAGCCACTCTTTCTTAGACAACTTGAGGTCCTGACAGGCAAGGCAGAGTTCCAGAAGAGGCATCCGCCACCGCTGAATGCTTAGGCCCAGCCAGCCTCAGTTTCTATATCTGAACAATGGGAATAAAAGTAATAACTGCTTCCTCACAAAAAGAATGGAATGGGATCTTGCAGGGATAGAATGAGAGCCCAGGATGTGATGCACAGCATGTGCTCCATTTTCCTTTTTTTTTAGCTTTTTATTTTCATTTTTTTAAATTTAATTATTATTCAAGTACAGTTTTCTGTCTTTTACTCCCATCCCAGCCCATGCCTTCAGTGCTCCCCACCTCCCTCCCATTTCCACCTCCCTTAGTTGTTGGCCATGTGTGCTTTATACTAGTTCCTGTAAATCCTTCCCCTTTTCCCCCTAAAATTCCCTCCCCTCTCCCCTCTGGTCACTGTCAGCCTGTTTTCTATTTCAGTGTCTTTGTTTTTATTTTGCTTGCTTGTTTGTTTTGTTGTTTAGCTTCCTATTAAAGGTGAGATTATATGGTATTTGTCTTTCAACACCTGACTTATTTCATTTAGCATAATGCCTTCCAGTGCCATCCATGCTGTTGCAAAGGGTAGGAGCTCCTTCTTTCTTTCTGCTGCAAAGAATTCCATTGTGTATATGTACCATAGTTTTTTGATCCATTCATTTACTGATGGGCACCTAGGTTGCTTCCAACTCTTGGCTATTATAAGTTGTGCTGCTATGAACATTGGGGTGCATGGGTTCTTTTGGATTGGTGTTTTAGGGTTCTTAGAATATAATCCCAGCAGTGGATTTGCTGGGTCAAAAGGCAGGTCCATTTTTAGTTTTCTGAGAAAATTTCATACTATTTTCCATAGTGGTTGTACCAGTCTACAATCCCACCAACAATGGATTAGGGTCCCCTCTTCTCCACAACCTCTCCAACACTTGTTGTTTGTTGTTTTGTTTATGATGGCCATTCTAACCGGTGTAAAGTGGTATCACATCGTGGTTTTAATTTGCATCTCTCTGATAGCCTGTGATATTGATCATCTTTTCATGTGTCTCTGGATCTTCTGTATGTCCTTCTTGGAGATACGTCTGTTCGAGTTATTTGCCCACTTTTTAATTGGGTTGCTTGTTTTCTTGGAGTGGAGTCGTATAAGTTCTTTCTATATTTTGGAGATTAAACCTTTGTCTGAGGTATCACTGGTAAATGTGTTTTCCCATACAGTTGGTTCTCTTTCTATTTTAATACTGTTTTCTTAAGCTGTGCAAAAGCTTTTAATTTTGATGAGATCCCATTTGTTTATTCTTTCCTTTATGTCCCTTGCTCTAGGTGACAGATCAGTAAAAATGTTGCTGCGTGAAATATCTGAGATTTTCTTGCCAATGTTCTCCTCTAGGACTTTAATGGTGTCATGGCTTATATTTAAGTCTTTTATGCACCTTGAATTTATTTTGGTGTATGATGTAAGTTGGTGCTCGAGTTTCATTTTTTTCTATGTAGCTGTCCAGTTCTCCCAACACCATTTGCTGAGAGGCTATTATTAGTCCACTTTATGTTGCTGCCCCCTTTGTCAAATATTAATTGGCCGTAGACATTTGGTTTATTTCTGGGCTCTTTGTTCTGTTCCATTGATCTATGTGCCTGTTTTTGTAAAAAATATATTTCATTGATTATGCCATTACAGTTGTCCTATTTTCCTCCTCATTCCCCTCCACTCTGCACACCCCCCCACCATTCTCCCCCTTTAGTTTATGTCCATGTGTCTCAAGTTCTTTAGATTATATATTTCCCATACTATTCTTGCCCACCTCCTATCTATTTTCTACCTACTGTCTATGCTACTTATTCTCTGTTCCTTCTCCCCCCTTCTTATATGCCTGTTTTTATGCCAGTACCAGGCTGTTTTGATCACAGTGGCCTTGTAATACAGTTTGGTATCAGGTATTGTGATCCCTCTGACTTTGTTCTTGTTTCTCAAAATTGAAGCTGTTATTTGGGGTCGTTCATGGTTCCATATAAATTTTTGAAGTGCTTGTTCTATGTCTATGAAATATGTCATTGGTACTTTAATAGGTGTTGCATTGAATCTGTAAATTGCTTTGGGTTCTATGGACATTTTGATGATGTTAATTCTTCCAATCCATGAACATGGTATATGTTTCCATTTGTTTGTGTCTTCCTTGATTTCTTTCTTCAGTGTTGTGTAGTTTTTTTGAATACAGGTCTTTTACCTCCTTGGTTAGGTTTATGCATAGGTACTTTATTTTTCTAGTTGCTAAATCAAATAAAATTTTTTCCTGATTTCTATTTCTATATTTCATTTTTTGTATACAAAAATGCTTTTAACTTCTGGATACTGACTTTGTATCCCTCTATTTTGCCAAATTCATTTATTAGGTTGAGCAGGTTTTTTTGGTGGAGTTGATAGGATTTTCTGTGTACACTATCATGCCATCTGCAAACAGTGACCGTTTTACTTTCTCTTTTCCAAATTGGATGCTTTTTACTTCTTCTTCTTGTCTGATTGCTGTGGCTAAAACTTTCAATACTACATTGAATAGAAGTGGTGAAAGTGGACAACCTTGTCTTGTTCCTGATCTTAGTGGAAAAGCGTTTAGTTTTTGCCCACTGAGCATGATGTTGGCTATAGGTCTTTCATATATGGCCTTTATTATATTGAGGAATGCTTCTCTATTCCCAGTTGGCTGAGTGTTTTTATCATAAATCAGTGTTGTACTTTATCAAAAGCTTTTCCCCCACCTATATTGTTATGATCATGTGGTTTTTCTGTTTGCTTTTGTTTATGTGGTGTATTACATTTACTGATTTATGAATATTGAACCATCCTTGAATCCCTGGGATGAATCCCACTTGGTCATGGTGAGTGATCTTTTTAATGTATTATTGGATGCAGTTTGCCAATATTTTGTTGAGGATTTTAGCATCTATGTTCATCAGGTATATTGGCCTGAAGTTTTCTTTGTTGTATCTTTATCTGGTTTGGGGATTATTGTGATGCTGGCTTCATAAAAAGAGTATGGGAGTCTTCCATCATTTTGGATTTTTTGGAATAGCCTGTAAAGAACAGGAGTTAGCTGTTCGTTAAATGCTTTGTAGAATTCTCCTCTAAAACCATCTGGTCCATGGCTTTTGTGCTTTGGGAGATTCTTGATTACTGCTTCAATTTTATTTGCTGTTATTGGTATATCCAGACTTTCTGCTTCTTCTTCATTGAGTTTTGGAAGATTATATTTTTCTAGAAATTTGTCCATTTCACCTAAGTTTTCAAATTTCTTGGCATACAGTTCTTCATGGTAATTTCTTACAATGGTTTGTATTTCTGTGGTGTCAGTTGTAATCTCTCCTCTTTCATTTCTGATTGTGTTTATTTGGGTTCTTTCTCCCTTTTTTTTTTCTAGATGAGCCTGTCTATTTTGTTTATCTTTTCAAAAAAAAACAGCTCCTGGATTCATTGATCCTTAGAATTGTGCTTTTAGTCTCTATGTCATTTAATTCTGCTCTGATCTTGGTGATTTCCTTCCTTCTACTTACTCTGGGCTGTCTTTGTTGTTGTTCCTGAAGTTCTTGTAGGGTTAGGTTGTTTGTTTGAAATGTTTCTATCTTTTTATGTAGGCCTTTATTGCTATGAACTTCCCTCTCAGGACTGCCTTCACTGTGTCCCATAAGTTTTGGGTTGTGGTGAGTTCATTTTCATTCGGTCCCTGAAACTTTTTTATTTCTTTCCTAATTTCATTTCTGACCCATTCATTGTTTAATAGCCTGCTATTCAATCTTCATGATTTAGAGTGTTTGGGGTCTTTTCTTTGGGGTTTGTTTTCCAGTTTCAGTCCCTTGTGATCAGAGAAAATGCTCAGGATAACTTTAATTTTCTTAAATTTGTCGAGGCTTGTTTTGTGACCTATCATGTGATCTATCTTGGAAAATATTCTACGTGCATTTGAAAAGAATGTATATTTAGCTTATTTGGAATGAAGGGTTCTATATATATCAGTTAAGTCCATTTCATCTAGGATGTTGTTCAAATCCACAATGTCTTTGTTGATATTTTGTTTGGGAGATCTGTCAATTTTGACAGTGGTATGTAAAAATCCTCAACTAGAATTGTGTTTCTCTCAATAGCTTTCTTAAAGTCCTCTAAGATTTTCTTTATATATTTGGGTGCTGATATGTTGGGTGCATATATATTTACAGTGTTTATGTCTTCTTGTTGGATTCTTCCTTTGAGTATTATGAAGTGACCTTCTGGGTCTCTTTTCATGGCCCTTTTTTCAAAGTCTATTTTGTCTGATATGAGTATTGCTACCCTGGCTTTATTTCGTGGCTGTTTGCTTGGAAAATTTTTTCCAACCCCTCGCTTTGAGTCTGTGTAAGTCTTTTGTCCTGAGGTGGGTCTCTTGTAGGCATCATATGTGTGGGTCATGCTTTCTTATCCATTATGTCGTTTGATTGGAGTATTTAATCCTTTTACATTTAAGGTTATTATTGATAGGTACTTATTCATTGTCATTTTTATACCTATTCTTCTCATTGTCTCTCTCTTTTCCTTCCTTTCCTTAAAACAAACCTTTTAGTAATTCTTGCAGAGCTGGTTTGGTGGAGGTGTATTCTTTTAGACTTCTTTTGTCTTGGAAGCTCTTTATTTGGCCTTCTATCTTGATTGAGAGCCTTGCTGGGTAAAGTAGCCTTGGTTGTAGGCCTCTGGTTCTCATTACTTGGAATATTTCTTGCCATTGTTTTCTTGCTTGGAGTGTTTCTGCTCCAAGTCAGCAGCTAACCTTATTGGGGCTCCCTTGTATGTTACTTTCTTTTTCTCCCTTGCTGTCCTTAAAGTTCTGTGTTTGTCTTGAAATTTTGTCATTTTAATGATGGTGTGTCTTGAAGTGGGCCTGTTTGGGTTTCTCTTGATTTGGACTTTATGTGTTTCCTGGATTTGTGTGACTTTTTCTCTCATCAAACTAGGGAAATTTTCCATCATTACTTTTTCAAATAGATTTTGTATCCCTTGCCCTTCTTCTTCTCATTCTGGTATTCCTATTATTTGGTTATTATTGCTTTTCATATTTTCTTATATTTCTCTTAATCCCTCTTCATCTTTCTGAGCCTCTTTTCCTTTTCTTGCTCTTTCTGGGAGGTTTTTTTTTTCTACTTTGTCCTCCAGTTCGCTGATCTGATCTTCTTCTTCATTGATCCTGCTTTTGATTTATTCCACTGTGTTCTTCAGCTCTGAAATTGTATTTCATTTCCTCTTGGCCCTTGCTGATAGTTTCTATTTTTTTCATGTTGATATAGTTTGTGGAGAGTTCATTGTAGCTCCCCTGTAGTTTCTGGTAGCTTGTTGTAAGCTCTTTGAATTTCCTGATAGCCAGTGCTTTGAATTCAATATCTGATAGTGGACTTGCCTCTATCTCATCTAGCATTCTTTCTGAGGCTTCCTCCTTTCCTTTCATTGGGTTTTTTTTTTCTTTGTCTTCCCATTGTTTGTGAGACTTTTCTTGGTCGCTTCAGCTTCTTAAATTAATTTGTTCTGGCTTCCTGGATTAATGGTGTGAACTTCAGTGGTATAATACTTGTGAGATTCAGTGGTGTAGTCTCATTTATCTCCCCAGGTCGCTGGTCTTGGGCTGTGCTTTATGTTGGCTCTGAGTTTGTCTTTGGGTTTTTGTTGTTTCTGGGTTGTTGTTTTTGTGTGTGTGTGTGTCCTTCCCACCAGGTGGTGAACTTATGGTCCCTCTGTTTACTACCCATTTTAATTTACTGTGCTGGTGAGGGTGGGTTGTATTGAAGCTAGTTCTTCTGCATGTACAGGGTTTTGAGGATTCTGTTTTGCTCTTGTTCAGTTGTTTGCCCTGGAGAGTTTCTTCACTGTTTCTTCCAGATAGGTCTTGGGTTGAGGTTTGTGTGGTTTTTACTCCCTCCATCTTCTCCTGTTGTTATCTGTTGGTGGTTTCTTTGTTGTTGGATTTCTTCTTTCTTTGGGTATCCTGGTGTTCACCACTTCCACCTACTCTTCTTGTGTGTGTGTAATCAGTTGGAGGGGAAGGCAAACTGGTTTATGACAGCAGGAGAATATTCTATGATATTTACAGTAGCAGTCAGTAAAGAAGAGAGAGGTGATTCTCTGACCATGCACAGTGATAACCGTAGTCTTCAACCCAACTAGCCACTTTTTAGAAATGATGGAAGGAAGATAAGGCTCTTGTTGGGGAGGGAAGATTTGTGATTTGGATCTAGAAAGGAATGAGGTTGAGGGAGGTAAGATTCTGAGGTAAGGTGAGAATAAAGGATGGTAAATAGGTGTAGTATGAGAGAGAATAGAGTTAACCACTACAGTATTATAGTTCAGGCAACAATGAAGTCGGCTAAGAGCTGGGGTGGGTGTTGTGTAGTATTTATAATAGTATGTAACAACTATTATTTACAATAATATTAGAGCAACAATCATATGACAAAATCTATGATATACCAAGATTGGTGAGTATTGGACCTTCAATAGTGTGCTAACTGGGCAAGGGGAAGTAAAGGACAGTAAATTAGGAATACACTATGATTGAGGGGACAGGGGAAACCTGTCAAGTGATACAATATATCCAGCCAAGGTAAAGAAGACTATACAGAAAAAGGAGGAATACAGAGATACTATTAAAATAAAAGATGCAAGAATAATGAAAAAATAATGAAAAAAATACAGATATGCTGTAACTTGTAGTTTTTCTGTTCTAGCAAAGTAAATTTTGTCTCTCTGTTTCTACTTTTGCAATGCCTCCTCTTTGAGTCCAACTCTGGTTTTTTTGCCTTCCAAGTCTTTTATCTCACTTGAGGGGAAGGGGGAAGAAAGGGAAGGAGAAAAAGGCAGCAAATGGGAGGAAAAAGCAGTAGGTTTGGGGGGAAAAGGAAGAAAGAATAAAACAAGAATGAAGAAGAGAGAGTGTAAAAGTATTTATTGAAAGATAAAACAATAATAAAGTTACAGAAATAAAAGATTATTTTTTTAAAAAAAAGCTTAAAAAAAACCTCTTGTTGGTTTCCAGCTGGTCAAACCCTTTCTTCTGGTCACACTAGCTGCAGCAGTCTGAGGGGTGATTAATGTGGCCTTCCTCCCTTCTCGGTGAACTCAGCCGGTCTCACCAGTGCTCTCTCAAGATCCAGACTGGCACCTTTCCCCATTGCCCCACTGAAAGCAGATTTCCCCCAGGATTCACAGTCCTGGACTGGGGTATGGGTGCACGCTCCCAGCCAGGCTTCCCTGGTCTTGCAGGCTTGGGCGAGAACCTTTCCCAGTGCTATGGTGGAACGCAGGGGCGACCCTCAGTTCTCCCAAGCCTGCGACCACAGATTAATTCCACAGGAGATCAAAGCTCTCTGGTTTGCTTCCTAATGCCCACTCCTCTCTCTGACACACCAAGCAAACCGATCCCTCCTGGCGTTTTTCCAACTGTACCTGGCCAAGTAGGGAGGGAGCTAATGACTGGCTCACACCCAAGGAACTTGCTGGCAGCTCGAGGCTCCCAGAGTCTGTGGCAGACCCGGCAGACCTGGCAGACCCGGTGCAGGCCCAGTGCAAAGGGGAACGCATGGGCATCTCTTTTTTTAAAATATATTTTATTGATTATACCATTACAGTTGTTTTATTCACCCCCCTTCATTCCCCTCCACCCGCATACTCCCTCCCCCACCATTCTCCCCCCCTTAGTTTATACCCATGTGTCTCAAGTTCTTTAGATTCTATATTTCCCCCACTATTCTTGCCCTCCCCCCTATTTTCTATCTACTGTCTATGCTATTTCCTGTACCTTCTCCCCCCTTCTCCTCCTCCCACTCCCCTGTTGCTAACCCTCCGTGCGTTCTTCATTTCTATGGTTCCCCTCCTGATCTAGCTGTCCTCTAGGTTTGCTTTTGTTTTAGGTGTGGTTGTTAATAACTGTGAGTTTGCTGTCCTTTCACTGTTCATATTTTTCATCTTCTTTTTCTTATATAAGTCCCTTTAGCATTTCATATAATAAGGGCTTGGTGATGATGAACTCCTTGAACTTGACCTTATCTGAGAAGCACTTTATCTGTCCTTCCATTCTAAATGAAAGTTTTGCTGGATAAAGCAATCTTGGCTGTAGGTCTTTGGATTTCATGACTTGGAATACTTCTTTCCAGCTCCTTCTTGCCTGTAAGGTCTCTTTTGAGAAATCCACTGACAGTCTGTTGGGCACTCCTTTGTAGGTGACTGTCCCCTTATCTCTTGCTGCTTCTAGGATTCTCTCCTTCATTTTAGTCTTGGCTAATGTAATTATGATGTGCCTTGGTGTGTTCCTTCTTGGGTCCAACTTCTTTGGGACTCTCTGAGCTTCCTGGATTTCCTGGAAGTCTATTTTCTTTGCCAGACTGGGAAAGTTCTCCTTTATTATTTGTTCAAATAAGTGTTCCATTCGTGGCTGTTTCTTTCCCCCTTCTGGTACCCCTATAATCTGGATGTTGGAACATTTAAAGATGTCTTGGAGGTTCCTAAGCCTCTCCTCATTTTTTTGAGTTCTCATTTTTTCATTCCTTTCTGGTTGGGTGTTTCGTTCTTCCTTCTGGTCCATTCCATTGATTTGAGTCCCAGTTTCCTTTCCATCGCTATTGGTTTCCTGGACATCTCCCTTCATTTCAACTAGTTTAGCCTTCATATGTTCCTCTAATTTGTGACTAAAATCAACCAGTTCTGTGAGCATCCTGATAAACAGTGTCCTGAACTGTGCTTCTGAGAGGCTGGCAATTTCTCGGTCACTGAGAGTTATTGGCATCTCTTAATTCTCCCAAGCCGGTCAGCACAGACTGATTCCACAGGCGATCAGAGCTCTCTGGTGTGCTTCCTAATGCCCACTCCTCTCTCTGACACTCCAAGCAAACAAATCTCTCCTGGCGTTTTTCAATCTGCACCTGGCTGGGTAGGGAGGGAGCTGATGACTCCATTTTTTCCTTTTTACACATTTACTAAGCAAGTTAAACCATAGAAAAGGAACTTTTCATAAGTGGTTTTAGCAGATGCTGCCAGTGAGCTGCCCACATCCTCACCTTGACCAATGTAGTACACATTTGTCAGAGTTCTGCCTGTTGACACCTGCATCTTTCTGCCTGAGGGCTCTTTTCGGCAATCAGAGTCAACTTTGTCCGTGCACAAAAATGCCCCAGGCACAATGAACTGATGCCCTTATCGGCCAAAAAATGGGAGTTGTGGATGAACATGTCATTCTCTCATGTTTCCTGTGTGCTCCACACTGCCTCCCAGGTCCCAAGAAGGACAGAGTTCTAGTTGCCTACAGTTGCAACATCCCCTTTTCTTCCCTTCCTTGTTCCCATTTCTTGTTCCCCAACCCGCATTGCCAAACAAATGACTTGCCCTTTAATCCTTGACCATGGGCTTACTTCTAAGAGATTCCAAACTAAAACAAATGCATTGTGTGTGAATATACATTTATGCATTCAAGACTAGAAAATTGAATTCTGCTTCTGTAACCTTCCAGTGCATTGACTGTTCTCCTTTCCAGCTTCAGGAGGTCCACATTGTTGGCATAGGAAAAATCAAGCTTGTCATCTTCATTAGTAGAGGAAACTGGTTTGGAAAGAAGCATACCATTCTCCACGATAGTGGTTGTTTATGGGAATGGTGGGTGATGGGTGATTAAGACTGGTGATGGGGAGAGGATATCTATATTATATATACTGTTACATTGGTTTTTATTAAAAAGACACAAAGCAAATATAATGTAAGGTCACTGACACAGTTCTGGTTGGCAATTAAGCAGAATAAGTTCAATTATCTTTGTAGTTTTCTATAGTTTACAAATATTTCAAATAAAATGAATATTAAAGTACAATTTATCAAAATTTGTGGGATGCAGCAAATAGCATTTTTTCTATATATTAGAAAAGAAGATAGATTCAAAATCAACCATCTAAGTTTCCCTTTAGGAAACTAAAAAAAAAAGAAAAGGAAAGGCCTGGCCAGGTGCTCAGTTGGTTGAAGCTTTGTCCCACATACCAAAAAGTTGTAGGTTCAATTCCTGGTCAGGGGACACACCTGAGTTCAGTGTTCAATCCCCTCTTAGGATGCATAGAGGAGGCAATCAATCAATAGATGTTTCCCTCACTCTATGAGGCCAGTGTTACCCTAATACTAAACTAGGCAAAGAAATTACAAAAAAGGTAAACTACAGAACAGTATTTCTCAAGAATAAAGATGCAAAAATTCTCAACAAAATATTTGGAAGTTGAATCTAACAATAGATGAAATAAATTATACATGAAAACCAAGTGGGGTTTAGATTTATTCCAGGTATGCAAAGCAGGCTCAGCATTTGAACATTAATTAATGTAATCTATTACATCAACAGGCTAAGGAAGAAAAATCATATTATCATATCAATAGATGCAGAAAACGTGTTTGAAAATATTGAACACCTATTCATGAATTTAAAAAAATGCTCAGCAAGTTAGAAATAGTGGGGAAGCTTCCTCAACCTGGTAAAAACATCTATAAAAAGTCTACAGAGTATCTACAAAAAGTATACAGGCTAACATCATAATTAATGTTGAGAAAACAGATGCTTTATTAACTCCCCAGCACTCCTGACATTCCTTGCATATGAGCTGGGCCTGTTCTGTGACCAGAGGAAGCCCTCAGTCAAGGAAGAGTGGGTGCCACGGGAAGCACCCACTACTCCATGTTACATAGAATTCTTAATAGTAAAAGTAATGGTGAGAAACTAAATGCTTTCCCCTAAAGATCAGAAATAAGTATGTCCCCCTCTTACCTTTACTAGTCAATGTTATACTAGAAGCGCAAACAAATGCAATAAAACAATAAAAATAAATAAACTTGGAAAGAAAGAAATACAACTCATTTTTCACAAATTAGATGATTGTCTTTGCAGAAAATCCCAAAGAACTGGCAAGAACTCCTGGCACTAAGAAGTGGTTATACCAGGGTTACAGGATACAAGGTTAATATGCAAAAGTCAATTTTTACCTATAAACTAGGAATGAACAATTGGAATTTGAAACTAAAGCGCAGTATCATTTATATTAGCACTGACAAGAAGAAACACAGAGGTATAAATCTAATAAAATTTATTAAAGATCTATATGAGGAAAACTAGAAAACTCTGATAAAAAAAATCAAAGAAGCCCTGGCTGGTGTAGCTCAGTGGATTGAGTGCGGGCATGCAAACCACACAATTGCGGTTTGATTCCCAGTCAGGGCACATGCCTGGGTTGCAGGCCAGTTCCAAGCAGGGGACTCACGAGAGGCAACCATAGATTGATATTTCTCTCCTTCTCACCTTCCCTTTCTCTCTAAAGATAAATAAATAAAATCTTAAAAAAAATTAAACAAGAACTTTAAATGGTGAGATATTCCATGTTCATGGATAAGAAGACTCAATATTGTCAAGATGTTAGTTGTTCCCAACTTGATCTGTAGATTTGATGTAATCCCAATCAAAATCCCAATAACTTTGTGGCTATCAAAAAACTAATTCCAAAGTTTACAAGAAAAGACAAGCAACACAGAATAGCCATCACACTACTAGGGAAAATCAGAGACAGAGGTCTGACACTACCAGGCTTCAGCACTTACTGTAAAGCCACAGTTTAAATAACTACCTATGTATATACATACATCAAATCATTATGTTAGACACCTAAAACATATAATGTCATAAATCAATTAGAGATTAATAAAAAAGACTTTTAAAATGCTACATAAATCAAGAAAGTATGATATTAGTGGAAGAATAGTTATACACATTAATTGACAGAACAGAGAACTCAGAAATAGACCCACAGAAAAGGCTGCATACTGTATGACTCTAACCATATAACAATGTGGAAGAGGTAAAACTATGGAGAAGTAAAAAGATCAGCAGTTTCTAAGATGTTTGGAGCTGGGAGAGGGAGGGATGACTAGGCAAAGCATACTGGATTTGTAGCGTGGTGAAACTATTATGTAGGATACTGTAATGGAGGCTGCAGAACATTATGCATTTGGCAAAACCCACAAAACTCTACACCAAGAGTGAACCAAGGTAAACTATGGAGTTTAGTTAGTAATAAAATGTCAGTATTTGTTCATCCATTATAATAAATATATCACACTAATGTGAGATGTTAATAGGGCAAACTGGGACGTGGAACTGCAGGGGTATGTGAGTACTTTCCACTAATTTTGTGTAAACTTTCTAAAGTCTATTAATGCAAACTATTTTCAGTAAACATTATATATATGTGTATAAGTTTATACAATGTATTTCTTCCTGGGGTTCTAAGAAGTCTGATCTGGCTGACAGGAGAGGGACTGCAATTTGAGTCCATGCTAATGGCTCTAACTGACCTTTACTCCTTTGCTTCCAAAAACACAGGGTCTCTCACCTGGAAACAATGGGTAGTGTATGCAGAGCACATCATACAGGTCATGCGTTTGGCTGCTGAGATGCTGAATGTCATTACCTCTGGCCTCCAAGTGGGGATGTGAGGCAGGGCAGGGTGGGGTGTGGGGAAGGCGGGATAGAAAGATGAGATCATTTAACCAAGGTCATAGAGTCTGTCAGTGGGCTCCTACTGTGTGAGGAAGGAACAGCCAGTTCCTGACTTGGTGAGACAGCATGAAAAGTAAGTGTTTCCATCCACAATTTCAAACATGCTCTGGCCCAGGCATTATTTCTCAGTCTTGTCTGGAACATTGCTGTTGGTGTGTGATGTGAAATCAGTTTCAGAATCTAGCCTGCTTCTCACTCAGAGAGTAAATGGCTTTGCTTTTTATGCATCCATATAACGTACCCCATCAGCCATCTTTGAAGGAAGCCCTGTTTGGGTCCCAACAAATTATGAGGCTGCCACTGCCCCAGGCTGGGCCCAGAACCCTCTACCCCTGGGCTTGAATTTCACCTTCTATTCATCCTCCTCAGATACCTAGTGAAGCCCTGGACACTGACCTCATTGCCTCCTACTTCTTTTTTTTTTTAAGACTTTATTTATTTATCTTTAGAGAGGAAGGGAAGGAGAGAGGGAGAGAAATATCAATGTGTGGTTGCCTCTCGTGTGTCCCCTGCCGGGAACCGGGAACTGGCCTGCAACCCAGGCATGAGCCCTTGACTGGGAATCGAACCGTGATCGTGTGGTTCGAAGGCCCATGCTCGATCCACTGAGCTATACCAACCAGGGCCCTCCTACTTCTTTTGACACTATTTTTGGAGTCTGAACTTATCTCTGATTGTTGAAATTCTGCTCATTCTTTAAAAAGCAATTCAGCGAAGCCTTTCCCTCAGGGACTATTTCTAAATTTTTTTCCAAGTAAGTATATCTCCTCTGGTTAGAATATTATGGGAATGGCAATTGTGGCCATTTCTCCCTCACCTCATGGCCTGGAAACCAAGTTAGTAATGCCTCGCAGTAGGGAATACCCCAAGGGTTACTGGTGACCCCACAGTTCTGCAGCCTACAACTATGAAGGCACTTACAATAGAGATAAAACACTTCTCTGTGAACACATCTCCTTCTCTTCACCTTTCTGTGCCATCCCTCTACCCCAACCCCTAGACTTACCAGCTCCTTCCTGGGTTATAGACAAGAGCCTTAATCTCTGAATATCACATAGCACCTAACTGACAAACAAGTAGGTACTCAACAGATATGGTGAGAGGGTGGAAGGCCAGATGAGACTAGATGACAACAGTAAAGTATGGGGTATGGTTTTACTCTTAAATTTACATTTGATATCTCTGAGTTTTGAAATAAGTTAGATTTACCCAGACAGAAAGAAAATATGAATTCTAGAATGACATCTGATCTCAATGCCAGCAAATACAAATTGTCAAGGTTATGTCTGATTCTTTTCCCCTTATTTTAAAGAGTAAAATACAGGATGGGCAAATGTAGCTTTACCATTTCTCATATGGAAAATACAACAATTAATAAATAGTAACACAAGAATAAACTCCAGCCCTGGCTGGTGTAGGTCAGTGGATTGAGCACGGGCCTGTGAAGCAAAGGGTCACTGGTTCGATTCCAAGTCAGGGCACATGCCTGGGTTGCAGGCCAGGTCCCCAGTAGGGAACACATGAGAGGCAACCACACATTGATGTTTCTCTCCCACTCTTTCTCCTTCCCTCCCCCTCTCTCTAAAAATAAATAAAAAAATATTTTTTGAAAAGAATAAACTCCATGTTTTGCATACTCACAGCCATAAACCTATTTTTCCAGACCCTGTATAAAGAATCCATAGAAATATATACTTTTTATGTAGGAGTGAAAACCTACATCCAATCAGAAACCCAAGCACTAACATCTCCACCACTATCCCCAACTCCCAGAGTTGGCTAAATGCAAGACCAATTATGCTTCAACCTTTCTCTTCCCTTCTGATATCCAAAAGGAGTTAGCCATGTCTGCACAGAAAGACCATGTCTTTTGTCAAATCATACTCTGCAGTCAGTGAGGCATTCCATTTAATAGGTTCTTCATTCATTCAGAGATCCCTGAGTTTGCCCACTATGCAGATCAAATCCACCATGTGTTCTGAGTTTTATAGACAGAATTCATAGACACATGAAAAGGAAGAAAGCAAGAGAGTTGGAAGTCCTTGAAAGGAAATAAGCTTGGGTTTTTTTTCTTTTAAATTCAGGCTATTACTAACAATTATTGTGGTGGAGTCCTCAGGAGTCACTTGCATAAGCCAACATAATTTGTATGGAATTATATGTCATTCACAAGTGCTTCACAAGAATATCTCTGAGTTGAGTAATCTAGCCAAATTTACCTGTTGTGGGGGGCCCATGTTACTCTTCCAGTAAATGATTTTGTGTTTATTTTTCACAGAAGAAAAATTTTAAACCAGGAAAAAAAGTCATAGAAAGATGTTTCTATGCTCCTACAAAGTCTTAAGCATAAAAGAACATTGCTTGGTATGAGCGAGGCTTGACCCTCAGACCGGGGCTGGCTGCCCCGTGACATCACACAACCTGCTGAATGCAGGACAGGGTCAAGGAACTGGCTGCAGCCACAGTGTGCTAAGGGGGTGTCAGGCCTGCTAGTGACAACTGTTACCTGGGTGTCTCAGTGTAGATGCACATGGCAATTGAATGAGAATGTCTGTACAGTAGGGAGGAATGCCAAATTGAAGAAATAAACCTTATTTTCAAAGAAGCTGCTTCAAATTTTGGAAAATCTCAACCAAAGGACATCTTCACCCTGACTATACACTTGACTCTCAGCATGACTTAGTGTGCTCTTAGCCATGAGAAGAAGGCTTCAAATTACTCTGCAGAGAGGCAGGATACAGAGGCCAAGGAGTGTCTTGCTGTCTACACTACTTATTGCCCCTCTACCCACCCCAACAGGCAATGCATGAGGGGGAGCCCAGTGTTGAAGATCTCTAAGATCATCTTTCTATATTATTCAGAAATTGTCACTGCAAACCAGGCCTCCCTGAGATGAAGGTCTCCCTTTAAAAGTTCTGTTTCTTCTCCTGAGTGGTGAAAAGCCACTTCCTTCTCTGTCAGAGGCCTTTTGTATATGCAAAGGCCAGAATTTTCCTTTTACAGATGATACCCAGATGCGAGGACTCACCAAGCTCAAATGATTTCCTTTTCTCAATGACTATTTCACCTATTTGAAAACACAGGGCCACTGGGTTCAACCTTGAAGTGAGGAGAGCACCAACGACAGAACCTTTCAGGGGAAACCACAATGTTCTCCATGGGTTCACTTGGGACTCAGACTTGTGCCTAGACTATTGTTCTAAAAACACAGCAGGTCTCTGCATTAGCCTCATTAACATACCTTCACCATTGTGTGGTGAGGTGGCTGTGGGGAATTTTCAGGAATGTGAGAGGCAAGCATGGCCAATGACTGTGCCCAAACAGCCAAGGGAAGAAGGTGCAGAGACAGGAGATGGGACTATACACAGACAGCACAGTGGCTCACTGGCACCTGTCAGTCATTTGAAACCCATCTCTCCTTAGACACATGGATGATACAGAGACTCATAGAAAAGTGTCATTGACTCTTTTAGCTGGAAGAGACCCTAAAGGCAAAATAGGTTGTCATACAGTCTCACTAGACACATTAAAATAGTGTAGTCACCTTTGCATTGAGTTCACACATCAGTGCCTGCCAGTAGAGGGGACTCCAACTGGGCCATCCTGTACCTGAATAAACAGCTTTGTAAAGTTGACTATGAGTATTTTAAGCACCTCCTGAAATGTCTAGTGCCCAACTGTGAATACAACATCTAGCCAAATAGAGCATTCTGGATTCCTAACATTTTCAGTGGGAAGATCACTCTGGTCTCCAAATATTTCTCTTTGAAATTGTACTTAGTGCTATAGTACAGGACATAAATAGTGACAATACATTTTTATTATTAAATGCTTTTGTATGCTGTTTGGTGTAGAAATGTAAAAATACTCAAAAGAAAGTCTACAATTAGGCAAACAGTACCATTTGGTCTCCCTCTGAAGCTATCAGGTAGGTGCTGTTATGCTCATTTTGTAGAGGAGGAAATTCAGGTTCTGAGAAGTTCAGTAAATGGCCCAAATTTGTCCAGCTGAAAGTGGCAAAGCCAGGATTTGAACCTGGACTTAACTGTCTTGGGAGCCTGTTATTTCTCCACTACGGACTGTCTCAAAATAAAAAGGAAGGCATCTTGTAACCATTTTGGCAAAATCCAACACCAGAGTAATTAGTTTATTTGATCGAAAAAGTACCTGTTGAAAGAGGTCCAGAGCACTCCAGATGTAGCAGCAACACAAAAGAGAGATGACTCTTGACTATGGACAAGTAACTATTGGTTGTTTTGTAGCTTCCAAAATTAAGACGGTGAATTATTGTCTGATGCTAGCAAGAAGTTCCCTTCTCTTCAGTGTGCAGTAAGTATTTGTCTCTACATACATGTCTCTACTTAGGCATTACATGCCATTTTTTTCTAAGAACAAAAGCAGGTGAGCTCCTGTAAGTAAAACTCAAATCCCTTTTTCCTGTAATTGGCCACGAACAAATAAGCACTAAGAGGCACCTGTGCAACTTGTTAAAGGAATGCAGAAAAATGAGAACATAGATACCGTGCTATACCGCAGGAATTAGGAAAGCTTAATTTTTCCTTTTTCTAAGCAAATGGCAAGTTCTCAAAAAAAAAGAAAAAGAAAAAAGAATTCTCCATTCTCCATCATATCTAGCAACTGAAAACATACTCCTGCAGTGTAAACTTTTGGAGGCTGAGATCACCTGAAAAATATTTTCTAATTTGTTCCAACCATGCACTGACCTCAAAGACATGACCCTTCCCCACTTCTCACTGCTTGTTTAGCTATCCACTCTCTGCAGAGCCTTACAGAGCCTCTCTCAAAAGAGTGACCAGCAGGGACTGATGAACATCAGGTCTGTGTACTTCATGGGAGAATAAAGTTCTGTGATTTATTTCTTTCAATGCTGATGAAAGTTTCCCTTCTATGGGTATTTCTGTGAACACAAACAAAGCTTTAAATTTTTACTCATTTTGTTTGATAAACCACTGGAATGTTGGCTTGGAGAAGTGAATTAATCATGTCTTTTATTTTCTGAATTCTAATGCTTTGACATCCGGGCCCCTGCTGACCCTGGAGGGATGGCCTCTTTCAATGTTAGCCAATTCCTACTGATAGTAAACAATGAATGTTCTTTTAAATGCAAACCAAAGGATCCAGAGTCCACACCTCAATCACCTCTTCTGCGGGGTTCTCATTTGGGCCACTATCTACCTGTCCTAATATGGTACCCAGGGCCTGGTACCAAACAACTAGGAAGAGGCCCTCTACAGCAGCTTACTGAAATTATTCAAACAAGCCACCCCTAAGCTAGCTTGCCTCATCTCTTCCTTCCATTAAAACCACAAGTGAGGCTTGCAGACAATCATTCTTCACATTTGCCTCCTGACTGGCCCTGGTGCTTCTCTGTGTGATCCTGTATGGCATGGCACATCCCCTTCTTGCAAGAAGCCTGGCCTGTGGGGTGATTGGGATCACATAGTGAACATCCCCCACCAAGCTAAGTCCTGGTGGCCCCTCTGCTGTCCCACTAGTTGTAGACACTTGATAACCATTTTCAAACCCTGTAACCTTAAAAAAGGGGGGCTTATGAAGTATGTTTTCAATAGAAGTCATCTCCTGATAGGGTGGCCTTACCACACCTCAAAANTTCTCTGTGTGATCCTGTATGGCATGGCACATCCCCTTCTTGCAAGAAGCCTGGCCTGTGGGGTGATTGGGATCACATAGTGAACATCCCCCACCAAGCTAAGTCCTGGTGGCCCCTCTGCTGTCCCACTAGTTGTAGACACTTGATAACCATTTTCAAACCCTGTAACCTTAAAAAAGGGGGGCTTATGAAGTGTGTTTTCAATAGAAGTCATCTCCTGATAGGATGGCCTTACCACACCTCAAAATATTTCATATTAATACATTACATTTTAAAACAAGATGAAAGTTTCTACCATCTCCCACAAGACAGCAGAAAAACTTAGGTGGCCTCATCTTTCTATTACTTTTCAAAGAGGAAAACCAACAGTTGTGATTGAAAAAAGTCAAAAGAATCAAAGATATGAAGATGCAAGTTTAATACTCTGCACATTGAGAAATTTTTTTTACCTAGAGTGACCTAAGATTAGTCACTGCCTGATTCAAAGGAAAAGTCTTGGTACATTTTCCCTCTGGAACATTCATTAAAACCACCACAAGCATGATTTCTGAGGATCTGGATTTTGTAATCTCATTAGTTTTTGTAAGAGCTCTCTGTGATTTGACCCAGTTCCAACTCCCAAAGTCTGAAAATAAAATGTAGATGTTTTCTGTATAAGTATTTGAACGTGTCATCAGTCCACTAATAAAGTATGGGGCCATATTGTTCCACATATAACTTAAACTGCTCTAGATGATATACCATGGAGAAAGTGCATATTCCATTAAGTCTAGAGTAGGAGAACTTCCCATAGAGATAGCTACTTGCAATTAATTAAATACAATAAATCATCACTTAAAATCCTCAATAGCTTTTACGACTTTAAGTGAAATGACATACATAAAACCAATTTTACCATATGCTAACTGATACAAACAAGAATTAAGTTCCTACAGCATCTCATGAACATTGTATCAAAATGACATTGTACCAAAAGGGTGTTGAGGACCTACTGTACCTATATCTTAATTGAAACTAGCTGAAGAACAAAACTATGTTCTTTCTAAAGTTATTCAAGATATAGACAATTACAACTAGCATGATTCAAAGAAGGTTCATCGAAAGCTCCAAACATTTCCATGGATTTATACTTCTGACATTTACAGCACTGATTCAATGTTTTAAGATGCTTTGGTGAATGTACACTAAATAACGCATGCTAAGAGCTAGCAAATCACTTCCTTTTTTGGCTGAGGCACACAGCTGAGTGGGTGCTTGCAGTGCAATAGTGCATGCTCTTTACTCAGACCAGAGACCCCAAGCTCCTGACAGAAGAGTTCCTTCCATTTCTTTGCTGATATTTTTTCTTCACTTATGAATGTCTTGGGGCTTGAGATACATAGGCAGTGCTGGAATCAGACTTCAACTTGGAGTTCTCCATGGGGTAACTTGCCTCTACTTGAATTATTGTGGGCCCATGGACTAACCTAAAGATAGTCATGGAAAAAGGGCAAACAAAAAATTTTAAAATATTCAGGCACTTTTTCTTGTCCTCTATGGTTGCTTGAAATTTTTTCTATTACATTATTTTATTTGTTAACTGTGTTTTCCATTGTTTATTAGGCTGATTATTAAGATCACATATAAGCTTATTTGACTTTTTCATCATGATGGTAGGTGATTACTACTCTGCTCAGAATATCTGCTTTTCGAGTTGGCTTTTGCTAAGCACAATGTTTGTACATTTACATACTTCCTTAGGCTCAATGCACATACCTTTACCTCCTGTCACTGAGCCCAACCTGATGCTAGGGGGCATTCTGGATAATTTGGCAAGTTAGAATTACAGAATATATCCCCTCAGATAAGCTCACTCAAACAAATAGGGTTCAAACCTAAATTTTAAAGAACCTAAAACAAAATGATCCTATAACCCTGTGCAATGTTTAAAACTCCCCTCACCATCCAGAATGCCCTTCTTATTTCCAAGCCAAATGTTCCATCACAGCATAAAACCCTGGCATTTCTCAGTACTGATAACATTTGTGTTTGCATGTTGCTCAGTTGGACATTGACAGAAAACCCCATTAATTCACACAGAGAAAACACCTTAGTAGCAAATGATTATTTGACTAAATTTATCTTTTTAAAAAAGTGAACCTATTTCTTTAGTAAATTGTTTTTAATTTTCTGTTTTAAATCAGTATGAAAGGGGGTGGTGTCACTGCAATTGACCTCTTTCTCTTTGCTTAGTGCAGTGCTCCAGGGTGAGCTCACTGTGACTGTTCAACTAGCTAGTGACTCCAGACACACCTCATCCCCCGACCATGCTGGGATCCACAGTTGCACTGGTGGAGATACCAAGGCATATTCCTGAGACACAGGATTTTCTTGAGGGTTGGCATTGGCTCAGTGACTCCCTGAAGGCCCTGCAGAACCTTCCCTGGGCTGTACAGAGTCCTAGAGGACAGTTCCTCACAGCCTTCCTGCCCTTCTCCTTCCTTCATTCAGGGTGGGATAATACAGGGGTAAGCACTGTATACAGGAACAAGCACTGTACACAGGGACAAGCACAAGGTGGGATAATACAGGGCTCACAATAATTCAAGTAGAGGCAAGTGACCCCATGGAGAACTCCAAGTTGAAGTCTGGTTCCAGCACTACATATGTAGTGGGATAATACAGGGACAAGCACTGTATTATCCCACACTTCACTCAGGGTGGCATAATTACAGTGCCTCTCCTAGCTTTCCTAGCTCCCCTACCCTCTTCCTTCTTCATGGGCATTTCCCTAATGAAGCCTTTGAATGTTTCACCTGTTCTGACATCTGCATCTCGGAGGATTCCACAATGATCTTGGGATGTCCACTGGGGGGTCAGCAGACAACACAACCCAAAGTTTCACCAGACTTGTGACAACATTCTCTTCTTACCACAAACCAGCCAGTTAAAACCACCAGCAATACATATAGGCTGCTTTCCCTGGACCTCAAAGCCTGAGGTTCTCCTTTTACCCCAAGGGACATGCATGAAAGGCTGGGTCCTGAAAGTAGGCAGAGGATGAGAGGACCAGATCCTGTAGAGACTGCACCACTGGATCAGGGTCAAAGACAACTGCAGAAGCCAAGAAGCAAAGCTGAAAGGATGGAGCATGGTGAGACTGAGTCTGTGTGGGCATGTGTGTATGTGTGATGCTGTGCACATGTGCACAAGTATGCAATGAATGTGTGCATGTGTATGACTGTGTCTCCATTTGCATGTGCATGTAGGTATATGTGCCTGCCTAGGTATTGGTGTGCATGTGTGTACTTGAGCATGTGCCTCTCTGTGTATGGAGTATGTATTCACATCTGTGCACATATATAGCATATGTGTGTGGTCACAGGGGCAGGGACATCTTATGGTAGCAGGGCTGCTGTCATGGATCAGCTACACTTTTCCGCACTGTTTTCCCAGTTAACTCTCTCCATAAAGGCTGCAGAAATCCTACAGTACAGGTTCTGCTTTTAATTTCCACATAAATCAACAGGGAGAATGGCCTTTCCCTTTTCATTTCCCTCCTTTCTTCCCTCTTTCTCTACTTTTCTCTACTTCTCCTCATTCCCTCCCTCCCTCCTTTCCCTCCTTCTCTCCCAGCTGCCCCCCTTTCTTTGTTTTCTTCTTCTTGGCATACAGACCTTGGTCTGGTTTGAGACAGCACCTGTATGAGCAGGGGGCCAAGAGAGAGTCCTCTTTAGATTATCTGTCTTCTCTGCTTTAATCCTCCTTCCTTTTTTTTTGTTTTTGGGGTGAGCCCAGGAAACAGAGCCAGAGTGTCTTTGCCACGTCTCTATAAAAGCAGTCCAGCAGAGATTAAAGCTCAGGACCTGAATCAAAGATGGGCTTTACCCCCACAAGAGCCTCCTAATCTTAGCTCAAAGAAAACTGGTAGGATGGGGTGGGGGGAGAGGAAGAAGAGACCAAACAGCCCCTCCTTCCCCCCCATCTCAGACCCAGGGCACCCTGAGGAGTGCCTTGTAGTCAGCAGCAGTAGGCTGCCTTCCCATCTTCCACTTTATTTAATCACAGGGCTGCCCTCCTCCACCCTGCTTTCTCTAAGCTGTGCAGACAGGCTTTCCCACTGTGGCTCTGGATTAAAAATGAGAAATTTATTGTGAGGAAATTCTCCACGCTCTAGGGTGATATAACTTCAAATCAAATGATGAGCTCATAATCAGCAACACTGAGGACACCTTTTATGGGCTGGTCAGAAATAGAGTAACTGCAGTCCACTCTCCCATGACAGCATATTTATGAGCTGCTCAGAGGAACTGAGTATAGGTTCTGCTGGCCCGGAGCATTACTTATATAGCTGACCAGCACTACTTCAAAAACAGTCCTCAATAAACTTCCCCATCAATAATGGGGGCAGCATATTAAAATGACACAGTAAATTCAAGCCAAATTTATGCCATCTTCAGTGTGAACACGAGTCTCCATCTTGGACTGAAACAGACTTAAGAAGAGCAGTATGTTCTGAATCTGGGGAAAATAGCAAAACAGAGATGCTGTGTGTATTTGCTACCTTCACATTTATTTACATGACTCTCCCTAGGTTTATCCCCTAGATTCTTCACCATAAAAATGACAGGTGAGATACTGCCTAAATAACCCCAAACCAGGAGTGCAATTCTCTTTACCCAGAAATCTTTAGGTTAAACCACTGAAAAACAGCATTTTGGCAAGTTAAAAGTGGTCAATATGGTGCCTCAAGCATAAGTCCCTCAATTCTTTTCTTCGGATCAGATAATAGAGGTAAAGATGAAAAATGTGGGGGATGACAAAGCCATGTGCTTTTTCTTGGTTTCTACCTTTTCTTACACCAAGTAACTAACCTTCAGAGAAAAGAAACTCTAGCTGCTGATAACTGCAGCCCATCATGGGGGACATTATATATTTTTTAAATCAGCACTATGTTTCTTTTTAAAATTTGTGGGGGTAGAGAGAGGTAAAAGAAGCCCTGGAGAAGAAGGAGGAACTTAAAAACAAAAAGAAAGCATCCCCTGATTGCTATAGCTAAGAAAAGTCACAATTGGTATAATAAATGTCTTTACATGATACATTTAAAATATCCCCAAAGTGCAGATGAGGGTATTTTGTGTTTGCAGACTGCAGTGCTTGTCTAAAGCCCTTCCATAGTCATCACCTGGGTAAGGCAGTATTGTTATAGCTCTATTATGACGACTACCCATTCCATTCCTACCCACTCAAAGGAAAGAATTCACATCAGCTGGTAGATTATCAGTTTATTTCTGCTAAGTTTTATGGGAGATTCTATTATTTCAAACAAAAGGAATATCTGTATGTAATTGCAATGGTAAGACTCCACTACCTAGAAGTCGTACTTTCTCCACATCATCACTCTCAGTGAGAATTTCTCAGCCCTTGCTCTTGATGCCATGAACCCTCATTGAGCTTTTATTTTGAGAAGTCTGTCAGAGTCTCCTGACTCCTATTTAACACTCAGTACTAACACTCTATAGAACAGGTCACTGTGTTCAAGCCCACCTAACGTTCAAAGCCATCAAACAAAAATGGGAATGACTGAATGTTATTGGTGTGAAAAGGACTTTTAAAAGTAAACCACAGAAAGTAGAAGGAACAGCTGGCAGCCTACCCTCAAAAAAGAAACTGGAAAAACCACAAGTAGACTGGGCTAATACTCATCTTAATTCTACTGAGTGATTAGTAATGTGCCCTAGACACTGTGTATGAAGGAAAGAAAGTATAGGGGACCAGTTTGTTTTAGTCTAGCAAATGTGACTCAGCTCTGCATGAAAAACCTACAGAAGCAAAGTGGTAGGCAGGAGCCAGACCTCCAAACCGAGTTTTCCCATGGGAATCAGGCCTAGAAAATGCATACAGGCTGTTATGGCCTGTTCTCACTAAAACTCTATCACCCTGGTCTAAAACAACAAATGTGTATTGTCTATCTTCAAGATAATATCCAAAGCTTGTGTGAATTTTCCCAAGGACAGAGCTAATCAGCTCATCACCATTCTCCTCTGCATGTTATTTTTATTTCCTTGATTGTACCTAAAACATATACAATAATATTCTATGTAATAGATAATAAATCTTTCTCTGATGTAAGACCTGAGGAAAACAATATTCTGTCTAGGCAAGGGTCAAGGTGCTCTCTGCTTGAGAGAATGGCCAAGGCATCCATAGACACTCTCCCCTTGAGAGAGTAGTCCTGCTGTTCCCCCTTTTCTCCACAGGATTGCTGTTGCCTGTGCATTTATTCTCGTCATCAGCCACAACAGGTGGACTCTGCTGGCCGGAGTCCACCACAAGAAAGTAGTTTTAAAGGACTGCACTGAAATAAATGAAAATGAATAAGGGTTGTGTTTCATGGTTGTCAAATTGGTGCTTGAAGAAAGTTTATATCTGCAGAGAGTAGAATTTTGATAGACTTTAAAAATGGGGATTTATTCACTGTCATTAAAGTTGTGTATGAATTCACAGGGCCACATCTTTAGCCAAATGTAAATTACCTTCTAGAATGAGAGAGTGTTTCCCGATGGGAGATTAAAAAAAACCTTTCCAGGGAATTGTCTTACATCCCACAGAGCACACCAATGAAATGACTCCCACTGCCTTCCAGTCCTCCCACCCTCTGCAAATACTTCTTCCAAGCCTAGGACAGGCCTGTTAGGAGGAAAAGGACAAGGATCTTCCTTTAACAGCTAGAAGCACCATAGGATTGCTCATCAGGTTCCCATCAGCAGCTTGTTTCATAATGAGAGTCATCACACCTCTTATTGGGGCCAATATGCATTCACCTGCCCCCAAAGTGACTACTAATCATGTATGGTATTCAAAACTCTGGGAAACATTAAATTTGCTTATTTTTAACAGCAGTTACATTTTTACATTATGTTCTTACTATATTCCCCCCCAACATTCAGATCTCTTTTCAGATTAGGTACCTCTAAATTTCAAGCAATGGGTAACTTGTACATCTGAGAAAAGTTAAATCAACCCACCGTTTTCCTTATGTGGTCAGTGTTTGGGGACACTTAGAAGTATATGTATTACTCAACCACCATCATGGTCTTGGTTGGTACTGCCCTCTTCATGCCAGGAGCTCTTTTTTTTTAAAGATTTTATTTATTTATCTTTAGAGAGGAAAGGAAGGAGAGGAGGAGAGAAATATCAATGTATGGTTGCCTCTCATGCGCCCCCTGCTGGTAACTGGCCTGCAATCCAGTCCTGTGCCCTGACTGGGAATCGAACTGCGGTTGATTGTGTGTTTCAAAGGCCCGCACTCAATCCACTGAGCTACACCAGCCAGGCATGCCAGAAGCTCTTGCTGCTTGCTCCTCCTCACCTTGTATTCCAGGCCTCTGCACATCTGCTTCCCAATTTGGTCTATGGGCATGAGCACATACAGGCATGCACAGATAGCTGTGCACACATATAGGCATACATGGACCTGTGCATACATATGCATATAGACACAGATGCATGAACAAACAGGCACACTCACAGACACACACCACTTACACATCTTCCTTCTCCTGTTTCCTGTCTTAGTGTGGACACCACACTGCTTTCTTACTTTAGCCCAAATACCTTTTTACTTCCTGTTCTTCTGTTCTTTTTAGTCTCCTATTTCCTACTTTCAATCAAGAGCTAAGTCCCTCGGCCAACCACCATCTCCCTCCCCAGTCTCACAGTCACAGTTCAGGCACTGACCATCCCTAGCCCAGACAGCCATGGTTACCTCCTATATCTGACCTCATTCCCTCTCAAATCCATTCTTTGACAGAACCTACTGAAAACTCAGATGGCACAGCCTATATAGAAGGGAACAGATCATCACAGAATCACACATGATTGTGCCCTGTAATGCAGCAGTCCCATTTTCAGGAGCTTACCTAGAAGGTATATATCCACATATCAAAGTTATCCTCCACAGCATTACTTGTAATAACAAAACATTAGAAATGTCTAAGTACCCATCCATAAGAGACTGATTTGATAAAGAATTTTATATAATATTAACTTTTGAAACTTAAGTATGTTTCCCCAAAATAAAATTAAAGTTGAAAAAATAAACCCTAAATTGTATAAAAATGGACCTAACTGTATACCTCACTGGACACACAAATAAGAAATACAGGTACTCTGATCACACATCCTTAATAGGATATATTCTAAAAAGGAAAATAACTGCAAAGAAATCATGCATTTTACCTAACAAGTCTGCTGTTGGTGGTGTTCTTACTGACACAGTAATCCAGGAATGACTTTGTATCTATTGTTGGACCAAGCAAATAAGTGAATGTGTTCATATATTTGGGAACCAATGTGGATATATGGAAGTGGGGGCAAATGAGTAAGAATTTTATGATTAATTGGTATTATTGGATTTAACTGGCATGTTTTTAAAAAAATATATATTTCTCTCCCCTCACTCTCCAAGGGCCTACAGGCAATGACATTTCTGTGGTGATAGAGTATGATTGGCATCCAGACCATGGCTTACAACTATCATTAAAAAGTAACCAGGGCAGCTCAGAGGAGTGGCCAGTTCCAAGTCTGGGGCACTAAAGTGCCAAGTGAGGTAGAAAGCCTGGGAGTGCTCAAAGTCAAACAAGGACCTATCAAGTGAAAGGGCTCCAAATGGCCCAGTTTGGGAAAAACATAATGCTATTTTCTAACACAACACTGTTTAAAAAAAAGATCTCATGAGCCTAAAGTGATTATATTCTATAAAGTGGGGTGTGGTGGAAATGTTTCTTGAGAGAATGCTAATCTACAAATGGAGAAGAAAAGAGAAAGTTGCAAAATCACTCCTAATTGTAAAGGGCAAGATGCCTCTATAAAATGGAGAGATGGTGGTGACAGGCAAGTGGACACTTTAGCCCAGCAACATTGGGGCAAGCTGGCATTGCAAGCCTCTCGATGTGATGCAAAGGGAAGGACACATCTCTCCTATGCAATGCTTTTGCCAAAAATGTTTAATCTTAACCTAATTATGAGTGAACAATCACACACAGATCCAGATTGAGGGACATTCTACTAAGTGACTGGCCTGCAGTCTTAACAAATGTTAATGTCAAGAAAAAACAAAACAACAATAAAAATGTATGGGACACTTTACATTAAAAATCTCTAAAGAGACTAAAGAGCCAGTGTCCCCAAATACAATATGTCTTCCTTGATCAGACTATGTATAAAAAAAATTGGAGTGCTAAAATGTTCATTTGGAGGAAAACGGAAGACACTTAACTATGGACAGGATGTCAGATAACAACACATCTGAATGTATTACAGATATTCAATCCTTAAATGTGATAATGGTATTGCAGTTATGTAGAAAAATGAATGTCCTTTCTTCCTAGAGACCCATGCTCAAGTATTTAGACATGATGTCTATAATTCACTTTGAAAGAGTCTGAAAAAAATTACTGTGAGGTGAGAAAACCAATGTAGTAGATGTTATGGTATTTAGACATGATGTCTATAATCTACTCTGAAAGATTCTGAAAAAAATTATAGTGAGAAGGAGAGAAGACCAATGTGCCAGATGTTAAAAATTTGAGAATCTCTGTTGGGTGTGCAATTATGTATTGTACTATTCTTTCAACTTCTCTGTAGGTTTGAAAGTTTCAAAATAAACAGTTGAAAAGAAAGTCTTTCTTCACCTAGGCCACTCACAGAGTCAAATCTGGGCTCTAACCCAGCAAATGGCCTCTGGCGTTTGATCTCTGTTAATCTCCTGGCTTTCTTTCTCTTCATGCCCCCCGCTCTTCTCCCCCTCCATATTGAACTTGCACTTCTGCTCCAGTCTTACCACTCTGCTGTTCCTCGTTCACATCATGCATTTCCTCCCTGCTCAACTTTGGCACATGCAGTTCTTTCCACAATTAAAGGTTCCTTTTTTCCTTCACATACCTAACTACTCTTCCTTCAAATTCATCTCAGACAAGATTCTTTGCAAGACAAACGTCTTTTCTGTACATCGCTTCATCCCTCCAGGCTCTGTGCCTACCTCCAACGTATCATGCACCATGGATACTGAAATGTATGGAACCTCCTGCACTAAACAGTAAGCTCCCAAGTAGAACTAGCTTCAAATTGTGATTGCACCATTGGGACCTGGCGCCCCAAATGTCTATAGAATTGACCCACTATGTGAACTGGACAGGGATATTTCTGAACACACTGCCCCAGGATTGAAATACAGGATTCCCAATTCCCTGGCTGCCTGTCTTTGCTCAAGCTCTGGATGATGCTGTTATTAATAACAACAAATGGGGTTCTGGAAGACTAATACTTTTCTGTGTCCATACCAAACAGAAATGGAACCCCTGGGAGCAGAGAAAACAATTCTACAGACCTTCCTGCTGCTCAGGCCCATTAAAAACACCTCCAGGGGGCTCCTGCTTAACTGTTCTTTGGGAGGAAAAGCATCCTGCAAAGTTTGTGAGTGGCCAGACTGTGTTTTCTTCTGTCCTAATTACCGTGCCCATTGCTTTTAGATTAAGTGGAGGTTTCTTTATCACATGGCATGCACCCTGCTGTTGGCTTTCCGTTTCTGTGGTTGGGGCTGAGTGGGCAGAGCAGGAAATGTTGGAGGAAGGGCTGTCTCCTGCCTGAGTGTGGCTCCTTAAATGTCTCCCACATGACACCACAGAGGGGAACTAAACCCCCCTGCTCCACTAAAGCAGCTTCATTGTGGACCAGAACATGGAACTACCCTCAGCCTGTCTAGCTGGATGTGGGGCAGGGACTGCCCATGTATGCCCTGCTCATTAAGTTTATGTGAGTTTTCTCAGAATGCGTGTATAACCTCATTTTAGAGATGTAGAAATTGAAGTGTGGGGAGTCAAAGGGGCACAGATGGTGAGCAGGCTTTTACGGCCAGAAGGTAACAGAGGCAGGGGCTTCCAACAGTGACCCTCTCCAAATTTCTTATCAATCAATCCCTAATCAATTATACTTATGAACTCTGTTATATCATCGAGGCCTGCAGCCAAAAGGAAGGTCACACACCCTCTTTTGGGTCCCATTCCACACCCCTCTCACACCAACTCAGTGAATAGGGTTTCATAAAGAAGTGAGAAATTCCCTCCTGATTGCTAAAATAATTCTTGTTTGCAATAGAGACTTCCTGGTTAAGTTTTCAGAATTTTCTTATAAACTGTGGCTGCTCATTAGAAACACCTGGGGAGAATTTTAAAGCTTACTGTGCCAGCACTCACCACAGACCAATTACTCCCATTCCCTATGGGGATGGGACAGAGGCATCTGTCTTTTGAAAAGTCCCCAGGTGACTATAATGTGCAGCCAAGTTTGACAACTACTGGAAGCATTTCCACCAAAGCTGCCAGGGGAGGAGAAGAATTAGCCTTCTCTAAGAGATGGCTGCAAAAGATGCTGAACTAGGGAGGACTGCCAGGTCAGAAGCCAGGCCCTTGCTGGCACGCTGAGCAGACAAGTGTGTCCGTTTCTTTCTGGGGTGGATAATGTCAGTCACTCATGCGCAGTCTAGCCACCTAAGCGCCTCCTCCCCTGATATATAGGCAAGTCCAGCTGGTGTCAGACTGTCCTCTCTCTCCAAGTTCAGTTCAGGACCTTATAAAAACCTTGAGACCAATTTAGGGCAGTGGTTATAAGCACAGTGTTGGGGCCAGGAAGGTCTGGTTCTGCAGGCCTTAACTCACCTCAGAGGTTATAGTTGCCCTACAGCTAGTCAGCTCACCAAGTCTCTTTGCCCGCAGGGGTTCTCTGGCCAGACAGCATGCTCAGTAGGACAAGCCAGAGTGCCAGAGATTGAGCACTCAAAAGTGTCCTTCAGCCAATGGGGGAAACTTGATCAGTGATTGAATACTCCTGCATTCTCATCTCTTGATGGGGCAACTCTTGGAGGTCCCCAGTGGGACGGAGCTCCAGCAGTCCAGAGCAATAACCAGCTCTCTGATGCACCCTGCATGGGCACTCCTGTCTCACTTCCTCCCTCATAGTTCTTTCTGAGATCACCTCTTACACCCAAGCCCCCTCCTTCAGGCTTGGCAGCTAGAGGAGCCCCCAATAGACACCATGAGCCCTTGAGTTAACTTTTTCTGAGTCTGAGTTGCTTTAGACTCTAAAAGCCTATGGATGTGAAAGGAGATTGCATAAACAGCTTCGTTCAGTCTCAAGTGGGAAAGGTTCATTGCTGCAACTGCCAGACTCAAGGCTGAGCTCTCATTTTCTAGCTCCTTCACATCCCTTCCTGGTGGGTTCTCAGGGGAAGCTGTGCTGGTCCACCTGATGAATGATTAAACTGCCAACATTTCTTCTGGGCAGGGACTAAGGAACTTTTGCTTGGAGGCACTGGCTAGCTCATTAAATAATTAAATCAATCACCTGCAAAAGCCTTTATGCCAGATCCCCAGTCCATGCGCTCAGTGTAAACTAAGCCTTAGCCTAAAATATTCTCATCTGTCTTAACTAGCCAGAAAAATGAGAAACTAACCTTTGACTGTCTGGTTTGTGCCAAGGAGATGGGACTTTGGCGATACCACCTCCCAGGTGGTGGTGTATACTTCTATTGAGATACAATGTGTCTGCTTGTCACTACTTTTGTGATGCCAGTCATAACCAATGATCTTAGTCTGGATCCTTCATTTCACTGGGGAATGCAACATAGTGTTCTCAGTTTTAAATTCTTTCTTTATTAGCTGAAAGTCCTTTATAAAGGGAAATGTCTTATTAAGTGGTTGCCTGCAGTACAGTTTAACCAAATAAGTAAAAATAAATGCCTGAGTTTCTTGTTTTTACCAGCTTTCAAAACAATGAGTTGGTTACCCGGCATCTTCCAAAGGTGAATATGGACTTGTGGTTTGATGCTCTGCAGTCACTCTTCTACTTGAGGATCAAATCATGACATCTTTGGACAGTGAGAACCCTCCCAATTGGCTCCTGAGTCCCACTGACATAAACAGATTTAGATAACTGCTTTGCTGTTCAGATTGACACAAGATTCCATCTTGTAAATCTTGTATATTTCCTGCTCCAGATTTAGAATCAACCATTTCTCCAAGGATCTCTGGTTCTTTTAATGGGGAAAGGTATTTGGAGATTAAATTCTTCCTCAATTCATTGTGATGGCCACTCAATGGCCCCTTTCAAAGTGGGCAACTCATATCTGTGAGTTGGATGTCTCCTTGTATTTCTCTTGGATAATTTCTTTTCCTTTTCCACTTGTAGTTTTTTATTTGTTTTGTTTATGTAACTTAGATTTTTCTGGGTTTAGATTTCAAAGACTAGCCCTCCAATTTTCTTACTTTTCCTTCTATTTTATTCCATCCCGTTTTTGTTTTATTCTATTTTCTGGGAAATTTCCTTAACTTTATATTACCACTCTTTTATTGAACCTTTTGCTTGCTGCTATTTTCATTTTATTTATAGTTCTTTTGTGTTCTCTGAAAGTACTTTTTATGGCATGCTGTTCTTATTTCTTGGGTGCAATAACTTCTCTTACACCTGAGGCTATCACATCATTTTCTGGATGTTTCATATACATTCCACACTGTCTCTATTCTTGCAATTCCTTTTTTGTCCTGCTTTTTCGCTTGGTTTCTGACAATCCCTTTCAAATGTCTGATTATGCTTTGTTGTTCATTTACATTTGAGTAAGGTCCTGAAGTGCTGAGGGAAAGCTCTTTCCTGCAGAGGAAGAGGCTGTCTCCTTGGCTTCAATGAAGTGATTAGGCAGGGATCTAGTAATTTCTCAGGGGAACTTCAATGTCAAATTATAATGTGAGTCTTTTATTTCAGTGACCAGTTTCTCCCCCCAAACTCCTCCATTCCTCCAATTTCCTGCCTGGAAAGTATAGGCCTGGATTCTCCTACTGAGTGCCAAGCAGGGATCTTGACATTCAGTATACAGATTTTCACCTCATTGTAACATGGGGTATCTCATCCAGCACCCTCAGCTTGACTCATACTGAATCAGAACATCTCAGGACCAACTCAGAGAACGCTCCTTCAGTCCTCTGCTGGGCCTGGTCTAGAGGCTGGTTTTCTGACTGTGTCATGCAGGAAGAGAGGATTTCTATGAGTTTACATTATTGCTCTAATAAAGAATCACCTGATTCTTCTGTTTCTAGCCCTTCCTAAGTCTGCGTCTTCAGAGGTACCTGGTACTTTGATGCCTGAGCCTTTCAAGGGTTCTTTATGATGAATCAGCCACTTTTTGGTTGGCTTCTCCTGCAGGAATGATGAGTCCAACTTCCTATGGCCCTCGAAGTCAGGTATCCCTCATGCAGCTACATAATAGCTCCTAGAATTGTGTTGACTTCTCTCATTTGTTGATTAATCTTCCATTGTCTTTGAACTTGTAGATTGATGCCTTTTCACTTGTTATTATTCTGTCCACAGGTTTTGTGAGGAAACAAAGATAAACATACATGTAAAGTGTCACATTTAGTCAAATGTCATTTCCAATCCATATTGCTGCCAAAGGAATTTTTTATAAAATGCAAATCTGATCATGTTACTTACTTTTGGTCATTCCTTGCTGTCTTCAGGATAAAATCAAATTTAATAACATTTAAGGCCCTTCACGGGTCTATTTTTCTTTCTTTTTTCCCCACCTACTGCTCTAGTTTAATACATATGAAAGTACTTGCAGTTCTCTTTAGGCTTTTGTGTGTGCTGCCCCTCCAGTCTGGTGTTGTCTTTCCCATCTCCTCTCATTTGTCTAATTGCTGCTCATCCTGGTAATTTAAGCTCCCATAGCATCTGTTCCAAGGAGTCCTTCAAGATTACGTGCATGAGTTTTGGGTTGACAGTACCCCATGATGAGATTTGTTACAGCATGCATTGCATTTTGCTGTATCTGTTTGTCTCTTGCATTAGACTGAAAGCTCCTTAAAAGACTCCTTGTGTCTGTTTTTCAAATACTTAGCACAGAGCCCAGTAAGTGGTATAATAGAATCACCAAACAAAGGAATGAATGAACATTTGTTTCCAAACCTAAAATTTTTATTCTCCATTCTTTCTATTTAAGTCATAGGCTCTCAATAATGAATTGTTCAAATTCCATCTTTTCTGTACATTTCTTTTGCACCATCAATTTGCTCTAATGAAGGAGGCATCGTGGCAATAAGTGAAAAGGACTGATTAGGGATCAGCAGGACAGGATGCCAGGGTGCAGGTGTTCTCGGGCAAGTTTACTCTTCTGACCTCAGTTTCACCATCTGTGAGGGAGGGGAACTGTTATCAGCTAAAATGGACAGGCAGAACTTTTTATGGAATCCACATTGTAATACAATTTCAATACCCTAATTTCTATAGTATCCTCAACTGACATTCTGAGGATGGTACTTTTCATAAGGGCTTAGGCAAATCCTTTTACTACCTGTATTAGCATGGGAGGACTACTGTGGTTGCTGCTACTGAAATAGATAGAAACACCCTCACCCTTTAGGCATTGAATTGGTTTCCTTGGCCTCCCATAACAATTTCCCACAAATTGAGTGGCATAAAAACAAGAGAAATTTATCCTCTCATAGTACTACAGGCCAGAAGTCCAAAATCAAAGTGTCATCAAGTCCACACTCTCTCCAGAGGCTCCAGGATAGAATCCTTCCTTCCTCCTCCAGTTTCAGGCATACCTTGGCTTGTGGCTGCTTCACTCCAATCTCTGTCTCTGTCCTTACTCTGCCTTCTCCTCTGCATGTGTCTAGTCTCCCTCTGCCTCTTTCTTATAAAGACCCTTGTGATGGTATTTAGGACCCACCTACATAATCCAGAGTAATCTGTTTTCAGGCTATTTAACTTAATTACCTCTTTTGTCACTCTGATAATATTCACTCTTTTGGAGCCCTGGCTGGTGTAGCTCAGTGGATTGAGCACAGGCCTGGGAACCAGAGGATCACGGTTCGATTCCCAGTCAGGGCACATGCCTGGGTTACAGGCTGGTTTCCTGCAGGCCAACTCTCAGCAGGGGACGCACAAAAGGCAACCATACATTGATGTTTCTCTCCCTCTCCCATTCCCCTCTAAAGGTAAATAAATAAATAAATAAATAAATAAAATCTTTAAAAAAATTTATAAAAAAATATTCACTCTTTTGCCATATAAAGGTAATATTCATAGGTTCTTAGAAACTATATCTTTGGGGGGGGCATTTTTTTTAGCCTGTCACAGGGTGATCATTTTTTTCCTAATCCTCTTTAGAGGAATACTTAATGGAAATTTTAGACTTTCTAAAGCAACACTTGACTGGTGATCAGGACATTATTCAGGTTGCAGAGACAGGGTTATAACATTTCCTTCCTTAAATATAACTTCCCTTGATAGTACTGTTGGGAACTGGGGTGGGATGGGCATCAGTTACTTTGTCTGTACAATTTCTGTTAATTCTCAGAGGAACCCTTCCAAGTAGATGCTACCAGCCAAGGCAGGGCGGTTAAAGCACAGAGTCTGGTTTTCTGAATTGGAATCTAGGTGCTACCACTTACAAACTGTGTGAACTGTGGCAAATGATTTCACCTATTTGGGACTAAATTTCCTCAACTTCCATAGAAGTCTCTGTAATGCCCATCTTGGAGAGGTGGTAGAAGATGAAATGAGTCAACACAGCCCTTGGCACATAGCAAATATGTAGTCCACTTGCTATTATTTTTGTTTATATTTACAAATGAGGACATTGAGGCTCAGAGGTAGTGGCCAAGCTCACAGAGCTAATATACAGGAAAGTCACAATTTAAAGGGTCCAAAATTTCAGTTACAGAAAATGAATAAGTTCTAGAGATCTAATATATGGTACAGTAATAATACTGGTATGCTGGAAGTTTGGAGTAGATCTCAGGTGTTTTCACCACCAAAAAAGGTAACCATATGAGGTGAATATGTTAATTAGCTTGATTGTAGTCCTCACTCCCATATGCATATGTATATCAAAATATCATTCTGTATACATTAAATATATACAATCTTTATTATTAAAAAACCCCACTGAGCCCAGGTCTGTCTGACCCCACTAAACTGTGCCTAGCTATCACAGTATACCACCTTTTACATGTAGAAGGGAAGGTACAAAAGATCCCCAATAAGACAGATCTTGGGGGAGATCTTTCCTTTTAATTTAATATTACATTGATTGGAGGCTGAAATGGAATACCCTAGGTTTCCTCTCTTGGAAATGGAATATGATCACAGAACTCACTTGACACAGCAAATGCTCTGAAATGTGCACATGTCTACAACAGCTCAAACTAGGAGAGCAGAAGTCCTTGGATGGGACTCCAGAGTTAGTTTTAATAAGTTGATTAAGTCCTAAGTCTTTTTGTTTTTTAAAGTGGAATTCGGATACTTATGGGGTTTTTTGTTTGTTTGTCTCAGGAAAAACAAACAGTATGGCTGAAGCATCACTTTCTACCTCAATTTCTCTNCAGATCTTGGGGGAGATCTTTCCTTTTAATTTAATATTACATTGATTGGAGGCTGAAATGGAATACCCTAGGTTTCCTCTCTTGGAAATGGAATATGATCACAGACCTCACTTGACACAGCAAATGCTCTGAAATGTGCACATGTCTACAACAGCTCAAACTAGGAGAGCAGAAGTCCCTGGATGGGACTCCAGAGTTAGTTTTAATAAGTTGATTAAGTCCTAAGTCTTTTTGTTTTTTAAAGTGGAATTCGGATACTTATGGGTTTTTTTGTTTGTTTGTCTCAGGAAAAACAAACAGTATGGCTGAAGCATCACTTTCTACCTCAATTTCTCTATAGAGATGCATGGGACTGGGCCCCAGGGTGTGTAATAAAATTTTGTGTCACTCTGTAAACAAAGAATTCTTGTAAGAATAAAGAAAAAGTCTTGTTAGGTGGCATCTGTCACTCAGACTATTCCTTAAACTAACTGTACAATCTCAGCATAGACTCTACACAGCTCTGAAGAGGCAAGGCACATCAAGGGATGAAAGGATATGGAGTGAAGCTTCTGTTTTACACAGAATGGAAGACTAGAAGTGTGTGTATGCATGTTCATGCTTACACATGTATGTGTGCATATGGTCCCCGACACATGATTAGGCATGTGTGCTCACATGTGTACATGTGTGTGAGTGGATGCATGAGAGCATATATTCCCAGCACCACTAGGATCTTTATATCACTTCCCACAGATCCCCCCTGCTGGACAACACATTATAACCAAGTGTGTTTAGATTGTTGAGCAGAAAAAACTCTAAAACTCCAAAAACATGAGATATGTTCACTACTTTTCATTAACTCTAAAACTTCATAAACATGTTATTACATATAATACGGTAATTATTAAGTATTTTCAAAATGAGAAAAAAGTACTTGAAGTGTTTCCAGTTAAAGCTGCAAGATATAATAATAAATATAGACCATACAAACTGCAACAAAGAGAGGTGTGGAAAAACTTGATAGAGTCAAGAAGACTTGTTTATTCTGGCTGAGCATTAAATTTGGTCTTGACAAGCAGAACAGGCAATAAAACATGATGCGTTATGTAATTGATGGGTTAGCTGTCCACACATGGAATGTATGCTGTAAGATACTGAGGAGAGACCCCTATCATTTTTCTATCTTAAAATGAGGAGATACCCTTTCTGGAAAACAAGTGGAAATATTTTACTTATTTATTTATTTTTCTTTTTATTAAACATACTTTATTAATTATGCTATTACAGTTGTCCCATTTTCTCCCTTTTATTCCCCTCTGTCCTGCATACCACCTTCCATCCACATTCCCACCTTTAGTTCAAGTCCATGTGTCATACACATAGTTCTTTGGCTTCTCCATTGCGTATACTATTCTTAACCTCCCCCTATATTGCTATTTTCTACCTACCATTTGTGCTAGTTATTCCCCGTACTTTCCCCTCCTCTCTCCCCATCCCACTCCCCTGCTAATAACCCTCCATGTGATCTCCATTTCTGTGATTCTGTTCCTGTTCTAGATGTTTGCTTGGTTTGTTTTTGTTTTTATTTTATTAGGCTTGATTGTTGATAGTTGTGAATTTATTGTCATTTTACAGCTCATATTTTTTATTTTCTTCTATTAGATAAGTCCCTTTAACATTTCATATAATAAAGACTTGGTGATGATGAACTCCTTTAACTTGACCTTATCTGGGAAGCACTTTATCTGCTCTTCCATTCTAAATGGAAGCTTTGCTGGATAGAGTAATCTTGGATGTAGGTCCTTGCCTTTCATGACTTTGAATACTTCTCTCCAGCCCCTTCTTGCTTCCTGTAAGGTTTATTTTGAGAAATCAGCTCATAGTCTTATGGGAATTCCTTTGTAGATGACTGTCTCCTTTTCTCTTGCTGCTTTTAAGATTCTCTCCTTATCTTTAATCTTTGGTAATGAAATTATGTTGTGCTTTGGTGTGTGCTTCCATGGGTCCAACTTCTTTGGGACTCTGAGCTTCTTGGACTTCCTGGAAATCTATTTCCTTTCCAAGATTGGGGAAGTACTCCTTCATTATATCTTCAAATAAGTTTTCAATTTCTTGCTCTTCCTCTTCTTCTTCTGTCACCCTCATGATTTGGATGTTGGAACGTTTAAAGTTCCCTAGAGGTTCCTAAGCCTCTCCTCATTTTTTTTTTTTTTTGAATTCTTGTTTCTTCATTCTGTTCTGGCTGAACATTTATTTCTTTCTTCTGGTCCAAACCATTGCTTTGAGTCCTAGTTTCCTTCCCATCAGTATTGGTTCTCTGTGCATTTCCCTTTATTTCATTTTGCATAGCCCTCACTTTTTCCTCTATTTTGGGACCATATTCAACCAATTCTGTGAGCATCCTGATTACAAGTGTTTTGAATGGTGCACCTGATAGGTTGGCTATCTTTTTGTTATTTAGTTGTATTTTTTTCTGGAGCTTTGATCTATTTCATTTGGGCCATTTTTTTGTCTTGGCCCAACTGTTACATAGTAAGGGGTGGAGCCTTAGATATTTGCCCAGGCTGGGCAATCCACCTTGCTGAGTTGTGGAGCTGTATGTGGAGGAGGGGTCCAAGAGGGGAAAATGCGGCTTGCTCTGCTCTCTGATGGCTTTTCAGTCATCACTCCCGCAGCTACCCACCAGCAAATTGGGCCCTTCTGGTGCTTATTTCCAGGTGGATGGTTTTGTGTATGTCCTAGGATCCTGTGGGTCACTCCAAGGAACTCTCCTGTGAGGCTGGGAGTTTCTCCCTTTGCCTCGACCCTCATAGGTTTCTTCAGTCAGAGGTTTTGAAAGTTTATTTTCCTGCACTGGAAACCTGGGTTGCTAGGTCTGTCTTGTCCCCTGGTTGTTCCTCCCAGTTTATCCAAATGCAAATGTTGGGACCACCCATGCTCGTCCTCCAGCTACCACCTTGGGGTGAGTCCTTTCTGGCTGGCTGGCCGTCTCCACCCCACTTACCAGTGTAAATGAATATTTCTTCTTTAACTCCTTGGTTGTCAAATCTTCATACAGTTTGATTTTCTATTAGTTCTGGTTGTTTTTTGTTTTTAAATTTGTTGCTATCCTTTTTGGTTGTGCAAGGAGGCACAGTGTGTCTACCTATGCCTCCATCTTGGCCAGAAGTCCCCCTGTAGGAAATATTTTAAAAGAATACAGTAGTATTCTGTAATCTCTTTACCCTGAGAAAACTAAGGTGATTTTCTTCCAGTATCTTCCCATTTAAAAAATACAGACAAAATCATATGTAGTAATATTTTTTACCTTTTTCTATTAATATTCTATCATAAGTGTATTTTCCTGTCATTAAAAAACTTTTTACACACATTATGTTTAATGACCTTATATTTCATGGAATGGATAAGCCATGTTTATTGAGCCATCCTTATCATTTGGACCACTTTGGTTCTTCAATAATAAGTGTTTAAATAAACCAAATGTCCTTCCACATAAATGTCTTTGTACACAATTTGATGCCCTCAGGAAGACATGCTTCTAGAATCAGACTACTTAGGCCAGATGGCATCCACATTTTAAAGCTCTTGCCCTGTAGGGACCAACTGTTTTCCAGACAATCTGTGCCTTTCCTGAGTAGCACATGATAGTCTATCTCACTGCCACTTTTCCTGGACCATTATTTTAGAATCATTGTTAATTTCATAGGAGAAATGATGTCCTCTTGCTATTTCAATTTGCCTTTGAGTCTGGAACTTTTATCATATGCTGATTTTTCATTTGCATTTCCTCTTTGGAGATTTGTTTGTCCTTTATCTTAGTATCTATTTTGGGTCTTAGTGTTTTTCTTATCTATTTGTATGAATTCTTTATATATTAGGAATATTTGTTTCAAACATTTTCCAGCTTGATGTTTGCCTGTTCATTTGGTAAATGAGATAGCATTATGAAGAGAAACTTTTAAATGTTATGAAGTCAAATCTATTGATCACTATCATCATGCTTTCTCTCAGTGCATTTCCATTAGGCAATTTCACAGAGAACTTGACTAAAATACTCCCGCTCTAGAGAACTATAGTAGAATATTGCAGAGACTTTTGCTTTTCTTTCTCTTTGTTTGCTTTATAACAGGAAGTTGCCATAAGCAAATGACCCATTTCCTCCTTTCTTGCAAAATATTAAGACAACAGGGCATCTGAAATAATGTGCTCTCTATACTGTGCTCTGAGAGGTCCTGAAAAAATTTCATCAGGACAGCTAGCCATACTGTTGATGTTGGATGGTTGGTTCTTCTGTTCTCACTCCCCCTACTCCTCCCTTTTTGCTTCTCCTTTTCTTTTCTAATTTGGCATTTCACCCATGAGGGGAATTCAGTGGCCACAGTCTTTGCTGTTTTCCCATCCCTGTCCTCGAAGGTTTTTCTCTAGACTGTTCAGCCTTTCCTGGCCACCCCAACCAGAGCATTAACCTCTGGGTCACTCCCTCAGCCTGAGTAATTTTATCAGGACCTTTATTTCATTAGGCTTGAAACAAAGATACATTTGATAAACTTGAACAAAAATAACATGAGATAAATTTGTAGGTCAAATGCTCTAAACTCCTAGTTTTTGAGGTTTGAAATATAGCTAGTATTCTACTCAATAATACTGTAGTTTAATACTTTCAAAAGTTCCTTCAATTGTTTCAGAGAAAAAAGAGGCTATGATCCTGTGCATACTCACAGTTAAAAATATGATGGAGGACAAGCAGGGGAGAGGGGGCTACAGGGAAACCCTTCTTTAGCTCACACTGAATTTGTTACACCCTGATGGACCCTGAGATAAACACAATGTAAGTTCACCAACTATGTTAGAAATAAATTCCACTATTTTGGAACTGTTAAGAGAAATTCAGTATCCTCATGCCCAAAGTTACAGGATGCCAATGCTGGAGACTGACTTCCTCAGAGGCTGTTAATGTGGGACACTTGGGTTTTAACTTCTCAAAACTACTGTATTTTTCAGACCATAAGACATACCTACATTTTAGAGGAGGAAAATAGGGAAAAAATTTTTGAGGCAAAAAATGTGGTAAAACATTTAACAACATAAATAACATAACATATTTCAACAATGTAAATGTAAACACAATACAACAGCAGCATTAACAACCATTTATTCTTGCCAAATTTAGGGGAAAATATGGTATAACCCACGATTATTCAAACTGATAGAAAGACAGCCAATGCTTTGGGGGGAAACAAATGAGATGCTCCCCAGTGATGCCTCCATTGCTCCCTATTTATTTTTCTTAAGTCACTTCCACCTCAAACCAGCCTGACTCACTGCTGCATCCAAACAAGACGATTCCAAAGGCAAGAGCCTTCAACTGTCAGAAATCCAGCTGACTTCTGGCTGCTGGATGCCGTGGCAATATTCAGACCCTAGCTAGAATTGCTCTGAAGCTATCATCAAGCTGCCTGGCAATGGCTAAGGCAAAGTCCAAAGATTTTTAAACATTTCCCAAATATTGACTTTATTTTGTTGCCAATTAACATGACAACCAACATAATCAATAGGACACTGAAGACTTGTGCTAGAGAAACAAAGTGTTGTCAGTGTATAGAGTTATTATTCTCTTATAAAACACCACTTCACTTATATTCCTTATAAAACCCCACTTCACCACTCTGTGCTGAAGAAGGATTTAAAGAAAGACCACTTCCAGGCTCACAGTGGGTGGGCCCTAGTTAAGAACACTGGGGCAGTTCATCACACAAGGAAAAAGAGTGATTTTAAAGCACCCTGATGCATGAATGTGTTTAAGGGGTCACGTCACTCACACCATGCTGGTGCTGGGAACAAACAGGCTTCCTCTAAAACAGCCAGCAGATAACTCATTTTTGCACTGTCTAGAACACTGCCCTACACAGCAAAGAAAAGGTGTCAACTGGACTGGATACAAGAACCAAAGTAATAAATGTATGGTTATTCTGAGGTACCAAGCAATACAGGAGGGAACTATGTAGCTTCTCCCTAGATTCCATATCAAAAGGGCAGTGATGTTTCTAGAAATATCTCCTACCTCCCCTCCCTTTCACAATCCAGTGTTATGAACTTGTTTCTACTTGAAAGATGGTGTCTTGTATGGAAAATGTTCAGTAAACATCCTTAGGAAAGAATGAGTGAATTTGTGAGTGAAGGTGCTTATAGTGTCACCTCAAGAGGTATCTTAAACTCTTGGTTTACTGAATTCTTTTATTCCTTTATTTTCAGCATTTACTGAGCACCTATTATGTGCCAGGCAAGACGTTTGTGCTAGGGTTATGATGGAGAACAAAACTGGACCTGGTTCTGCCTTTCTGGAATTCACAGACCTGACAGAAATACAGACTGGTTTTTATCCTTGTCAGGGATGAAGCAGCATACTTCCTTTAGTTCCACCATGTTATCCTTTTATGATCTAATACATACGCACTGCCTTCCCAAAGTATTTTTCATCTTTTAAGTCTGTCTTCAAAAGATCATCACTCTTTCCACATCCCAAATTCCTCCACAGTTCCTGGCTCACAGAAGGCACTCAAACATGTGTACCAGGAGTTGACATGCACCTCACAGCCCAGACCACCACCAGTGAGGGGTAGGCTAACCCTCTAGGCCTTGAAATCAGACCTGGGCAAGTGTCCTGACTTCTCAGTGCCTGCCTGGGTTTTCTTATTTGTTAAAGATGGTGAGCACAGGCACTTGATGGGGGCAGGGCAAAATACTAAAACCCAGGCTGCCTCCTCTCACCCTCACCTGAATTTCCTTTTTCTGCCTCATCTTCCTGCAGTGAAATGGCCTGAATATCATCTAATAGCTCAAGACAGGACAGCGTTTTTTTCTGTCTCTCTCAATGTGTGCTGTGATGCAAAATGCTGCAATTGTTTCCTTTTTTCTTTCCATTCTCTTATCTTTTGGAGGAGGCATAGTAGGTCAGTTTCTCTGAGAACATTGTCGAATGCCTTTTGTCAAGGTGGTAGTTTATTTTCTCCCTTCCCTGAACCACAAACCATGTCTTTTTGCTTCTTTGCAAGTATTTTTCTCTAGGCCTCTAAATAAGGTGTTTGATAAAATCTCTTGGCTTTTTGTAACACACTTGCTTTGTTCTCGGGGTCCTTTTAATGGTTTTCCAAAGCCCCTCCTCTTACTACTTACTGTTCCTTGTTCAGAAACTGAAAATCTGCACGATAAAATTCATCTAATTCTGACATTCAAAAAGCATCTGCATATTTTATTTTTCAGACCAGAGATGTAATTACACATATCCTTCAAAACTGGAAATGTGGAGAAATTAAAGACAACCATAACCCTACTAGCCAGAGACATCAGCTGTTAACATTTGAGACCACTCTTGTCCACATATATTTTTTGCACATATGTATTTTCTGTGTAACTGTGCTACTATATATAGTTTAAGATTTTTTAACTTAATATAGTATCATTAGTATTTTCCTGTGACATTCAAATTTTTCACAACCACGATTTTAAATAGTGGTGCAATATTTTACACTATGTAAAAGTTACTATATTATACTTTGGAGTATATATTGGAGTTACTATAACTTATTACATCATTTCCTAGCTAGATACTTGGGTTGTTTCCACTTTTTTGATATAGTTGCATAGGAATTTATCCCCCTAAATTCTTTCTCTAAACAGATGTTTAGATTTAACTGTGCTGTAATCCCTCTGACTCAGTGGCTCACCCACAAATGTGCCCTGAACCTTTTCCAATTTAGTGGTCAGAACAGGCACAGAGTGTCCTCCTTCTCCTTAGGGCACATGGCCAGAAGCTTCACACTTGGTCTTCACCAGATCTTTCAATACCAGCGTGTGCACTCCTGTTCCTGCTTCCTTAATTCCAGTGAGCTTGGCCCTGGAGGCCCCTCCAGCCCTGTCTTGACCTCCCTCACCTTCACACTGAGTGCCTAGGCAGGGTCTTTAAACCTGCTGCTCCTCTTCTGAAAAAGTCAACTCCCAGGTCTTTGCAAGGCATGTCCTTATAATTCAAGACTTGGCCTGCAAGTTACCTTCTCAGAGAGGCCTCCCTGGATTTATAATTTAAAGAAGTTATAGGCTCCCCGCTCCCCTAGTGATTCTTAATGACATCACCCAGTACCATTGAGCACCTTACCCAACACTCCTGAAAACAACTGGATCTTAATGTGTTTCTTTTTCCTCCAGCCAAACTACTTCTCTTGTTTACAGCTTTGACCTTTTTGCTCAGAACAGTGAAAGCATACAGCAGGAGCTCAATACATGTTCCTCAAATGAATGAATGAATGATGAAAAAATGAATAAAGCATCAAGTCAATATTATTTCCTTGATGAATTATTCTACATACTATTTGCCACATTATATGGATATACTTTGTACCCAGAGAATTTCTTAAATCTTAAAAATATCCACAAGTCTTGGCCAGTATTTTGTTTCAAGGAATCTTTCCTGATGATATGAATAGGAATGGAGACACCAATTTTGGCAAATAATGGTTGTCAGAATACTATTTATAATATTAAAAACTGAAATCTACTCTAATATAGAGAAAATATAATGGGGAAATTGTTATATGTGTTAATCTCATCTGAATGGTGAAATATTATGCAGCCATTAAAAAACATGTCTGTAAATAATGTTTGATGACATGAATATGATAAAAGAATGTACCAAACATTAATGGTATATATCTGAGTAATAAAATTAGGATGGCATTTTTTATAACTCAAATGTTTTACAAATTTTCTTCAATGAATTTCTTTTATAGATAAAGTAAAATATTTAAAAAATTCTCCAGAGTCTTGAGTAGAAAGGCATTTGTACTCCACATTTTTCTCCCATTTTTGAGGTCTCCGCCTTCTATTCATATAGGTGGTTTGCAAACAGTAGGTACTTTCTAAGTGTTACAGAATGTTCAAAGAAGGAACCAGTTTTACAGGTTTATTCCTATAAAACCACTAGGTTCCCTTGGAACTTGCAGCTGTCCTTACCCTTGCAGTACCCCAACCCCCAAAGTAGAAAGGAGCATAAAAACTTCTCCCATCTCACTGACACCTGCTGTCAAATTATTTTCCAGTTCAGACACTAGAACAGAAACATGCCACTGCCAACATCTTCATGCTAAACTATAGAAGCTGCAGCAATCAATATGGTGGAGAAAGGGAAAAATGTGTAATACATGACAGAGGGTAAATGGATACATCTAAACAATTACTCTCATTGTTGTCATTGTAGGTTAGTTTCTTATTGTTTTTTTTTCTTTCCATGCCTGTGATTAATCAACAGTAACTAGACTCCTAAAATAGGTACCTTTATGATTCATTTATTGTCCCTGAAGACCTTTTTCTGCTGCTTCTTTCCTGTAGTTCTCTTCTAAATTCAGGAAAACTTTGTTGTTATTCTCCCCTCTCTGTTGCTGACACGAGAGACAGTTCACTTTGCCAGGTGGACACCTGAAGAAGCTATAGTGTGCACTGCCAGAGCCCAACCTGCCCCTTTGTTGACTTCCATGAGAAAGATAGAAATTGGAACATTAGCATTTCAGATACAGAGAAACTAGAGATGACAAATACTTTCCATCTGAAAGGCACATTCAACTATCCAAAAATCTCCCACCTCCATTTTTCAACTGATCAGCACAAAATACCCCATAACTACTTTATTACCACAGACCTTCTCAGACTGCCTCTGAGCACTTGCTGTCCAAATGCAAGCCCACTGACCAGAACCAGCTCTGGTCCTTCAGAGCCTTCATTGTTCCTGGATCAGGAAACCCAATAAGCCCCCATCTTCCTACTCAGTTTTCAGAAATTGACACTCTTCACTCCCTGTGTCACCCTCACCAACTGGTAGAAACTGACTGCTTTGCCATCTCGTCAGAGATCAACAGAAAAGTGGGCCATAATTGGTGATGTGTGTCATTGAGGGGGACCTAGGAGTCCCCATGTCTACCAACTGCATCTCTTATGGGATCTAACCCCAAGGCTTGTACCTGCATCCTTGTGAACTCTTACCTTATAAATGGGGTGGGAGGTTTCTCTCACATACAGTAGGAAAAGCAATTGAATCAATTCATCCATGTATTGGGATACTGGGCCCCTGGTACTGTGTCATTCCAGTCAGGGGAACTGAACTGGCCACTGAGGACATAGAGGCTTCCACAGATCCCTGCTGTACCCCTAGAGCCTCAAGTTTATCCTTTCCCCTTCTGTACTCCTTTCACTCTTTATCACTCTCCTGTGCCTTGTGCCTACTCTTCTCACTGCACTGACCACTCTATGTTGTAATAAATTTGTCACATGTTTTCGTTGCCTGCTACACTATAGGTAGGAATCACATCTCGTATATTCAAAGTGGACTTGGATAGAATGGGCTCTCAAAAAGCATTTCTTTTGAGTGAAATTGCACTGAATCTCTAGGCAAAGATTTAAAATTAATTCTCTTAGTTTCTGTATGGACAGCAAAGGAAAAGAGAGGCAGAAAAGCTATAAAATTAAACTCCAGCTGCTCCATTTCAATATCAACTTTGTAAATCCTCTATAATTTGAGAATTGTTCTCACATGTAAGAACAATGATACTCACATGGAATTTCAAAGAAAATGTAATCTTCCCAATGGGGTATGATGTGATACCAACATTCAAATTCATTCATTCTCTCTCTTTCATCTATGTATCTATGTATCTATCTATCCATCTACAAATCTCAAACACACACAAACAAATCACATATATTTCACAACACTAGACATTCTGGTAAAATGCTGAGCATTTGGGTTAGGCCACCCCAATGTTGTTGAAGCCATGAAACCTCTCAGATCGAATTCTAAAAGTGTTTTGAAGCAATCAAATAAAGAAGGAAGGGCAGGCACAAGATTTTGGCAAGTTCTATGAGGCACTTCAAAATCAGAGGTTCCTTTTCGAAATTCCATTTACTGAGTGAGTATTTATTAATATAATCCTTCAGTGCAGGAAATCATCCACTGAAAAAACATGAATATATTTCCAAATCCATGTATTAAAATTGTTTCACTATTTCACCTGAAGTTCCCTCTACAAAAAAAAAGAAGAAATCACCTTAATTTTATACCATCTGGTGTGAAGAGTCTATCCCATTAGTCAAGGCAGCTGCACCTTTGGTCATTTTCCTTGGTAGAAATAAAATTAAAATTCTTCAAACACTTCAAGGTTTGGGATTTTGTTTAAACTGATTGGAAGGAGTGCTGATGCCAAATGTACTAGTAGGAATTAGGTTATTTATGATAGGATGATTTTCAATGACATTGTAGAGAAAACACCAACTGTCAGGGAATATATAGCTGAAATTATGCTTCCACTACTGTGATGAAACCCAGGTTGCCACTCTGCCTTTTATGTTTTAACTGTGTTCCCATAACATGTGGCCAGGGTACCAATGGCATGGTGATTGTTGATACCCTGCCTCAAAATTAAAGGTAATTTTAGGCAGCTAGGATGATGCTGATAGAAGGTTCTCAAACATGAATGCATTTTACTTTATAGAAGGAATGGTAAGATGAAATTGAGACTGTCTAGAGGCACTGCTGGGTCCTGGTTTTCTGCAGAGCCTAGTGGAAGAAGCAGTGCAGTGGGAGTCCCAAGGCCTCAGTTCAATGATTCCCACAGCTAACCTTCCACTCACGCTCTCTGTGCTGAAGGTGATGCCAACAGTGGGTCTTCTTGGTGACATGGTGACCAGAGACTATGGATAAATACACTAGAGCTTAGAATTAAGACTCCAGACAAGCTTGAGGAGGGGACAAAGGAAATTCCTGACTTTCAGAGACAGCCATGCCCAGCAAGAGCTTGCCCTGAAGCTAAAGGACTGCCTGGGACACTGGCTAGTGGTCACTGGGGAAGGACCCCTTTGTGGTGTGTATTAGTGTCCTAAGTACCATGGTAGGGCAGGTAAAAAAGAAACCAAGTGGAATCTTAAGAAATAAAACCACTTCACCCTATAAGTATGAAAGAAACCAAGAGTATTTGATAGTTTTGTTTGAGAGTCCACTGAAAGATTGACAATTCAGTGAGGGAAGAGCCCCTTACTGAATTCCCACCATGTCAATGCTCTCATAAGAATTTGACCCAACAGATCCACAAGAGACCACACATGACTGGTCCATGGGGCATCTAACTGATTCCTGGACCCCAGCCTATTTTGCAGTCTGCATGGAACTGCATTAAAACTCATACAACCACTATGGAAAATAGTATGGAATTTTCTAAGAAAACTAAAAATGAATGTGCCTTTTGACCCAGCAATTCCACTCTTGGGAGTATATCCTAAGAACCCTGAAACACCAATCCAAAAGAACCTATGCACCCCGATGTTCATAGCAGCACAATTCACGATAGCCAAGAGTTGGAAGCAACCTAGATGCCCATCGGTAAATGACTGGATCAAAAAACTATGGTACATTTACACAATGGAATTCTATGCTGCAGAAAGGAAGAAGGAACTACTCCCCTTTGCAACATCATGGATGGAACTGGAAAGCATTATGCTGAGCTAAATAAGCCAGGCGGTGAAAGACAAATATCATATGATCTCACCGTTAACAGGAATCTAAACAAACCAAACAAGCAAGCAAAATATGACCAATGACACTCAAATATGGAACAGGCTGACAGGGTCCAGAGGGAAGAGGGGAGAGAATCATGGAGGAAAAGGGAATGGACTCACATGAACAAGTATAAAGGACACATGGACAATTACTAAGGGTGGGGGGTGGAAAGGGTGAGGGAGTTGGGGAGCATGGGGCGAGGGGTGGGCAGGGTTGGGAATATAAGACAGAAACCTGTACTTGAACAAGAATTAAATAAAAATTATATTAAAAAAAAACAAAATTCATGGCCAAGTCACCAGCTTGGGCTAGTGCAAATTAACAAAAATGCGCAAGAAGAGAGGCCAATGGAAGTGCAGGGAAAGAACTGAGATAGCATGAGGACCCCCTTTAGGATCTTGTTTCCTGGTAATTCCCATCAAAGTTCTACTTACTAAGTACCTTACACTCAGTGGCTCTCAGTAAGCATTTACTCTTCCACTATGCACACGGTAAAGTGGATAAGGACATTTTTATTTGCCCACAGTGTTATAATATAAAAAAACTAAGACTTTTCACAACTACAAAAAACATTGGCTTATTCAGCCCAATACTCCACTGCCTGAATATAAGCGCACAAAAATTTACCTCCACAAGGAAGCATGGCCTGTTTTGTTAACTGACATATCCCCCATTCCTAGGAGAGTACCTAGCATATACAATAGGTCCTCAAATATATTTATTGAATAGAACTGAATTCTAAAAGAGGTGCTCAGGAATCCCATGAGGCAGGTTTAGGATTTTTCCTTTGTATTACAGCAGAAAGAACACATGGCAGAGTGGGAGTGGGGGCAAGATAGTCACAGTGCTGATTTCTCTTCACCTTATCACGCTATGAGACCTTAATTAAGTCACACACCTTCTTTGGGTCTTGGTTTTCTTATCTATGAAAAGAGAAGTGTTGATACCAGCAGTGTTTTCCAACTGTGTTACGTCAGGAATCCAAGCTTAGTAGAGGTGCTCTTTGCAGGAGATGAAACATAACTGCCATTATTTGCCTTGAGTATTCCCCAGAATATTTTATTGACTCAAAGTTTCCACTTCTAATAATAAAAGGTTGGAAAACAGAGCACTTGGGTCTTTTGCACCTAAAGGTTCTATCCCCTGACAAAATGTGTAATTCTTTAAATCTGGCTCCACTGGCATCTTGTGGTTCCTAAGATACCTGAAAGTCTTTCTCTCCCTAGGGCCAGTCCACCTCTGCTCCCTCTACCTGGAAGTAACTTCCTCATGAAAGCTCCCCTGCTATCCTCAGATTAATCTGAGTTCCCCTTATTTGTTCTCACAACACTCTATTAATAGTACTTTTTGCAGTTAAAACAAAATAAATTTATGTGATTATTGGTCTCATGTCTGTTCATCTTGCTAAATTGTCATCTTCATGAGGATGCAAAGAGACACTGGGTCTGTTTTGTTCACCACATTGTCCCCAAAGCTGAACTCATATGTTTTACTCAGTAACTATTTTTTGAATGATGAATAAATTAATGAATGACAAATTTTACAGGTATTAAGATGTTATATAAGAGCTGTATAAGATGTTGCATACTAGTTAATTATGGTATACTTACTATCCCCTACATAATGTAAGACATTGGACAAGCTGGAGCTAGGGTCATACTTTTTATAGAAAAATAGAGAAATAATACCTTGCCCCATTCTCTGTCTTATGTGGTCTTTAAGTGACAGGCCAGTGGCTCCTCACTAACAGCTCATATTACCTGGGGATGCGTATTCCAAACCTGGGCTGTCTAATATAGAAGCTACTAGGCATATGTGGTTATTTAAATTAATAGTGACTAAAATTTTAAAAAATTAAAAATTCAATTCTTTAGTCCTACTAGTAACCTTTCAAGTGCTCAATAGCCATATGTGGTTAGTGACTATGGTCCTGAACAGTGCAGATGTAGACCATTTCCACCACATGGAAAGTCCTGTTGGACAGCAACTGTTCTAGCAGCTGCTTCGCTCAACACATGCCATACTTTGGGGTCATCCTGGATGACATTATTCCCTACCTGAGTTTTGCCTTTTTCCCCCAACATAAATAACTAGGACTAGCTATCTGAATGTTTACTGCTGATGTTTTCTGAAAGGACAGGAGTGAAATTCTAAAAGCTTTCACCTGTCAAAAAAAGTTGCTTCTCCAAAAAGGAGAAGGGATTAAGCAAACAAAAGAAGTCAAAGACACAGACAACAGTATGCTGATTACAAGAGGAAAGGAGGGATGGAGGAGGCAAAGAAGTGAGAAAGGAAAGTAAATGGTGATGGAAAGAGACTGGACTTGGGGTGCTGAACACACACAGATGATGTATTGTAGAATTTTATGCCTGAAACCTATATAATGTTATTAACCAATGTCACTCCAATAAATTCAATACAAAAGTTACTTCTTTAATCCTTTCCATCTTCCCAATAGATTTAAAATGTATTGATTATTTTTTATTTTCACTCCCTTTGCTGGCAACAATGCCCTGTCAAAATGGCCCCTGTGTTTCTGGCTATCTCATCATGGTACTTTTCCCTGACGAGTTGGCTTCATTCCCCACATGCCTCAACTCTGTGGAGCCTGGGCTAAATCCTTGGTTTGTTTCTCATAATTTCTGTTTCTCTAAGACCCTGGTTAATTTGTTTCCTGAATAAAGCTTAAGGCTGTTGAATAATAATTCCAATACTTGCATTCATCTGTCACTTTTTATCTAATGGTTGGGAAAAAATAGCTGGAGAGAAAACCTAAGGAAATCTACTTTCCTGAAATGGACTCTTCATTTTCTGGCTTATTCTCATTGAGATCATCATGGATTTGATTATTCTATGATCATTTCCCCCAAGGCTTTTAATCTTTTTTTGATACTTTATTTATTTATCTTTAGAGGGGAAGGAGAGAGGGAGAGAAATATCAGTGTATGGTTGCCTCTCGTGCATCCCCTCCTGGGAACTGGCCTGCAACCCAGGCATGTGCCCTGACTGGGAATCAAACCATGATCCTTTGGTTCACAGGCCTGCACTCAATCCACTGAGTTACACCAGCCAGGGCATCAAGGCTTCTAATCTTTAGATTAGAGCTTTAGAGCAATAATCTTTGTTTCCTTTTTCATAACATTACATTAAAGGGAAACTTCTGCCTTCATTGATTCAACCCCTCCCGATGCTGTGAACCATACTCAAGCAGCAACAGAGAATGGTCTGGGTTCCTCCAGAAGCTGATACCAAAACAAAGATTCACAGCTCCAAGTAACTTCAAAGAATCCCAGAAAAAAACTCAAGAATATTTATATGAATACAAAAACATCCAGCACCTAACAATGTCTAGCGAGCCAATCAAAGATTACCAGTTATAAAAAGAGCAGAAAAATGGGACCCATAATGAGAAGATATATCAATCAGTTAGGACCAACTCCAAACTAACACAGATGTTAGAACTGGCAGACAAGGACATTAAAACAGTTGTTGTAACTGTAGTCCATAGTTCAAAAAGTTAAGTAGAGACATGGAACATATTAGCAAGGTTGAAACTGAGCTTCTCCACATGAAAACTGTAATATCTGAGATGAAAATATACTGTACAGGATTAACAGAAGACTGAATATTTCAGAAGAAATGATTATTGATCTTAAACACATAATAATAGAATGTATCTGAAATAAAACAGAGAAAAAGGTATTTCAACACCTCTCTCTCAATAATTAATATCACACACATAAAGTAAATGAGGTGAATTAAACAATCCTATTAACTAACTTGACCTAACACATTTGTAGAACACCACACTCAAGAGCAATACACATGTTCTTTGCAAGAGCACATGAAACATGTATCAAAATAAAACATATTCTGGGTCATAAAACTGGTCTCAATGAATTTGAAAGGAATCAAGTCATACAAAGTTTGACTTTAATCCACAATGGAATTAAATTAGAACTCAATCACAGAAAATTCCTTTAAAAATCTCCCAAATATTTAGAAACAAGATATTTGGTTGTTTATTATATTTCTAAATAATCCATATGTCAAAAAGAATGCAAAGAAACTATAAAGCATTTTGAATTGAATGAAAGTAAACATCCAATATCAAATTTTGTGGATGATACCAAGTAAGGAGAAATACATATATAACAGTATATATCTATGTTGAAGAAAGAAGAAAAGCATCAAATCAATGACTTTAGCTTTCTGTCCATCCTTTCTTAAAAGTGGCAACTTGGGTTGAAGATTACAGTTAACACTGCGTATAGCCTAAAGACCTTCTATCTCTTCTCTACTGGCTGTTACTATAAATATCATAAAATATTCTTCTGCTGTCATAAACCATTTTGCCTCCCCCTTCAACTGATCACACATGCACAAAAAAAGGAGTAGGTGGAAGCAGAGAACATCAAGATACCTCAAAGAGACTGCACCACTGAATTTCACAGGTATCCTACCACATAAGTTCACACCATAAACCCGGGGAGTCAGAACAGATCAATTTAAGAAGCTGAGACTAACAAGAAGAGTCTCACAAACAATGGGTAGACAAGAAACAATCCCCAAATGAAAGAAAAGGAGGACGCCTCAGAAAGAATGTTAGATGAAATAGAGGCAAGTCAACTATCAGATATTGAATTCAAACCACCTTAAAAAATTAGAAAAAGAGCAATTTGCATACTGGTTTCCATAGTGGTTTCCATTCCCAAGTGCACAAGGGTTCCCTTTTCTTGACATCCTGCCAACACTTATCTTTGTTTTTTTTTTTTTCCCTTTGTCTTAAATTGCAAGTATCCTAAAAGGTGTAAGGTGATATTTCATCATAGTTCTGATTTGCATTTTCCTGATAACTAATGATGCTGAGCACCCTTCATGTACCTGTTGGCCATTTGTGTGTTTTCTTTGGAGAAACAAATTGAGTTCATTTCTCTATTTTTAAATGAGGTTATTTGTGTGTTTTTTGTTTTGTTTTGCTACTGAGTTTTAGGAATTCCCTATATATTTTAGGGATTAACCCTTTCTTAGATATATATAGTTATCAAATAATTTCTCCCACTCCATAGATTACTTTTTCATTTTATTGATTATTTCTTTTTCTGTGCACCAGCATTTTCAATTACTGTAGTCCCTGCAGAGAACTGCCATAAATTCCAGTAATCCCACTTCTGGGAAGATATCCAAATAAATTGACATTAGAATATTCAAAAGAGAGCTGCACTCCAATTTTCATTGTAACATTATTCACAATAGCCAATATTAGAAAGCAACTTAAATGTCCACTGACACCTAAATGGATAAAGAAAATGTGGTATATACATAAAATGTAATATTACACAGCCATAAAAAAGATGAAAATTCTGTCATTTATAACATCTGTCCTAAGTGAAATAAACAAGCACTATGTGATACCATTTATATCCAAAACAGTCAAACTCATAGAAGCAGAAAGTAGAAAGATGTTTGCCAGGAGCTGGGGGAGGAATAAACAGAGAACTATTAGACGTTTCCATAATATAAGATGAATAAGTCCTAGAAATCTATCATATAGCATTGTCTATAGTTAATGATCTTGTATTGTATACTTAAAATTTTTCTATAATGGTAGATCTTATATTAAGTGTTCTTATCACCAAAAATAATAAATAAATAGAGAATGGGAGCAAACTTTTGGAGGTGATGGATATGCTATGGCATAGACTGTAGTGATGGTTTCAAAGATGTATGCTATCTCCAAACTCATCAATGTCCCTAAATGTCCACCGTGTATTCCAATCTGTACACTTTTATGTATGCAATCATACCTAAGTAAAGTGGTTAAAAATTAAATCCAAAACAAGTAGAAGACAGAAAATAATAAAAATCAGAGTGGGAATTAATGAAATAGAAAACAAAAAAGAAAAAGAGAAAAGGATTTACAGGAACTAGTATAAAGGACACCTAGACAAAAACTAAGAGGGGTGGAAATGGGAGGGGGGTGGGGAACACTGGGGGTGGGCTGGGATGGGAGTAAAAGACAGAAAACTGTACTTGAACAACAATTAAATAAATTAATTTTAAAAAAGAAAATCAATGGAACCAAAAGTTGGTTCTAGGGTTTATCAATAAAATTAAAAGATCAGGAATGAGAGAGATGATAAAAATTTAGATTCTATACATATATTGAAAGGATATTAAGAGACTTACAGTCAAGATGGAGGCATAGGTAAACATGCTTTGCCTCCTTGTGCAACTACAGCAAAAATTGCAGCTAGACTACAAAAAAAATATTACCTAGATTTGTCAGAAACTCAAGCTGAGTGGAAGTATGACAACCAGGGTTTGAAAGAAGCCACATTCACCCACATGGGTAGGAGGAGTGGAGAAGCAGAGTGGAGTGGAGAGGTGGCATAACGGGTGGTCCCGAATTCATGTATGGTGGATAAAAATCAGGAGGGATACTTTGGGAGTGAGTGACCCCATCCCAGACCAGACCACCCAGCCTAGGGTTCCAGCACCATGAAGATCCATAACTTCTGGCTGTAAAAACTAGTGGGGGTTGGGGTAGCAGAAGAAACTGCAGGATTCTTAGGAGACTCCTTTTAAAAAGTCCACAAAAGTCTCAGGACTTACATAGACCCACACCTTCTGGGATTCGGAACCAGGGCAACAGATAGAAGGGCAAAAGTGGCATACGGGGAGAATGTGAAGTGACTGGCAACAGGGTGAGTGCCAGGAAATGGCTTCCTCCTGGGCAAATCTCCAGGGATCAGGCAGTGGCAGAGTCCCCTGTTTGAGCTCTCCTCCACACAGAGCCACAAAGTGGTGAAATGGGTTGTCTTGCTATGGTGACTTCCTAAGGCTATCAAGAAATACAATAAGTTTCACTGTAATGAACTCCTAGCCAGTGAGTTAAGCAAAACATTCAGAATGACAACCTGAAGCACAAGAGATTTGATGTATGAATGTAGAGGGGTTCAAAGAGGAAAAAATTGGGACAAGTGTAATAGCATAATCAATCAAATATATTTAAAAAGGATACTAAGTAAATATTATGAACAATTGAGTATGACAATAAATTTGACAACATAGAAGAAATGAACAGATTCTTTGACAAAAACGAACAACCAAAGTTCATTCAAAAGGAAATGGATAATGAATAGGTCTATATATAGTAAATAAATTGAATTTCTAGTTAAAAACCTTAAAATACACAAAACTCTAGTCCCAGATGGCTCTGTTGGTAAGGTCTAACCAAAAACTTAAGAAATAAAAAACACCAACCCTACACAAACTCTTCCAGCTCACATAGAATTTCTTTTATAACAGAATAACAATATTATTCTGTTAACTATTAAAACCAGACATAGATATTATAAGAGATGAGTACTATAGTAGATGAATATTCCTCTTGAGTAGTCGAGGCCTGTCCAGAAGGTATCCAGCCATGTGATATGAAAAATAGAGACATTTATTGAAAAAAATACAAAACATAAGAAACATTGTACATAGGACAATGATGCCTCAGTCCCCTTCAAAGTGGACACTTTGGGACCTCACACAATTCTCCCAATTGCCATTAGCTGCCCCATTGTATTTTCCTGAATCTCATAGACAGTCTGAAATCTCTTCTCTTTCAAAGGTGATTTTAGTTTTGGTAAAAGTCAGAAGTCACAGAGTGCCAAATCTGGGCTGTAGCAGGGCTGAGCCATGTGATTTGATGTTTCACCAAAAAATTCTGCATAAGACATGATGCATGAGCAGGTGCATGGCCATGATGAAGCTACCTATCACTAGTTGCCACGTGTGGCCATGATGAAGCTACCTATCACTAGTTGCCCATAGCTGCAGCCTTCTGATTCATCTGAATAGTTTTTAATGGAGGAACATTCAAGCTTAACACAAAATGTGATGCAGATTCATTGCTCTATTCAGTTGTTTTGAATGCAATGGCCACACAGTACACATGTTCACTTGGCAGTACCTAGCACACACACTGACTAGTATAGTGAAGTCATCATTGTTCACACATGCCCATTCCAGTTGACTCTCCTTGGTTGCCAGGTTACATCAATGTCACACAAACTATTCTTGTTATATTAACAATAGCTGGACTTTATCCAGACAGGCCTCGTAGATGCAAAAGTTCTATTTAAAATTTTATCAAGTTGAACCCAACAATATGTAAAAAGGATAATATACCATGACCAATTGAGATTTGTCCTAGGAGTCAAATTTGGTTCCATACTCAAAAATCAATTGATGTAATCCACCATATTAACAAACTAAAACTGAGAAACTGTATGATCACCTCAATAGATACATAAAAATCACCTTATAAAATTCAATATCCATTCTTGTTCAAAACTCTTGGCAAACTAGGAACATAGGAGAACTTCCTCACTTGATGCTAAAGAACCTTACAACTTTTCATACTAAATGGTGAAAGACTGAATGGTCTTCCTCTAATAAGGAACAAGATAAGGATGTCCACTCTCTCTACTTCTGTTAAAAGTGACAAAATTCTAGCCAGTGACATAAGAAAAGAAAAAGGCTCTCGAATTAAGAAAAAAAGTAAATCTGTATTTATCTGTATACAATATGATCCTCTATTATACAGAAAATCTAATGTAAAAGTTGCTAGAACTTTATGTAAGTTTAACAGGTTGCAGGATATAAGCTCAATATTCAAAAATCTATTGTGTGTTAAGTGTTAGCAATGAACAATCGAAACTAAGCATTAAAACAAGATACCAGGTTTCTCACTTCCTATTAGCATCTCACTTGGCATTGAATCTTACCTCCTGTTCCTGGAGGTTCTCAGCTTAACAATAACCCACAAGCTTCAGACCAACTTGTTGCTGGAGGTTCTCTCAGAGAGCAAAGCTCATTAGGTAATACTCTTCCTCTTCCAGACTCTCACAAGACTTCATCAACTAACAGCCCTTTCAGCACCATAAAGATAGTTTCAAATTATGTTCTTTCTTGAAAGCTTCCAACTTATATAATGGACACAAAGATCTTCATGATGTTTTCCAGTCTGAAACCTTAATCTTCACCTTATTCCCCTTACCTTTTTAATTACCACTTTTAAAAAATTATTTTATTGTTTTTCAGTTACAGTTGTCTGTATTTTCTCCACCCCTCCCCCCTTTTTAAAAGCACAATCTTTCCCTTTACAAGCACTTACATTTTGAAAAAAGTTAATATTTTCAAGATAAAATAAAATCAAAGCTATGAAAAAAATCACTTTTTTGAAGACAACAAATGTCAGTTGTTTAATAAATTATTTTTAAGATTTCGGTTTTATTCAAAATTTGAAAACATTGCTAAACTGAGTTCAGGTATTATTTTCTTTCTAGCTTCTGTGATTTCCAACTAGTTCATGATCTTGATTGAAGGGCTGAACTTCCAGATACACATTTCAAATGATTATTTCATACTTTTGGCAAGAAACTAACTGGTTATAATAAAAACCAAATCATTTGTATTTTGATAGAAGGAAAACATGTGGTTTATGGAAGAAATTTTGTTAGCATAATGAAAAAGATAATCTGAGAACTAAAAGCTCCAAATTTGTATCTTAAAAATATGAAAGACATGAAATGAGGGAAAAATTGAGATGTGGGTAAAACATGCTTACATTTAGACCGAAAGCATTAACCTATTGAATTGGGTTGAAATGTACACATATATACAAACAGATATCTAAGTGTCTAATACACATTTGTTGTTTGCTACTTCAAATATTTAGTGGCATTAATGATCACTTTCTCATTTACCCTTCAGGCCAAGTTCTCTTCTAAATTCAATTGCACCCACACTAATACAGGCCATATGTATGTATCCTGAAGCTGATTTTGTTTGTTGGAAGGGATGAAAATGCAAGAACATCCATATGCAAGGTTGGCAAGTGGAGGTGAAACAGTCTGCATACATATCCCTGATGAGATTTTTTTCTGGGACTAGTTGCCATGATTTGACATGACTGTATATTTTTTGGACACCATATGATCTTGGCAAATGGAAGTGTCAGTGAAAATTATACTCCATCAGCTTAAACCTTCCTAAATGCTACAGAAGTAATTTGATCTGTGCTGTGAGCAAAGTCTTTAAAAAGCATCCTGATTGCAATCATGTTTTATTCTAACCAACGGTTAGAGAACACATTCGCTATGTTTAAATTGTTGTATGTCCTAGACTTGTTCTGTCCAAAAAGGTAGCCACCAATGACATGTGGCTACTGATAACTCCAAATGTGGCTAGTCTGAATTGAGATGTGCTATGAGTATAAAATACACATTGAATTTTAAAAACTTGGTATAAAAGTAGAATATAACATTCCTCATTAATAACTTTGTATTGATTATACATTAAAATATTATTTGAAGAAGCAACAGAATGGGTTAAATAAAATATATTATTAAAGTTAATTTTACCTGTTTCTTTTTTTACTTTATTTAATGAAACTCTTAGAAAATCTTTTTCTTTTTTTAAAATATATTTTATTGATTATGGTATTACAGTTGTCCCATTTTCTCCCCTTGCACATCTTCTCCCATCCACATTCCCCCCTTTAGTTCATGTCCATGTGTCATAAGTTCTTTAGCTTCTACATTTCCCATACTATTCTTTCCCTCCCCATCTATTTGCTACCTACCATCTCTGCTACTTATACTCTGTACCTTTCACTCCCCTCCTTTTCCCACTCCCCTGTTGATAACCCTCCATGTGATCTCCATTTCTGTGGTTCTGTTCCTGTTCTAGTTGTCTGCTTAGTTCGTTTTGTTTTTGTTTTAGGTGTGGTTGTTAATAATTGTGAGTTTGCTGTCTTTTTATTGTATGTGTTTTTTTTATCTTCTTTTTCTTAGATAAGTCCCTTTAACATTTCATATAATAAGGGCTTGGTGGTGATGAAGTCCTTGAACTTGACCTTATCTGAGAAGCACTTTATCTGCCCTTCCATTCTACATGAAAGCTTTGCTGGATAGAGCAACCTTGGATGTAGGTCCTTACCTTTCATGATTTGGAATACTTCTTTCCAGCCCCTTCTTGCCTGTAAGGTCTCTTTTGAGAAATCAGCTGACAGTGTGATGGGAACTCCTTTGTAGGTGACTGTCCCCTTATCTCTTGCTGCTTCTAGGATGCTCTCCTTCATTTTAATCTTGGGCAATGTAATTATGATGTGCCTTGGTGTGTTCCTCCTTGGGTCCAAATTTTTTGGGACTCTCTGAGCTTCCTGGACCTCCTGGAAGTCTATTTGCTTTGCCAGATTGGGGAGGTTCTCCTTCATTAGTATTTCAAATAAGTTTCCAATTTCTTGCTCTCCTTCTCCACTGGCACTCCTATGATTCAGATGTGGGAACATTTAAAGTTGTCCTGGAGGTTCCTAAGCCACTCTACATTTTTATTTATTTATTTATCTTTAGAGGGGAAGGTGAGGAGAGAAGGAGAGAAATATCAATGTATGGTTGCTTCTCGTGAGTTCCCTGCTGGGAACTTGCCTGCAACCCAGGCATGCGCCCTAACTGGGAATCAAACCGCGATTGTGTGGTTCACAGTCCCACACTCAATCCACTGAGCTACACTAGCCAGAGCTCTACATTTAAAAAAAAATTCTTTCTTCATTCTGTCCTGGTTGAATGTTTATTTCTTCCTTCTGATCCACTCCATTGATCTGAGTCCCAGTTTTCTTCCCATCACTATTGGTTCCCTGTGCACTTTCCTTCATTTCACTTAGCATAGCCTCCATTTTTTCATCTGATTTGCAACAAAATTCAACCAATTCTGTGAGCATCCCAATCACCAGTACTTTGAACTGTGCATGTGGTAGGTTGGCTATCTCTTCATCGCTTAGTTGTATTTGCTCTGGAGTTTTGATCTGTTCTTCCATTTGGGCCATTTTTTTTCACACCAGTTACGTATGAGGGGCAGAGCCTTAGGTGTTTACCAGGGTGGGTCAACGCAGTCACTAGGCTGAGATGCTGTATGTGGGGGTGGGGTCCGAGAGGGAACAATGGTGCTTGCTCCACTCTCTGCTAGATTTCAGTCCCTTCCACATTTCCTCCAAGCATATTGTGCTTTTCTGGTGCTGATTCTCATGTGGGCGGGCTTGTGTATGTTCTAGGATTCTGTGGGTCTCTCCCACAGTTCTTTGTTCTTCTCACAAAGAACTCTCCTGTGAGGCTGGGAGTCTCTCCCAGCACCTCAACCCCTACAGGTGTTTTCAGTGGGTGTTTTGAGGCTTTATTTCCCCATGCTGGGACCGTGGGTTGTGAGGTCTGTCTCTCTCCTCAGTTTTGCCTGGTTTATCTGTGAGTGAATGTGAGGCCACCCGGTCAGCCAGCCATCTTGCTCACTGTGCCTTGCTTCACAATTGCAACCTGGATGGGTCTGCCCATTACCATCCCAGGCCCAGGGTTTGCCAGCTGCCGGCTGCAGGCCCAGAGTCCATCTGCCACCATCTTGTGCACCCAGGGTTTGTCAGCTGCTGCCTTGCATGCCCGGTGACACTGCTTTATTTTTTTTATTTTTTTTATTTTTTGCCCAGACCCCTCTCCTTCCAGCAGCTTGATTCTGCCCCTCCTACCTGTCTCAATGAATGTGTCTATTTTAACTCCTTGGTTGTTGAACTTCCATACAGTTCAATTTTCTATCAGTTCTGGTTGTTATTTTGTTTCTGAATTGTTGTTATCTTTATTTTGGTTGTGCGAGGAGGCACAGTGTCTACCTACGCCTCCATCTTGGCCAGAAGTCTGAAACTATTAGGAAATTTATAAGTAAATATATCTCTTGCACTATATCACTATCAGAGAGTACTATTTTATACAGTAAATATTGATATATTCTCTAGACTTGTTTCTTATTCTATTTTAAGGTGTACAGACTTGAAAATCAACATAAAAAGAACACCACTCTTTGAGTCAATCCCCATGCACATTAAGTTTAATCCTCTGTGAGCACCAGGCTATGGGTCCATTCCTTTTTCAGACCATGAGCTTGTCCTATTCCAAGGCAACAGTACAACTTCTGCAGTGACAACAGACTCCTGGTGATCATTTTAGTGTTATGTTGCATCCAAAATGTCATTCTCATTATTAAAAAAACAAACACCTACCTTTCAGGTAGGAAGGGGAATACCTGTGTTACCCGGGAGACTGATAGCCAGAAGACTGAAGCCAGAAGACTTCTGATAGCCAGAAGACTGAAGCCTCAAGTTCTGGCCACAAACCACCTTTCCCAGAGGTAGACACTACCACTGCCTGCCCCACACCAATGTTCTCACCACAGAGGATGTAGACTTCACTGTTCTCAAGTTGACACAGCCTTTCACAGCTTCATTCCTTCCCATGTGCTATCCTTTTCATTGAACTGCTCTAATACTCTTTCACTGTCTGTACAGTTCCTACTCATACTTAAACTCAACTCACTTGCCATGGCTGCATTTTTTTGACACCATATGATCCTGGAAAATGGATTCTTTTCAAAATTGTGTTGCTCTGCTCCCACAGTGCTCTGACACCCTCAGCATTTAATTACTACAGCACAACTAGGTTTCACTAGTTATTGGGTTCCCTAATACTCTACTCTTCTTTCATTTTTTTCCTCTCAATGTGCCTATAGCATTTGTTGTGTTGTCCTGACAAGGTCAAATAATGTATTGATGGATGTGTGCACATACATTTGCAAACATACATGCATATTGTTACTCTTCTTGCCTATGCTTTCGGTGTCATATTCAACACATTACTGCCAAATCCAGTGTTGTGAAAATTTTGCTCATGTTTTCTTCTAAGAGTTTCATAGTTTTAGGTCTTGTACATGGGTCTTTGATCAATTTTGAGTTAATTTTTGTATATGTTGTGAGATGTGGGTCCAACTTCATTCTTTTGCATGTGGATATGCAGTTTTCCCAACACTATTTGTTGAAAAGATTATCCTTTCCCCATTGTATGATCTTGCCACCCTGTCAAAATTATTTAACCATAAGTGCAAGGGCTGATTTCAGGGCTCTTCATTTCAGTGGTGGTTTATATGTCTGCTGAAGTACTAGTACCATACTCTTTTGATTACTGTAATTCAAAATCAAAAAGTGTGTCCAATTTTGTCCTTCTTTTAAAAGGTCTTTTTGGCTCCTCACAGACCCTTGAGAATCCATATGAATTTTACTATCTGCAAAAAAAAAACCAGTGTGGGATTTTGATAAATATTGCATCATGTTTGTAGATTGCATTAGGCAGTATTGACATCTTAACAATATTAAGTCTTCTAATTAATGAATATGGGATATCTTCCCATTTACTTCTTTTTAAATTTCAGTAATGCTTTGTAGTTCTCAGTGTACAAATCTCTTGCCTCTTTCGTTAAGTTTAATCCTAAGTATTTCATTATTTTTGATACTATTGTAAATGCTATTGCTTTCCTAATCTTCTTTTAAGATTGTTCATGGTTAATGTATTGAAACATAATTAATTTGTATATATTGATTCTATATTCTGCAACTTTGCTAAATTCATTTATTAGTTATAATTGTGTGTGTGTGAGAAATATCTAGGACTTTCTACATAAAGATAATATCATCTGCAAATAGAGAAAACATTTACTCCTTACTTTCCAGTATGAATGCATTTGTTTCTTCTTCTTGCCCACAAGCTCTGGCTAGTATCCTAGTACTTTGTTGACTAGTAGTGGTGAAAGAAGACATCCTTGTTTTGTTTCTGATCTTTCAGAGGAAAAGCTTTAAATCTTTCTTCATATGGTATGACGCTAGCTGTGGATAAGGGTGATTTTTATGTTTTCTTTTCTAATAATTAAGCCATTATTTTTCTCACTGAATAGAAATGTAGTGAGTATCTGCTGTGTTTCAGACACCATCCTAAGTTGGAGATTCAACATTAAGCAACAACAAAAAAAATTACTACTCTTATAGAGTTTGCAGTAAGGGAAGGAGAAAAACTAACAAATAAATGTCTGATATTAGAAGTGGTGAGATACCCCATGAAGCAATACAAAGCAGAACTAGAAGGTGAATGAAATGGTGGGAATTTTGGACAGAGTGGTCGGGACCCCCCCACCCCCCTCCACACACACACCGTGAGTTGTACTGAGCCACTGGCCACCATGGGGAAGGATAAGGGTTTGTTTCCATGACTGTGTATTAAGTGTGCTGTGAGGAAGTGGGGAAGTACAGAGATAGATTATGATACTATCCCAAGTTCTGTGGAGCCTTTAGGTCTGACTGGTAGAGAAAGAAGTCAAGAGAAATCATTGAAGAGTTCAGAGTGCTGAGGTCATAAGAAATGAATAAGCAACGCCTAAAGAAGGCTTTCAGCTTCAGGGTGCAAGCATATGTTAGGTAAACCAAGTCAAAATGCAAACAGTTCTCAAGGATTCTATGTAGGAGTCAGCAGGGTAATGAGGACATCAAGAAATACACCAATTTTCACCCTAATGAACCTGTAACACAATGAGTTAAGCAAAACATGCAAAATATCAACCTGAGGTGCCATAGATTTGACTTATAAATACAAAACTTGGGTATATGCATGGGAATTGATTTTGTGCGTATTCTGTGTGTGTATGTCATTTCACAGGGCAGATGGTCATTCAATTTTTATCCAAGTGAAAGAAAAATTAAACCCTTCTGGCAATCTGACTGCATTAAAAAAAAAAAAGAAACCAACCAGATTTCTCAACTTGAATACAGGGTTAAAATAAAATTCAAAACTAGTGATACAATAGCAGCTGTCTAGAGTGATAATATCTATAGAAAATGGACTGGATTAGCCAAGCAGCATCCAGAGAACTGTGTATATCATCATGATTACCTCCCATTTATAGCCCAGCCTCCTGGGAGGGTGCTGATCAGAGCTGCCAAAAAAGAGAAATCAATTCATTCAGTTGTATTTGGTGACTTTACCACTCGTGCTGAGAATCAGGCTAGAATCACTTTGAAAAAGGATCACCTCCCTCCCCTCCCCTTCCCTCCCCTCCCCTCCCCTTCCCTCCCCTCTTCTTCCCTCCCTCCCCTCCCCTTCCCTCCCCTTCCCTCCCTCCCCTCCCCTTCCCTCCCCTCTCCTCCCTTCCCTCCCCTCTCCTCCCTTCCCTCCCCTCTCCTCCCTTCCCTCCCCTCTCCTCCCTTCCCTCCCCTCTCCTCCCCTCCCTTCTGCTCCCCTCTCCTCCCTTCCCCTCTTCTCTTCACTTCACTTCACAGAAGCCTCTGTCAGAAATGCATGGAAAATATATTTTGGCAGCCAAGTTGGTGGTGATTGTAAAAGCTGAATGCTCACAATTTTGCAGCGTTTGACATAGAGACATGGGGCAACCACTCAAGTGTAAACTGTAGTCCCATTGCCTCACCTGGCTGCAACCAGTCTCCTGTTTGATCCTTTTTGAGCTGGATATGTTGTGTTTTTTCTCATATTAATAATTTCTGGGGGAAAAGACAGAATAGGCAAAGGAGGGAAGATGTAATTAAACCCTCTTCTTTTAGGCCCTATGTATTTGTGTAATTGGACTATCCCATCTTAGTGCCATCTTAGTGCACCACAGAGGTTTATGTAGGAGCACCACACAGAGGGCCTCTGGTCACANCCTCTTCTCTTCACTTCACAGAAGCCTCTGTCAGAAATGCATGGAAAATATATTTTGGCAGCCAAGTTGGTGGTGATTGTAAAAGCTGAATGTTCACAATTTTGCAGCGTTTGACATAGAGACATGGGGCAACCACTCAAGTGTAAACTGTAGTCCCATTGCCTCACCTGGCTGCAACCAGTCTCCTGTCTGATCCTTTTTGAGCTGGATATGTTGTCTTTTTTCTCATATTAATAATTTCTGGGGGAAAAGACAGAATAGGCAAAGGAGGGAAGCTGTAATTAAACCCTCTTCTTTTAGGCCCTATGTATTTGTGTAATTGGACTATCCCATCTTAGTGCCATCTTAGTGCACCACAGAGGTTTATGTAGGAGCACCACACAGAGGGCCTCTGGTCACACCTAGGCCTTGGGCAGCTCCTGGCTCAGGAAGGACATGTGAGTTCACATTGAAAGTCTGGCAGCTGCCAGGCCCCCAGAGCAGAGATAATACCCTGACTGTGTTCTCTTCTAAAAAGATAAGGAAGCTGTTAATTTTAGTCACTACAACTTAGGTATAAAATGATAAAACTCATTTTCCTTTAAAACTTTTTTTGTTTCTTCCTTCCACTGGAGTACATTAGACTAATTCTTTTTTAAATATATTTTATTGATCATGCCATTACAGTTGTTCTATTCCCCCCTTCATTCCCCTCCACCCTGCACACACCCTCCCCCACCATTCCCCTCTTTAGTTTATGACCTCGTGTCTCAAGTTCTTTAGATTCTATATTTCCCCCACTATTCTTGCCCTCCCCCTATCTATTTTCTACCTACTGTCCATGCTACTTATTTTCTGTACCTTCTTCCCCCTACTCCTCCTCCCACTCTCCTGTTGCTAACCCTCGATGTGATCTTCATTTCTATGGTTCCACTCCTGATCTAGCTGTCCTCTTAGTTTCCTTTTGTTTTAGGTGTGGTAGTTAATAACTGTGGGTTTACTGTCCTTTCACTGTTCATATTTTTTACCTTCTTTTTCTTAGATAAGTCTCTTTAACATTTCATATAATAAGGACTCGGTGATGATGAACTCCTTCAATTTGACCTTATCTAAAAAGCACTTTATCTCCCCTTCCATTCTAAATGAAAGCTTTGCTGGATGAAGCAATCTTGCTTGTAGGTCTTTGGATTTCATGACTTGGCATACTTCTTTCTAGCCCCTTCTTGCCTGTAAGGTCTCTTTTGAGAAATCTCCTGACAGTCTGATGGAAACTCCTTTGTAGGTGACTGTCCCCTTATCTCTTGCTGCTTCTAGGATTCTCTCCTTCATTTTAATCTTGGCTAATGTAATTATGATGTGCCTTGGTGTGTTTCTCCTTGGGTCCACCTTCTTTGGGACTCTCTGAGCTTCCTGGACCTCCTGGAAGTCTATTTCCTTTGCCAGATTGGTGAAGTTCTTTATTATTTGTTCAAATAAGTTTTCCACTCGTGGCTGTTCCCCTTGCCCTTCTGGTACCCATATAATTCAGATGTTGGAATGTTTAAAGATGTCCCAGAGGTTCCTAAGCCTCTCCTCATTTTTTTGAATTCTTGTGTCTTCATATTTTTCTGTTTGGTCATTTTTTTCTTCCTTCTGGTTCACTCCCTTGATTTGAGTCCCAGTTTTCTTTCCATCATTATTGGTTTCCTGTGCATTTCCCTTCATTTCAATTAGTTTAGCCTTCACATGTTCCTCTGATTTGTGACTAATATCAGCCAGTTCTGTGAGAATCCTGATCACCAGTATTTTGAACTGTGCATCTGAGAGGTTGGCTGTTTCTTGGTTGCTTAGAGGTATCGGCTGTGGGGCTTTGAGTTCTTGAGCCATATTTTGGACTGATGGTGCCTGTTACACTAGCTATTCACCAGGGCAGGGCAACTCAATTGCTGGGTTGTGATGCTGTATGTGGGGGCAGTGTCAAAGAGGAGCAATGGCGGTGTCCTCTGCTGCTTCTCGCCACTGGGGCCTGCACGGTTTGTCTCATTTCTTGCTCCTTCACTGGTTTATCAGCGTGTGAATGTGTGATCATGGTCAGCCTGCCACCTTGCGCCCTCACTGCATCCGCCCATTGCTACCCAACACCTGGGATCCGCCCACGGCTGCCTGCACATCTGGGTCAGGGGATCTTTCCTGCCTGACCCTGCTCTGCTGCTGGCTCTGCCCCTCTTACCGGTCCGGTTGAATGGTTCGTTGTTGTCAGACTTCTGTATAGTTCAATTTTCTGTGTCTTGGTTGCATTTTTGTTTACTAAAACTTTGTTGTCTTTAAACTTGGTTGTAGGAGAAGGCACAGTGTTTCCACCTACACCTCCATCTTGGCAGAAGTCCACATTAGACTAATTCTTATGTGGCTCTAATCAATCATGTTATCATCATCAACAGTAATCAAGTTACTGGAACTTTTCAGTCCCAGACTGTTTAATGTAAAATTATCATCCTGGGGGTAACTTGTGTTTTTCACACATCATCCCACAGATAAGAAGTGGCAATTTCTTACCCATTTGTAGGCCCTGGCATACCAATCAATCAGCAAAATTCAAAGCACTTATTCACATGTAGCGAGTCACACAAATTGTTGACATGTTTACCAAGATGCTGACATGCTGAAGAATGCTTCCCAGTCCCCAGAGGAGAGCTGATACATGGCAGATGTCCCATAAATGTGGGAAGGGATACTTGTGGAAGAGAACATCTATGAAATGCAGAGTAGACATTTTAAAATGTCACTTGAGTGGTATCATTTCATCCAAAGATATATTTCCTTCAACTTCTCCTTCAGCATTTCAACTCCCAATGCTTATTTCTGTGTTCCATGTTTAACAAAATACCTGCCCCTCCAGTCACCATGTCACGAAACAAATGGGGATTTTTGTCAATCTTGAAAATTGTTGTCAGGGAAATACAATAATACTTTGACTTGCTAAAACTCTCAAGACATTTATAGGGATCACTTGCCACCTAGAATATGAATGGCTACTGATCTAACCTGTGCAGAAGTAGTGGGAAGGAGGTGAACTCAGAGCCCCATGAAGAAAGAAAGAAGATTAAAAGCAAATGTAGATCCTCCACCTAGAAGTGACCAACTCCTGTTATTAAGGATTAGTCATTATATAATAACAGAAGCTTGGAACACACAGTGGAGAGCACTATCCAAGCCATGCTAGCTTCCTTTCTCCTTCACAAATCATGAAAGCACCTCCTGTCCATGGGCCTTTGCACCTGCTATCCCAACCTCCCAGTCATTTGCATAGTACACACCCTCTACTCTGATCTTGGCTCAACAGCATCTCCTCAGAGAGTACCTTCCAGACCATTTTATCCATCACTGTCCATTCCCTTTTCCTGCTTTCTTTTTCTTTTCATCTCTTATTCCCATTGGCCATATAATGCATTTATTTATTTGTTTTTAATTTATTTATTCATTCCCTCCTTCAAAATGTAAGTTTCATGGTGACTGGGATATAGTTTTGCTCATTATGTTCCCAACACCTGTAAGAATGTCATGTAAAGAGGGTACTCAATAAACATATATTGAAAAGATGAATTAGATGAATGAATGAAGGTAAAATAATGAGAAAGCAATGAGGACATTCCTTTTGATAACAGTGGTATTGATATTAATAATTGCCATCATAATAATAGCTAGTATCTATGCAGGACACAGAGTTAAACACTTTTACACTGACTTCCACCCTGCCTCCAACACTCAGCCTCTTGGTCACCCAGGTGCCTTACCTATTTTGATCTGAGCCTGGCTAATTATTACAAAGAATCAGAAATCATTACCCAGTGCTCTGTCACTTAAGATTTGCTGCCAAGGGAAACCTTTTACACTTTACTCTGGATGCTATGGAAAAACCAATTTAAAATAGAAAATTAACCTTCAGGGCCAAGGTTTGGTGGATATTTCAGACATCAGTTCACCTGTTAGCATCATAATTCCCCTTTTTAGCTCATTGCTGCTGGCATATGGCATTCCTACTCCTTCCAGATTCCAAGCAATATTCTTGCAATATTTCATCCCATCCTCCCTTTAACCAATACCCTATGACCAGTCCTGTTCCGAGATGATCAGAGACTAAATCAGCTCAGAGCTCCACAATCCAGAGAAAGGGTGAAAGAAGAAAAACAAACCCACAGAAAGTCATCACTCCAAACTGAGTCTTCCTTTCTGGCCCACACTAGCACAGCAACCAGATGGGTCTTTCCAAAAATCTAAACCAAATGTATATTTACCCAAATGTAAATCCACCCTGTTTAAAGCACTGTGGCAACTTCCCTCTGTTCTTGTAATCAACTTCACCTCCTTAACAGGACCAACAAGGACCTGCATTGTGTGGTCACAGCCACACTGGAGACATCTTACCACACTATTGCTCCCACTCTGCAGCCTTCTTTGAATTTCTCTTACATGCCCTAATCCTTTGGACTGCAGAGCCTTTGCAGAACTTCCCCCAACCTTCATCTAGTCAATGTTCTTCCTGTAGATCCCAGTCCCAGTGTCACTTCTCTGTGAACTCTCCCATGACCACCAGACCCAATGTGTGATCACATGGAACTGTATCATTTACAATAACTTACTAAACCTGCAAGCAAACATTTGAATATTATTTGACCATTGCCTGTCTCCTCTAATAAGTTGTGAGTTCCCTATGGGCAAGGAGTGGTCTTTTAAAATTATTTTTTTTATTTTATTATTGTTCAAATACAGTTGTCTACACTTTCTCCACCCCAGCCATCCTCATCTCCCTTCCCTGATTCTACCCCCTTTGGTTTTGTCCATGTGCCTTTTATAGTTGTTCCTGAAAACCCTTCTCCCCCCATTATCCCCTCCAACTTCCTCTCTGGTTACTGTCAGATTTGTCTTAATTTTAATGTTTCTGGTTATATTTTGCTTGTTTGCTTGTTTTGTTGATTAGGTTCCACTTAAAGGTGAGATAGATCATTTCACTTATTTCACTTAGCATAATGCTCTCCAGTTCCTATGCAGCAGAAAGAAAGACGGAGTTCCTACTCTTTGTGACAGCATAGATGGAACAAGAGTGGTTTGTTTCATTCATTATTTAATTTAATCCCTAGCACCAAGTATGGCACCTGGTATAGGCAGTGTGCTCTGTAAAAGTGAGTTAATGAATGGATGGTGAATAAATGCATATTCAATAGTACCCAGCAATGTCTTTATCAGTGGGTTACTGTTAGTAATTCTATAATAGTTACAAAATAAATACTTTATGAGGGTATGAAAAATCATATTCTCCCTCAATCCCAAATCTATATAAGTAGTGACTGGCTTAATTCTGTTGAGCCTCTGATAATCCTCCACTATCTTCCAGATAACAAAGTTGAGTGAGGGGTATGTGAGTGTTAGCATCCACTCCTGTGGCCCATCATTTCTAACAAAGTAAACTATGGCATGCTACAGTGCCTGACATATAAGAGGCTCTAACTATATGCAACTGATTAAATGAATGATCCCACCCAGGAGGTATGGGCTCTGTGATCAAATCAATGTTTCTACTCTCTTTGGAACACATTTGACCACTCATAATTCAGCTGCTTATTTCTGAAATCCTCTCAGTTAGACAGTAATTTTCCAGTTCTAAGAATTATACTTTACCTGTGCCACTGTAACCAGGGGCCATTAAGGAAAAGTCTAATGTAACACGGAGACACTGATTTGATTTTTTAAGTTCCCAATTAGGTAGATTCTTGGGGTCTATAATTAGCTATATATACAGGGTTACCCCCCCCCCAAGGAGAATAGACTTGCTTACTAAGCTTATGTGATCACATTTTGTTCTCTACATCAACAAAAAGAACTATTGATCCCTTTTCTAAATTTTTAATTTTGGTGCCTATTGAACAAGAAATCAGTAAATAAAAGAAAAAAACAGCAAAATGAAAAAAGACTAAACTTTGGGACCTGAGTGCCACTCTACCAAACCTTCCAGAGACTGCCCATTCAGTCATGAACATCAATCTTGAGGGGAAAGAAGTTTAAACCCTTTAAAACAAGACAATAAAGAGTATCTTGAATACATAGCTCATTTTGCCATAAATTCAAACTAAATTTTGACATCAGTTCATCTTGTTACTCCATTTACTTGACAAATATAGTCAAGCACATCAAGCATGTCTCATCATACTGCATCTACTTTCATCAAAATCAGTTACCTGACTTTAATTTTCCAGGCAGGGATAATTTACAGCCAAAGGCTTAGGGTTTAAAACAGGAGTGTTTTGATGAGCACAATTGTTTCCCAGCCTTATTTACTTCTCTAAACAACAGTGACCAAGAAATGTTTTTAAAACTTGATACCAAGCCATACTTCAAGGTCAGATCCATGGTCCCATGCATGTCTAGTGAACTCTGAGGGATGAAAAACAACATATCCAAGCTGTGGCAACCCAACAGCTATACCCGACTCTCCCAGACAGTATTCTCTGTTTGAAACCCTGCCCACACAGAAGTGAAGTGAGAAGTTCCAAAAGGAAGTGGTCCTTTCTTTGACGGGCTTAATATGCTTAGCATAATACTCTCCAGGTCCATCCATACTATTGCAAGGGTGAGATTTCTGTATTTTTTCTTTTTACACAGCTGAGTAATATTCCATTGGGTAAATGTACCACAGGTGTTTCATCCATTCATCTACTGATGAACACTTTGATTGCTTCCAAACCTTTGCTATTATAAATAATGCTGCAATAAACACATATTCTTTCAAATCTGTGTTTCAGGCTTCTTCAGATTATTCTCAGAAGTGGAATTGTGGAGTTATGAGGCAATTTCATTTTTAATTTATTGAGGAAACTCCATACTGTTTTCCACACTGCTGCACCAGTCTACATTCCCACCAACAGTGCATGAGGGTTCTCTTTTGTCCACATCCTCTCCAATATTTGTTTGTTGATTTATTGACAGGTGTGACAAGATAGCTCATTGTAGTTTTAATTTTCATTTCCCTGATGATTAGTAACATCGAGCATGTTTTCATGTATTTATTGGCCATCAGTTTGTCCTCTTTGGAGAAGGGTCTATTCAGGTTCTTTGCCCATTTTTTAAATGGGCTGTTTTTAAAATATATATATTTTATTGATTGTGCTATTACAGTTGTCCCATTTCCCCCATTTATTCTAAAAGGGGGTGAGAATGTGGGGGGTATACCCTCTACTTTGCACCCCCTCCCATTCTCCCCCTTTTAGTTCATGTCCATGGGTTGTACATATAAGTTCTTTGGTTTCTCCATTACCCATACTATTCTTAACCTCCCCTGTCTATACTGGGCCTATCATTCATGCTTCTTATTCCCTGCACCTATCTCCCCATTCTCCCCATTCCACCTCCCTGCTGATAACTCTCCATGCGATCTCCATTTCTGTGATTCTGTTCCCATTGTAGTTGTTGGGTTAGTTTTTGTTGTTGTTGTTGTTGTTCTAGATTCAGTTGTTGATAGTTGTCATTTTACTGTTATTATTTTTGATCACCTTCTATTTTTTAGATAAGTCCCTTTAACATTTCATATAATAAGGGCTTGGTGATGATGACCTTCTTTAACTTGACCTTATCTGGGAAGCACTTTATCTGCTCTTCCATTCTAAATGAAAGCTTTGCTGGATAGAGTAATCTTGAATGGAGGTCCTTGCCTTTCATGACTTTGAATACTTCTCTCCTTCTCTCCAGCCCCTTCTTGCTGCCTGTAAGGTTTATTTTGAGAAATCAGCTCATAGTCTTATGGGAATTCCTTTTAAGGTAACTGCCTCCTTTTCTCTCGCTGCTTTTATGATTCTTTCCTTATTTTTAATCTTGAGTAATGTAATTATGATGTGCCTTGGTGTGTGCTTCCTTGGGTCCAACTTCTTTGGGACTCTGAGCTTCCTGGACTTCCTGGAAGTCTATTTCCTTTCCCAGATTGGGGAAGTTCTCCTTCATTATGTTTTCAAATAAGTTTTCAATTTCTTGCTCTTCCTCTTGTCCTTCTGGCATGCCTGTGGTTCAGATGTTGGAATGTTTAAAGTTGTCCAGGAGGTTCCTCCTCTTTCCTTTTTTTTTAAATTCTTGTTTCTTCATTCTGTTTTGACTGAACATTTCTTTCTTCTGGTCCAAACCATTGATTAGAGTCTGGTTTCTTTACCATCACTATTGGTTCCCTATACACTTTCCTTTATTTCACTTTTTATAGCCTTCACTTCTTCCTGTATTTTGGGACCATATTCAACAAATTCTGTGAGCATCCTGATTACCAGTGTTTTGAATGATGAATCTGATAGGTTGGCTATCTCTTCATCACTTAGTTGTATTTTTTTTCTGGAGCTTTTATATGTTCTTTCATTTGGGCCTTTTTTTTTTTTTTGCCTTGGCCCACCTGTTATGTAGTAAGGGGTGGAGACTTAGGTATTTGACAGGGTGGGGCAATCCACCTTGCTGAGTTGTGGAGCTGTATGTGGGGTTGGGGTCCAAGAGGGAACAATGCTGTTTGCTCAACTCTTGGCTGGGTTTCAGTCACTTTCTCCACCACCCACAAGCAAATTGGGCCCTTCTGGTGGTGATTCTCAGGCAGGTGGTTTTGTATATGTTCTAGGATCCTGTGAGTCTCTCCAATGAACTTTCCTGTGAGGCTGGGAGTTTCTCCCACTGCTGCAACACCCAAAGATTTTTTTCAGTAAAGGTTTGGAGGCTTTATTTACCCACACTGGAACCCTGGGTTGTGTGGACTGTCTTGCTCCCTAGTTTTTTCTCCTAGTTTATTCACATGCAAATATGGGACTGCCCACTGTGCCAGCCTCTGCCTCGCCCCCTCTGCCAGCTGCTCCCCACCCTGGTCCTCCAGCTGTCAACTTGCCATGAGTCTTCTCTGCCTTGGCTGCCTATCTCTGCCCCTTCTATTGGTCTAGATAAATGTTTCTTGTTTAACTCCTTGGTTGCCAGGCTTCCATTCAGTTTGATTTTTTGTTTTTAAATTTGTGGTTGTCCTTCTTTTGATTTTGCAAGCGGGGACAGTGTATTTACCTATACCTTTATATTGGCTGGAAGTTTGGATTGTTTTTTTCGTGTTGATTTGTATAAATTCTTTATAAATATTTGGACATTAACTCCTTATTAGATATGTCAATGGCAAGCACCACATGATTTCATTTAGATTTGGAATTTAGTGAACAAAATAAGCTAATAAATAAAATAGAGACTTACTCATATACACTGAGAACAGTGACAGCTGTTAGAGGAGAGGGAGTTGGAGGGCTGGGTGAAAAAAGTGAATGGAATAAGCAATAAATAAATAAATAAATAAATAAATAAATAAATAAATAAAAACTCATACATACAGACAACAGTATAGTGATTACCAGAAGGAAAGGAGGTGGGGTAGGTAGAAGAAAGTAAAGGCAATGGATAGTGACAAAAAGAGACTTGACTTTTTGTGGTGAACACACAATACAAAATACAGATAATGTATTATAGAATTGTACACCTGAGACCTATGTAATTTTATTAACCAATGCTACTCCAATAAATTCAATAAAAATTAAAAAAGAAGTGATCCTTTAGAACAAGTTGCCACAAACCTTCTCTGTAAAGGGACAGATAGTATATATTTTAGGCTTGTGGACTGCTGCCTCTGTAGCAACAACTCAGCTTGGTCTCTGTGTCGTGAAAATAGCCACTGAGGACACACACATAAATGGACATGGCTCTGTTCCAATACAACTGCATGCACAAAAATGAGGGTGCAGATCTGGCCCGAAGGCAGTCTGCCATTCCTGAAATAGACTTGGCTTCCCAATAAAAGGCTTTTCTGAACAACTCTGGGGGCAAAATGGACGACAAACGTGAAATTTGAGATAGACTGATCAAGGTTCAAACTATACATGAGAGCAAAGCACTGGAAGGTCTTTTCACATTTATTTAATTTTCATAATTTCGCAATTTACAAGCAAAGACAAATTTTGAAAAATGTTTGTATCTATGTATCCCTTGATCCAAGAAAGAAGTAGAACATTACCAGTGCCCTATAAAGTTGCCCCGTGCAACCACAGACCTTGACGACCATCACCATAGCTCAATTTAACCTAATCTAGAACTTCACTAAAATGAATTCGGACAGAATGGACTTTGAGGTCTGGCTTTTTCCCCCTCATTATACTGTGTCTGTGATCTAGCTGTGCTGGGGTTACAGCTATCATTGTCCACTCCTCTTGACTGCTGTGTTGCAGTCCATTGTAGGAATATGCCACAATTTATCCCTGTCATGATGATGAAGGGACAATGGTATAGGGACAAGGGACACATTGTTTCAAATCTATATAACTAAATTCATTTCAAATCAGAAAGAGAATAAATATTTTCAGCAGTGTGTAAACTGGAAACAATATACTCAATTATTATCCCCACTACACCAAATTTCCATGTGGATCAAGAATGATCCCCCTCCCCCTAGATTCCCACCTTGGCTCAGTGTAAAGTAGAATGCATGCACTCTAACTAATAAGTAACCTTGCTTCTCAGAATCCCAAGCACGCAGCCCTGACAAATTCTCTAGCAACCATGAATGTGTCTCTCTTAAGCCTTTCAAGCTGCCATGTGATGGACAGGCCCATGGCATTTCCTCTGCTAACATTGGACTGTGAAGCTAGACTGCATAATTAACACCCATGGTTATTTTTCAATGCCTGCACCTGGCACTCCTAATTTAATTATCTCTCCATGTGTACAGTCCACTGCACACTGGTGACTGCTCCACCTGGCCATCCTTGCCCTGAATCTCCACTTGCCTGAAGGACTTTTCATCCAAAAGTAATTAGTAATACAGGATCCTCTGTCTCATGGCCAGTTTAACCATGAATGCTACTGGGCTAGGAGGAAAGTTTTATCTCAAATAAATGCAGCCAGCTTGCAGCAGCAGTTAAAGGGATAGGGTTGACATCAAAGCATTTCTGCTGTGCCTAGAGCTACCAAAGAAAAAGTGACAATGACCTTTCAGAAAACCTAGAACCTTCTGGTTCTGGGAATAGTCTTCTCCCTTGGCTTGCTCAGGATGGAGAGTGAAATAATGAATTGCAAATAGCCTCCCAGTAAGGCTAGATATCCAGCCTGCCCACAGTTATCCATGCTAAGGACACAGATAGAACTGGGTAACCAGCAATCTGAGGTAACTGTAGTTCTTGATTTTGTACACTTGTTTTCAATAGATTCTTTTAGCTAAACCGTTATGTTACTATTATTCACCAGAACGGCCATCAAGTAGCAGCTAGAACAGATAATCTTACATTTGTCCTAACCTAGCCCCTAAAACATTGTTCCCACATTGGCAGTTTCAATAATAAATAAAATTACAAATAAAATAACAGTACTATATAAAATATAAATTTGGGTACAGAACATATTCTATGAGGTGTCCTTATATGTTCTCTTTCCTTCAAACTTATATGTTGTTATCAAGGTTTGCCTTTGTGCATGTGCTCACACACACCTATGCATACACTTCTACTATTGGGTTAGAATGCTCCAACATTAATAATCTATTTTAAATAGGAAAAGCAGGCTGTTTTCAACACCACTCTAATTCAATCTCTTTCCAGAAGCACAAGAGAAGTTTCCAGACAGGTATGTGACTTTTGGAGACCTTGCTTTATTTAAAAAGTCACTCCTCACTCACATGGCAAATATGAGGTTCATCTTTGCTAAATGAAGAAAAAATCTCAGAAAATTCTGACATGCTTTCTCAGCTGATTCTCAAGGGTATTCAGAAGAGGTGCAAAGTCCCACCCTCATGGATACCTTGGTAGCACCTCTTCTTTTAACCAAGGCACAGCCCAGAAGAGTAAGGGTTGCCAGATGGTTTCATTTCCAAGCCACAGTGCAGAGGTGGCCACAGCACAATTCCCATGATTTACATCTGCCCCGAGTTTGATGTGGCACTTCCCTCCCTCACATTGTGTAAGGCAATGTTCAGGATAAATGCACTAACTCGGTGAACTCTGTGACCACTCTGGGCCTAATCTGTCTTCTCAAACCAGAAACCCTGACAGGGGTTTTCTCCTGGGTCTCTGCCTCTCTGTTTCCATTTCAGGAAACTTCTCTTGTTAATAACAGAGTTGATCTGGGAGATGGACAGGCAAATGCACCAGGGTGTGCTCATCAGTTTTCTCTCTCCTCAGAATGGAAGGAAGGGAGGAAGGAAGGAAGGGAGGGAGGAAGGAAGGAAGGGAGGGAGGGAAATCAATAACTGTAACTACTTGCCATACACCACAGTATTAAGACAAGTTCTTGGCCTCAGCATACAGCTTGACTTCTATCTAAGGAACTTAGTGAGCATTTATACTCAGAATTAAATGGGGGAAGCATTCCTGCCCAGACAGAAAGAGCCAAGGTTTGTTGTCCAAGGATGGGGGTCTTAGTTTATTTTCTACTAGAAGCAGACTCTGAGACAAGGATTCCAGTGGAAGTGACTAACTTGTGAGGTAGAAGAATGCCAGGAGAGAGTGGGGAAGTGATACTAGACAGGAAAGGTGGCCAGGAAAGCATGTGTCAGCAATCCAGTTATCACTATAAGTAACTGAAGTTTAATCCCAGCCCCAGGGGAACTCTGGGGAAAATGCACAGACAACACACTTCGATGTTATCTCACCCAAGAGGTGAAAGAGCTAGGGTATTTATACACTAACTCCCATCTGTTAGACTATGGACTTTCCCAGAGAGCATTCATTCCTCTGATTTCTGATCTACCACAAAGGCAGGAGAAACACACTTAGGTTGCCTAAAAAGCCATCAGGCAAAGAACATAGGTACCCTCATGAGTACATGTGAAGGATACGGACAGGGTTATGACAGTCTCTGAATCCTGTGTCATGCCACTAGTCAGAGCTCAACTCAAGACATCTTGGACCCACACCCAAACTCCCCTTCTGAAAAACAGTGCCATGGTATCTTCCCACATGTTTGTGTTGAGAATAAACTCAGATGAAAAGACTGTTCAAATTAGTGATAAAACCCTGTAAAATCATTAACTCTCCCAAGCCCACAGAGATGTCTGGGAGCCCATCACATACCCAGACCTCCAGGGGAGATAGGAGGGGAGGGAAGGCTTTGTTTCTCCATTTCTTACACTGAACACTGCTCTTATGTTGCACTATGCTCTTATTTTCCAATGGGAAAACTTGGACCTATTTTCCAGAGTCATGTGGTAAGCTGGAGATGAAGATCATGGTCATGAGTCCCTACCAAGGTTTTTCCTATGAGTACTCACTTCTGCCTCCTTTAAAAAGTGGGAGTCCTTTTTTTCCCCTTGAGTTCCACTCCTCTCTGGTTTTCTGACCTCTGATACTATAAACCAACATGGTGTACTGCTCCTTCCAGACTACCTGTCCCCCGTCTAACTTCTGAGCTAGGTTCAAGAAAAGCTCTGCCAAGCTCAAGGTCCTGGCTTTGCAAAGGAGGTGACTGTGGGGCTGATGCTGACTGGGACAGAGCACAGACCCCAGAATAAACCTCTGCTTCTGGCTTGATTTCCTCTGGGGTCTGCTGAGGGAGAAAGTAATTTGTATAAGTCAGATCATCTCTCAGGAACTACATACCAGCAGCAAACAAAACAAAGCCAAAGACCATCCATTTAAAAAGACAAAGTGGGACATGGGCAGGGAGCTCCAGAGCTAATTGTCAGGATCTCCCTTTAATAAAAAGGTATAAAAAATAAAAAACCTAAAGGATTTCTTTTCTTTTCTCTTCTTTTCTTGTTTTTGGTAAAAAAGACAGGCATGTGTCTTCTCTATGTAATTCATTTCCCTTGTGGTCCCAATCAGCCTCAGGCCACCACAGGAAATGGCGAAGCAGAACTTTCCATACTCAGGTTCAAGTATTTGCCTCTTGATGCCACCTGATTAAATCTAACTCTGGCTACCACAGAGAAAGGGAGAAATTTTCTGGTTGTTCCCCATGCCCTTTGCTCCATGGTGTTAAACCCACAGAGTGATACCTTGCATTCACTAATGTTTTCCTGTTTCTTCCTGGAGACCCTTACTGCTTGGTCTTAGTGCCTCTCATAATAACAGGGGTCAGTGGGGCTCAGACAAAACCCCAATTTTCTTGTTTACTACCAGTAGTGTTCCACTGGTAGTAAACAGACAGGAAGCCTTTCTAAGGTTGAGTTCCTCTGTTTGCTGATTGGTTCCTTGTTTTTGTTTCACCATTTTCATAATAAACATATGAATGACATAACCCAGTCTGCTCCCAGAAAATGCTAATGAGGCCATGATCACTACCTTCACTCCCAGGAGCCTGTTTGTTGTTGTTGTTTGTCTTTATTTTTATTTTAAAAATTTGTTTAATTTTTCAATTACAGCTTATGGTCAACACTATTCTGCATCAGCTTCAGATGCACAGCACAGTAGTCAGAAAATTAAACTGGTCCCCCACAATGTTTCCAGTACCCACCTGCCCCCATACATAGTTTTCACAACATTACTGACCATATTCCCTATGCTGTAATCTACATCTCTTACTATTCTGTAACTACCAATTTGTACTTCTTTTTCCCTTCACCTTTTTCACCCAGCCCCCAACCTCTTCTCCTCTGACAATTGTCAGTCTGTTACCTGTATCTATGAGCCTGTTTCTATTTTGCTTGTTTATTTTGTTCTTTAGATTTTACATATAAGTGAAATCATGTGGTATTTGTCATTCTCTGTCTTACTTATTTTACTTAGCACAATAGCCTCCAGGTCCATCCATGCTATCTCAAAAAGTAAGATTTCATTCTTTTTATGGCTGAGTAGTATTCCGTTGTGTAAATGTAATGCTTTCTTATCCACCCATCTACTGATGGGCACTTGGGCTGCTTCCATATCTTCGCTATTGTAAATAATGCTGTAATGAATGTAGGTGTGCATATGAAGTCTGTCCAGAAAAAGTCCAGCTATCGTTAATGTAATGAGAACAGTTTGTGTGACATCAATGTTACCTGGCAGCTGAGGAGAGTGGACTTGCATGAACAATGACAACTTTACTGTACTATTCAGTGAGGGCAGTAGATGCAGTTAAGTAAGTGTGTGTACTGTGTGGCCATCGCATTCAAAATGACTGAACAAGCAGAGGAACAAATCTGCACCAAATTTTGTGTTAAGCTTGACCATTCCTCTACAGAAACTATTCTAATGGTTCAGAAGGTTTTCAGGGATGATGCAATGAATGCAGCACAAATGAAAGTAGAGAATCTGCTGAAAGTGATCCACATCCTGGAAGTTGTACAACAAGCAGAACACCTGAGACTGTTGAATGTGTACAGGCTGCAATGAACAAAGATCAGCAACTGACAGTGAGAGAACTAGTAGCTGATCTGGGGAGTCCAAAAAGTACTGTGTCTGAGATTTTGAGGCAGGATCTCTGCATGAAACATGTTGTGGCAAAATTTGTTCTGCAGCAGCTGATGGCAATTCCAATAAAGGATTTTGCAGAGTGTTTGGAATGATGGAAGAGACCCTGGGAGAACCGTGTGAGGTCCCAACATGTCTACTTTGAAGGGGACTGTGTACTACAAACAATATGTTTTGCATCTTCTTCAATAAGTGCCTCTATTACACTAATAGATATTTTCCGGACAGATCTTGTAACATTTTAACATTATTTATTTATTTATCTTTAGAGAGGAAGGGAAGGAGAGAAGGAGAGAAACATCAATGTATGGTTGCCTCTCGTAAGTCCCCTGCTGGGAACTGGCCTGCAACCCAGGTATGTGTCCTGACTGGGAATCGAACCGCGATCATGTGGCTCACAGGCTCACAGGCTCGCGCTCAATCCACTGAGCTACACCAGCCAGGGCAGATCTTGTAAATGTTTTTAATTACTATTTTGGGTTTCTTTGGATATAGTCCCAGAGGTGGAATAGCTGGGTCATGAGGCAGTTCCATTTTTAGTTTTCTGATGACCGTCTATACTGTTTTCTATAGTGGTTAAACTAATCCACATTCCCACCAACAGTGCAGTAGTTGCCCTTTTCTCCACATCCTTGCCAACATTTATTGTTTGTTGGTTTACTGATGGTAGTCATTCTTACAAGTGTAAGGTAATAGCTCATTGTGGTTTTAATTTGTATTACTCTGGTGATTCGCGATATTGAGCATCTTTTCATATGTCTATTGACCATCTGTATGTCCCTTTTGGAGAAGTGTCTATTCAGGTCTTCTGCCTACTTTTCAATTGGGTTGTATGTTTTTCTGATGCTGTCTGCTGTTCTGTTTTTAGTTTGCTCTTCATCCTCAGAGCTAGCCTCATCCTTAGAGGGCTGACATAGCTGGGTAAGTGGCACTGCATAAGATAGCAGTAGGTTGGGCTATCCCTGCCCTCCTCCTGGGCCTCATTGAAGTTTCATCCTCCTGCAGTGCTTCCTTTTATGTTATGCCTGCCCTCACCTTATGCCTCTTCCACTGAGGTAGAAGATGACAAGAAATACAACTACAACACATGAGAAATTCTAGACACAGGAAGTTAGGGACTTTGGCCAATGTCACATAGCTACAGAGTTCCAGATGTGGGATTGGAACTGGGTCTAGAGTCTCATCCCACAAGATTAGGAAAACTCATCATTAAAAAGCATGGGCATGCCTGACCAGGTAGCTCAGTTGGCTAGATCATTGCTCTGATAGGCCAAGGTTGCAGGTCTAATCCCTGGTCAGGGCATGTACAAGAAACAACAAATGCATGCATGAGCAAATGGAGCAACAAGTCGATGTTTCTCTGTTTTTCTCTTTCTCTCTTCCTTTCTCTAAAAAATCGATCAATAATAAATATACAATTAAAAAAATTTTAAGCATGGGTGGCCTGAGACTTTAACATATTTGGAGGCATGGAGGAATGTTGCCAGGTGCCTGCCCCACATTTTGGGGGTAGTGGGAGTTATCACTAATGGCTGGTACCTGGGAGGGATTGGCCCTTTTAAAGGAACTGGACATTCCTGTTCTTCCCCAATTCCACTGTTATTTTTAGTCACTGCCCAGCCCCTGATTCCCAGGGCAGTGTGATCCTGTTCCAAGGTCAGGTGAGAGCTAGTCCAAAACACTCTTTTCCTGCTTAAACTTTCACAGTCTATTCCCCCATAGTCTAGCACTTGAAAGGCAGCTTGGAAGACACTGTGGGCACCATCCCCACAACTCCTTAGTCTTTACCATTTCAGTCCTAGCCTCCCCAACTTCCACTAACAACATGGGCATCTCTTTGCCCAAATGTGTAATGAACTGAATGTGTCAGGAATTAACACCTCCCCCTACCCCACTACAGAAGCCCTCAGACAACTACTAATGAAACTTGGTATGCCTACCTATTCCCCTTTCCCCATGGGTGAGATAGTATTGAAGTACAGGTGTTACAGTCCCCCAGCAAGGTAAGTTACTACCAGGACTCCCACCTTCCCTGGATCACCTCCCAATCACATGGCCTACATCCAAATTCTTACACAGGGTCTGCATGCAAGGGAAACCCACACTAAGATGGGCTGTGTGATATCCTGGAAAGAACCTTACAAAAGAGGGAAGAAAGCTCAGGTTCTAATAACTTCATAACTCTGAGCCTCAGTTTCATCATCTGCAATAAATGTCAAAATGCTGCCCAGGGAACTCAAAAGGTGTGATAAAGGATGGACCCATCATGGTTACCTGCCAGGCTCCTGAAGCAGAGTTGGCCAGATGCGAGAGTCAGGTTTCTGCCTTTGAGCATCCAAAGCCATGATGCAGTGAGATGTTGTTACGGTGAGATCTTGACTTTGCTCATTGACAGGGACTCTGCTCCTAGTTCAAAGCCCTGACTTCCTGTCTGCATTCCTCATCCTCTTTCTGGGCAAGGTTGGCATAACATTTTTCACTTCCTTTAACTTGGAGGCAGAAGGGTTACAACCTCCTGAAGCTATTAAAATAGCAGTAAATACATTTTCCAACCTTTGCAAACAAGGTGGGGGAACTGGCTGAGGTCCTTTAAAAAGAAACTCCAATAAGCAAACTGTCAGACTCCAAACTACAAGCTCACCACTCTGCAGTTGGCCTATTAGATATCAGGAGGCTGTGAGTGCCTGGAAATTTTTGACCTGGGGTTACTTTCTTCTCCTTCCTGTCTGCTAAGTGTCAAATAGGATGAAGTGTGTTTGTTATAAAGCCTAAGGTATCAACGATCAAGCATTTGGCTAATACCTACTATGTGCAATATGATGCCAAATGCTATGATGAGAAATAATATATGACCATGAAAGAGTGAATTATTTACCATGTCCAGGTCAGGGATCATTCTGAAATTTCCAAGTAGCCATTTTGGAAACATTTACACCCACTTCAATGGCTTGACACACTAAACAATTTTAGATTGTCTTTTTTTAAAAGTGTTTAATTTTTTGTGATAATTTTTTCAACATGGCATAACTTACATATGGGAAAATGCACAAATGTTCAGTTAGAGTTCAGTACATTTTGACAAATGTGAGCAGTACATTTGTAACCCACAACCCAATCAAGAGACATAGCATGCCAATTTCAGGCAGTTCCCTTGTGCCCTCTCTACTCAATGAGGTATTATGCTTTTTACACCTACAGAGGTTAGCATATTTCCTTAAGAACAAGAACATTCCCTTACATAAGCACCACAAAATTGACAAAATATGGAAATTAATAACAATAATACTATAATCTAATCTATAGGACTTATTCATTTTGCACATTCTCTCACTACTGTCTTTTAGAGAAAAAGGAAAAAATTCTTCACAAGATTCAACCAAGGCTCATATGTTGCCCTTATCTGTCTTGTGTCCTTAGTCTCTCCAAACTGGGACAGCTCCTCAGTCTTGCCTGTGTTTGTCTTTCATGCCTTTTTCAGGCCACTTATTTTGTAGAATATCCCTCAGTTGGAATTTGCCTGATCATTTCTCTTAACGGGACTATCCCAGAAGTGATCTGTGCTTCCCTGTGGATCACATTAGGAGGCATGATGTCAATTAGGGTAAAGTCAGCCGGGTTCCTCCACTGTTGAGTTACTGTTTTTTTCCTTTGTAATTAATAAGTATCCTGTAGGAAAATACTTTGAAATTATGTAAATGTCCTGTTTATCAAACATTTAGTCTAATTTTATTTATTTATTTATTTATTTATAAAAGATTTTATTTATTTATTTATCTTTAGAGGGGAACGAGAGGGAAAGAAACATCAATGTATGGTTGCCTTTCATGCATCCCCTGCTGGGAGTTGGCCTGCAGGGAACCAGCCTGCAACCCAGGCATGTGCCCTGACTGGGAATCGAACCGCGATCCTCTGGTTCACAGGCCCACGCTCAATCCACTGAGCTACACCAGCCAGGGCGACATTTAGTCTAATTTTAGTATTAATTTATGGTTCTATAAAATAATTATGACAATTGCCATATAGTGACTTTTGTAATTCCATTATTTCTCCCACTCAAAGGAAGAGTCATTTCCTTTCACTCATTACTTAGATTCAAATATGGATTATAGATTCTTATTTTATCCTATAACTTGTTACTGTCATTGTCTATTTTGATGTCCAAATTGTCTGGGCCAGTGAGAGTTCCTTCAAGCTGGTTACTGTAACCTTTTGACATGTCAGGACTGAGAAATTCTCCTGGACACCCAGAGATCATTGGCTCTATTTTTATTTCATAATAGATTAAACTTTTGTTAAATGTCCTTTCAACAAACCATCCTTTGGCTATAGTTCTGGGTATTGGGGCCAATGGTTGTCATGGCTCTCTGCCCCAGGGAAGCAGGTGAAATAGATGGGCCTGGAACTGCAGAGGGAAAGAGGCTATGCTCCCAGAGCACCTGGGAAAGGAAGCCACTGCCTGGACCTCAGTTAAATGAAGTAGCCCACTGCTGGAGGTGCCAGTTGAGGGCATGGACAGAGTGCACACACAAGCCCCAAAACTGAAGCCAAACTGGAAGGAACTGCTAGTGCAGACACCCAGCCAAAGGCATGTGCCAAAAAGGACTGGGGCGAGGAGCCAACAAAAATGGGAGGGACAGGCAAGTGGGGTGCCAAGTTCCCAAGGTAGTCTTTATTATTTTTTTATTTTTTATTTAACTTTTGTTCAAGTACAGTTTTCAGGTAGTCTTTAAACCATGGCTTACTGCTTTAAGTTTTTCTGCCCCATTTTCTCTGTGGCTGGACCTTGACCATCTTAAAGTATCAGCATTCACTGTCACCACTTAATAGGCTGTTCTCAGTAGAGACACCACCCAACAGGATTCTCAGTTTAAAAAGAACCCAACATCCCTCTAATAACAAAGTTTTTGTCCTACTGACTGCCACCAATGCATCAGGTAAATGTGTGCATATGTACAACACACTCCTATTCTTTACTGAAAGATCGACACTTCAATAACTATCTTTTCTGCCACTTATTCTAAGAATATATACTTCATCTTTTCTACTTTATGGTGCTATGTGCTGTGGTAATAAATGGTTCCTCTTCAATGGAGTCTCACAACATAAAACACAGAGTCTGTTACTCTGCAGATACCAGTGATGGATACTGGTCAATCATTAGTAAGAAAGGAACATCCCGAAATAGAACTAGTTTTCTCAGACAAACACAGCCAATGCACCAATGCCAAAGTATTGGGCATAGGACTAGCCAAGATCTTCTAGAGTGAAACGTTTCATGCACCTCCCACAAGACCCTCTCCTGAATGCAGCCAACAATGCAAAATCAATTGGTTCTCATCGATTGACTTCTTCTACCTTCCCAGGTAAAGTGTGGCTTGGAAGATGGAAAAACAAAAGGGAGGCAGACCACAGACAGTCTGAGAACCTGGGCATCTAATTAGACAAATATGTACCCTTTTCCTAAGCAAAAAAAGCCCTTCAATACTCACAGAGTGTTCAGAAATTTGTTCCTAGTAGAAAAAATGTGTTAAAAAATAAGAAAAATGTAGGACATTCTCCTTAGCTCCCTGCTTTCATCCCAAGCCTATTTATTGATAATGAAAAAAAAGCTGTTTCACATCAGTGAAAATTTCAGGCCTTGATTATCTCAATTTTTTTCTCAAAACAAGGATTTTTTTCTTTCTTCTAGACTTAATAAATTGGAGAGGACCTCCGCTTTCTTTGAGGATCCATTCTGTTCCATACCACTGTCCAGAGGAGCTACCTATTGGTGGCTAAGGAAGAGCAGACACTACTCTGGCAACTCTGCTCCCCTCCCTCCAGCTCTGTGCTGCCCAGTACCACAGCCTTCAGCTACATGTAGCCAGTTAAATGTAAATTAAATATAATTAAAGATTTAGTTCCTCAGTCACACCAGCTACACATGTCAAATGTTCAAATGGATTTCTTACTAAAAAGTAGAGAGAATCTTCCATCATGGCAGGGAGTTCTACTGGATAGTAGGGCTGGCCAATGGATCCACCCACTTCAAAGGAAAGAACCAGGGGTTGAGCCACACAAGAACTCTACAGAGCATTCCTTCCATTGACACTCATGGATGGTGGGTACAGGGTATACCACAGGGTAGGGAGGTGGGAATTGGAGGCTTCTAACCTTTATCTTCCAAGTATATTCCACTCTTTATTTCTAAGCAAGTGGAAACACCCCCCTCAATATAGAGCCTGATTGTTGGTCCCTATTTTTTAAATTAACTTATTTAGCTGTTCAAGTACAATTTTCTGTCTTTTACTCCCATCCCAGCTCACCCCCACAGTGCTCCCCACCTCCCTCCCTATTTACCCCCCTTAGTTTTTGTCCATGTGTCCTCTATACTAGTTCCTATAAACCCTTCCCCTTTTCCCCTAAAATTTCCTCCCTTCTCCCCTCTTGTCACTGTCAGCCTGTTCTCTATTTCAGTGTCTTTGGTTATATTTTGCTTGCTTGTTTGTTTTGCTTCTTAGGTTCCTGTTAAAAGTGAGATCATATGGTATTTGTCTTTCACTGCCTGGCTTATTTCACTCAGCATAACACTTTCCAGTTCCATCCATGCTGTTGCAAAGGGTGGTAGCTCCTTCTTTCTTTCTGCTGCATAGAATTCCATTGTGTAAATGTACCACAGTTTTTGGATCCATTCATTTACTGATGGGCACCTAGGTTCCTTCCAACTCTTGGCTATTATCAATTGTGCTGCTATGGACATTGGGATGCATGGGTTCTTTTGGATTGGTGTTTCAGGGTTCTTAGGATATAATCCTAGCAGTGGAATTGCTGGGTTCAAAAGGCATATTCATTTTTAGTTTTCTTAGAAAATTCCATACTGTTTTCCATAATGGTTGTACCAGAGTGCAATCCCACCAACAATGAATTAGGGTTCCCCTTTCCCCACCACCTCTCCAACACTTGTTGTTTGTTGCTTTGTTTATGATAGCCATTCTGACTGGTGTAAAGTGGTATCTTATTGTGGTTTTAATTTGCATCTCTCTGATAGCTACCGATATTGAGCATCTTTTCATGTGTCTCTGGATCCTCTGTATGTCCTCCTTGGAGAAATGTCTGTTCAACTCCTTTGCCCACTTTTTAATTGGGTTTCTTGTCTTCTCAGAGTGGAGTCGTGTAAGTTTTTTGTGTATTTTGAAGATTAAACCCTTGTGTGAGGTATCATTGGCAAATATGTTTTGCCATACAGTTGGTTCTCTTTTTATTTTTATACATTTTTATAGTCATGCAGAAGCTTTTTATTTTGATGGGATCCCATTTGTTTATTGTTTCTTTTGTGTCTCTTGCTCTAGGGGACACATCAGTAAAATATATTGCTGCATGAAATATCTGAGATTTTCCTGTCAATGTTCTCCTCTAGGACTTCAATGGTGTCATGGCTCATATTTAAGTCTTTTATCCACCTTGAATTTATTTTGGTGTACAGCCAGAAATCAAAGGCATTTTTGTATAAAAATGCCTTATATATTTTCATTTTGGACATTTTTCATTGTCCAACAATGAAGCAGCAGAAGCAGAAATCAAGAAAAAAAATTCCATTTGATATAGCAAAAAAACCCAAAACACCTAGGAATAAACCTAACCATGAAAGTAAAACACCCGTATACAAAAAACTACACAACACTGAAGGAAGAAATCAAGGAAGACACCAACAAATGGAAACATATACTGTGTTCATAGATGGAAGAATTAACATCATCAAAATGTCCATACTACCCAAAGCAATTTACGGATTCAATGCAATACCTATTAAAGTACCAATGACATATTTCACAGACATAGAACAAATACTTCAAAAATTTATATGGAACCATAAATGAGCCCGAATAGCAGCTGCAATTCTGAGAAAGAACAAAGTAGAAGGGATCACAATACCTGATACCAGACTGTATTACAAGGCCACTGTAATCAAAACAGCCTGGTACTGGCATAAAAACAGGCACATAGACCAATGGAACAGAACAGAGAGCCCAGAAATAAACCCAAGTCTCTATGGGCAATTAGTATTCCACAAAGGGGGCAGCAACATAAAATGAAGTAAAAATACCCATCTTCAACAAATGGTGTTGGGAGACCTGAACAGCTACGTGCAAAAAAATGAAACTTGAGCACCAACTTATAACATACACCAAAATAAATTCAAGGTAGATAAAAGACCTATTTTTTACATAACTTTTAATCAAGTAAATCTGATTATACTAAGGTCTCTCTATGACCAAAGATTTGTATTCATTATTGCTCATGGTCTCACAAACAGAGAGGTATGGTTTCAGGAGCTCCTCCAGAGATGGAAAGTTGGATAACTGCAGTAGTCTTTGGAATTCAGGAAAAGGTGTTAAGACCCTTATCATTAGGAATGGATGGGGCAGCAGCAAGAGGATATGAGACTGGAACCCACAAGCATTTTCAAGAAAACCATTAATAAAGGAACAAGAAAAGAAAAATCTCCAGAGGTCTCCTTTCAGCAGAAAAGTAATTCACTTTTGAGATAATTATGAGCTTAAATGTATGCCATGGGCATATTTACGTCTCTCTTTAAAACAGTCATAGTAACATTCACATCCAGAAGGCTGGATAACTTTTAGGTACATTTAGACAAAGATGAAGTCACTGCAGTCATGATTATTCATGAGGGGCCATGGTGACTGTTTTACATTAAAGAAGTTATCCTTCCACAATGAAAATCAGGACACTGGGCAATGGAAAGGGAAAATGGGGCACCCCTCCTTACCCACCTCCTTCTTACATAATAACCTTGTCAATTTGTAGCTTGAAAAAGTAAACACAGATTATGAGGTGAGTTAATCACAAGAGTTGGGCAGGTAGAGAGAGATGGATTTCCTGTTTGAAGGAAACCCCTGCCAAACCTGGAGGGGGTTAGCAAAGAGAGAGTTATTTTTAAGACTTTCGAAGTTTTAATTGGCTTGTAGTCCTTGCCTGGAGACAGGGAGCAAAACCAGATGATAAATAATACCTGGACCCACATGTAAAAAAAAATAAAAAATCTTCATTTTCATAGGGCAGTGCCCTGAACCACAGAACAGCAACCTTTGCTATTGGAAGTGCCCACTTGGGAGCCTCAAGGAGAGCCTGGGGGCTGAAGCTCCAGTGCAGCCCCCACATAGACAAGGGTTACTAATACTAGCTTTGAAGCAAACCATTGCTGTCTTTTCAATCTTATGTAAAGTGTAAACAAAAGCATCACAATGTTACTAATTTTATTGACCTATATGACATTATCATTTAAGTAGTAGCCTTATCCTTTTCTGTATAACAGCTTCAAAAGAAATCTTCCAGTGCCCTATCCTAGACAGATAGCTGCCCCAAATCTTCCTAAGGGCCCTTCCATATGGAAACCCAACTAAAGCCCATGGTGAGAATCTAGACTGTGAAAGAAACTACAGGCCTCGAAGTGGAATCCCCACTGCACCTATTTTCTGCAGAAGCTCTCCTAGTTCTTCCCTACCTGTGGCTCTCCAGATAAGAATATTGATCAGCACTCAGCTGGAGGGTTTGTGAGACTCAGATTCCAGCACTCACCCCCAGAGTTCCTAGTTCAGTAGCTCTGGGGAAGGTCCGGGAGGAGCAGGAGAAGGTGCATTTATCACCCGCTCACAGAGGGAACTGACTGACACTCCTGGTCTTACAAATGCTCTTTGAAAATATTCCCTGGGTTAATGATTCCTGTAATCCGCAGAAGTCCACTGTTTTTCACTGGAGCTGAGAGGAAGGCTTCACCTGAGAGTAACTGTCAGCAGCCCCCAGCACAGCCCCTCAAGCCTGCATGGAGGAGCAGATGAAGGGAGTCATTCTCAGCAGGCCTGTCCATGAGCCTTGAGCCCCATTCTGTGCACTACAGGAAGGCTGCCTGAACAGCCCAGGTGGACTGCAAGTTGGGTTTTTCCTGCTGTGCTCTTCTTTCCATTGTTCCTGCTGTTTCTCTGAGTTTACTCTTTGACTTGGCAGGATCTGGCCCTCAGATGACAGCACTGCTCAGAGAAAACCTGGGGTCTGGGTGGGTTTCCCAATCCAGCCTGGGGGTGCTGAGACACTATGTGGTTTAAAAGTTAACTGCTTTTGAGGAAGCCTAGAGCCATGCTTAGTTAGGTACCAGGCCAGGCTGTGGGACATCAGCTTTGAGAGTCCTGTTCTCCAGTAGGTGTTGGGCACTGTCTGTCCTTGAGCCTACATCCTTCCTGGCCAGGGGCAAGGTCATTACTGCACTCATACCTCCCATTGAAGACCCAGCTTGGCCTCCAATAAAGACAGAAAACCTTCTGATGTCAGCCCATGCACCTGACCACATCTGTCTCCTCCCTGGACATTCATCACTGGAGAGAAAATAACATATTTGCAACTGGGCCCAACAACTCCTCTCAATTTGCAAACTGACCCTCGAGATGTTTTCATTCTCCAGGAACTGTTTTTCCTGGCATATGTGTAACATACAAAGAAAAAAATCCTTTGCTTTTTTAAAACATCCAATACAAAATAAGCGATTGTTAAGGCTCCAAACAGTCTGTTATAATTCTCTAGCATGCTCTAAAAACAACAAGCCCCATTAGGGTGTGTGTTCTTTGGCCATTGCTTTTCTCCCAAGTTGGTTTGACTATACTTTGTTCCTTCCACAGTTTCTGTCATGCTACAGAGCACCCTGAGTGGACACCCCTGCCAGACACACAGGCCAGGCCAGACTCCAAAACTCTCCCTTTCAGTATTGATGGAGTGCTCAGGTAACTGACATTATTCTCAAATGGACAATGTTTTCCTTCTGTATGATGCAGACAAGGCTAGTGGCCAATTCTGAATGATGAACCTAGGAAAATGTGCAAACCTTTGTTAAAACTTAGATAACTGGCATAATGCTGTCCAAGATGATCAGGTCTGGGGTAGATCTGATGTCCTGAGGGAATGGGCTGGTGAGTTACACAACTCTTCAACTACTGTGTGTGAAAATTCCACAGCTTTGGCCAAAGGAAGAAAAGAATAGGAGTAAGCACTTGAAAAAGACCCAGGGTCTTTGGAAGGCCATTGCCATCCCATTGACCCAGTCCCACTGGCTAAAGTAGAAATAGCAGTGGACTCAGAGATGTGAGTTCAGGCACTCCAGTGACTTGGGAATACCATATGGTTGGAGGTCTGCAGATCATAAATCAAACATCTCCAACTGCTAATGCCCTCAGCCTGTGCCCCAAGCTTTCTCACCATTCACTGCTTGGTCCCAGGTGGGAAGTGCAGAGTGTGGGGGGACAGAGTGAAGGCTTCAGTGGGGATGGAATGAAGAGCAGCAGGATGTGCTAACATAGGAGGCCTCCTCATACCTGGGGAGCCCACAAGAATGGAAAAGCATCACTTGGTGCTAATGTTGTGACTTCAAATTGTTGGCATTTGTAGTCCTAGTCCAAGCTACCCCAGATGACACTTGCAAAGCTCAAATGTTTAGAGATTTTGAAAAGGTCAGTGCAAGTCTGCTTAGTAATTGTAACCTGTCTTTTTACCAACCCACCATGGATGTTAATAACTTTCAACAAAATTTTTCTTGACATTCAACAGTATGAGGCAAAATTATTTTTTATCCTGAGACCAAAGGAGATTACAGTTTATTTCATCTTCACACCCCTCATTCTACTTTCCTGAAGAGCAGCAGAAACAGTGATGGACTTGGAAACATGGATTCGTGTGCTCCATCTACTTTGGGATAACCATATGGTTGGGGATCTGCAGGTAACTGAACTTCTCCAAATATGAGTCACCTTCTCAGGAAATGCATATGGCAATATCCACTCAACTTCACAGAAGTGTCATGGAACTTCATGAAAAGAACTGAAACTGAGAATGCCATCTGATTAAAAATCGATTATGTACCAGACTGTTTGATGTGTTTTGCCTGCATTATTTGATTTATGTATTACAAGATGCTTATATTTAGGTATTATAATCCTACCTCTCACATAAAATCATCAAATTCAAACAGATCAAGAAATGCCTCCATGATCACAAACCTGGCAAGTGGATGAACTAGATAGAATCCAAACTCAGGGGACTCCAGTCCAGAAGGCTTTTCCCTAACACCCTGAAACAATGCATACAAAAATGCCTGAAAATGATGAAGCTAAGTAAAAGGTAAGATGATATTATCATCCCTGGCTGGTTATCTCAGTAGATTGAGTGCTGGCCTGTGAACCTAAAGGTTGCAGGTTCCATTCCCAGTAAGACCACATGCCTGGGTTACTGGCCAGGTTCCCAGGTAGGGGTGTGCAAGAGGCAACCAATCAATGTTTCCTTCCCTCCTTTCCTCTCTCTCTAAAAGTGAATAAATAAAATCTTTTTAAAAATGATGCAATCATTCATTTACCAAAAATGTTAATTAAAGTGACATCTCATTCACCCTGCCTTGTCAGGGATGAATGATTTTACTTAAATGGAATTTTCCAGGTATCTAAAATTTGCCAATTAAGAATCAACCTTATTTCAAAAGAAACTTAATGCAGATATTTTAATGGAAATTTTCCAAAAGTAATTATGTCCTTCTTTTCCTGTATTAAATACACACGGAACAGAATTTTGAGATTTCTAAAAATAATCCAGGACATTAATGAGTATCAGGCATCAAAATGAGCTTGGGGGGGGGGCAGGGCTGAGAATACAAGACAGAAAACTGTACTTGAACAAGAATTAAATAATAATAAAAAAATGAGATACAGTTGGGCAATGTTCTCAGTCTGTAATATGGTTAAAGTGGCCCCAAATGCCTGAGCTTGTTAATTTTCCCAGCCTACTTTTTTTTCAGAATATCTTATTATGAAAATGTTCAAGTGTGCAAAGATATTGAAAAGGGATGGACAGCACCTAGATTCAAACATAACATTGTAAAATATTTGTTTTATCACACATGTACCCATCTATCCATTCCTCTATCTACCAATGTCTTTTTAAAGATGCATTTAAAGGTTCATTGAAAGTTCTCCTGGGCTGGTGTTACTCTGTGGATTGAGTGCTGGCCTGCAAATGAAATGGTTGCTATTTTGATTCCCAGTCAGGGCACATGCTTGTGTTGTGGGCTAGGTCCCCAGTTGGGGGGTACATGAGAGGCAACCACACATTGATGTTTATCTCCCTCTCTTCCTCCCTCCTATCCCCTCTCTCTAGAAATAAAGAAATAAAATCTTTTAAAAAATATATCGAAAATTATTTTTCTATCCTCGTTGACTCCCCTATGCTCACCCTCCGACAACCTCCAGCCCCTTTCCCTCTGGCTAGCCTGTATTGTGTCTATGTTTTATATGTCTTTTTTTCCCTCAATGCCTTCACTTTCATTCATCTAGCTGCCTAAACTCCCACCCCTCTGACAGCTGTCAGTCTCTACCATGTATCCATGTTGCTGTTTTTTCATTCAGCAGTTTATTTTGTTCATTGGATTCCACATGTAAATTACATCATATGGTATTTTTCTTTCTCTCACTGGCATATTTTACGTACAATAATACTCTCCAGGTCCATCCATACTGTCACAAAAGGTGAGAATTCCTTCTTTTTTTTTCTGTCTGAGTAGTATTACATTGTGTCAATGTATCACAGCTTTTTAATCTACTCACAGACATTTGGGCTTCTTCCAGATCTTGGCTATTGTAAATAACACTGCAATGAACATAGGCAGTTCATATATTCTTGCAAATTGATTTTTTGGAATTCTTTTTTCCCCTCTTTAAACAATTTTATTTTATATATTTTAAAAATTATTTTATTGTTGTTCAGTTAGAGTTGTCTGCCTTTACCCCCCACCACTCCCTTCCACCCAAGCCAAAATCACCTCTATCCCTTGCTTCCACCATCCCCCTTGGTTTTGTCCATGTGTCCTTTATAGATGTTCCTGAAAACTCTTCCCCCCATTATCTCCTCCCACTTCCCCTCTTGTTACTGTCAGATTGTTCTTAATTTCAACATCTCTGGTTATATTTTGCTTGCTTGTTTGTTTTGTTGATTAGGTTTCACTTAGAGGTCAGATCATACGGTACCCGTTCCTCGCCTCCTGGCTTATTACACTTGGCATAATGCTCTCCAGTTCCATCCATGCTGTCATAAAAGGTAGGAGCTCCTCTTTCTGTCTTCTGCATAGTATTCCATTGTGTAAATGCACCATGGTTTTTTGATCCACTCATTTACTGATGGGCATTTAGGTTGCTTCCAGCACTTGGCATTGTAAATTGTGCTGTTAGGAACATTGGCATGCATAGGGTCTTTTGGATTGGTATTTCGGGGTTCTTAGAATATAATCCCAGCAGTGGAATTGCCATGTCAAAAGGCAGTTCAATATTCATTTTTAATGAGGAAATTCCATACTGTTTCCGCAGTGGCTGCACCAGTCTGCATTCTCACTAACAGTGCACTAGGGTTCACTTTTCTCACCATGGTTTCCAACACTTGTTGTTTATTGATTTATGATGGCCATTCTCATGGGTGTGAAGTTGTATCTTATTGTAGTTTTAATTTGAATCTCTCTGATGTCTAGTGATGCTGAGCATCTTTTCATATGTCTCTGGGCCCTCTCGATGCCCTCCTTGAAGAAGTGTCTGTTCAAGTCTTTTGCCCATTTTTTAATTGTGTTTTTTGTCTTCCTGGAATGGAGTCATGTGAGTTCTTTATATATTTTGGAGATCAAACCCTTGTCCGAGGTGTCATTGGCAAGTATGTTTCTCCATATAGTTGGGTCTCTTTTCATTTTAATGTTTTCTTTAGCCATGCAGAAGCTTTTTAATTTGATGAGGTCCCATTTGTTTATTCTTTTCTTTATGTCCTTTACTTTAGAGGACATATCAGTAAAGATGTTGCTATGTGGAATGTCTGAGATTTTCCTGCTGATGTTTTCCTCTAGAACTTTTATGGTGTCATGAGTTATATTTAAGTTTTTTATCCCCTTTGTATTTATTTTGGTGTATGGTGCAAGCTGGTGCTCAAGTTTCATTTTTTTTTGCATGTTGCTGTCCAGATCTCCCAAAACCATTTGTTGAAGAGGACATTTTTACTCTATTTTATGCTTCTTTCCCCTTTGTCAAATATGAATTGACAATAGAGACTTAGGTTTATTTCTGCATTCTCTGCTCTGTTCCATTGTCTATGTGTCTGTTTTTATGCCAGTACCAGGCTGTTTTGATTACAGGGGCCTTGTAACACAGTTTGATATCAGGTATTGTGATTCTTTCTACTTCGTTCTTATTTCTCAAAATAGCGGCAGCTATTCAGGGTCATTTATGGTTCAATATAGATTTTTGAAGTATTTGTTCTATATCTGTGAAATATGTCATTGGTACTTTAATAGGTATTGCATGGATTCTATAAATTGCTTTGGGAAGCATGGACATTTTGATGATGTTAATTCTTCCAATCCATGAACACGGTATATGTTTCCATTTGTTGGTGTCTTCCTTCATTTCTTTCTTTAGTGTTCTGTAGTTTTTTGAGTACAGGTCTTTTACATCCTTGGTTAGATTTATTCCTAGGTACCTTATTTTTGTTGTTGCTATATCAAATGGGATTTTTTTCTTGATTTCTGTTTCTGATATTTCATTGTTGATGTACAAAAATGCCCTTGATTTCTAAACATTGACTTTGTTTCCTGCTGTTTTGTTAAATTCATTTATTACATCAAGCAGTTTTTTTGGCAGAATCTATAGGATTTTCTATGTATGCTATCATGATATCTGCAAACAATGAATTTTACCTCCTGCTTTCCAATTTGGATGCCTTTTATTTCTTTTTCTTGTCTGACTTCTGTGGCTAGGACTTCCAACACTATGTTGAATAGGAGTAGTGAAAGCAGACATCTTTGTTTTCTTCCTGATATTAGTAGGAAAGCTCTAAGTATTGTTCATTTAGTATGATGTTGGCTATAGGTCTCTCATATATGACTTTTATTATGTTGAGGAATGCTCCAACTGTCCCCACTTTTCTGAGTGTTTTTATCATAAATGGGTGCTATACCTTATCAAATGCTTTTTCTGAATCTATTGATATGATCATGTGATTTTTGTCTTTACTTTTGTTTATGTGATGTATTACACTTATTATTTGTGAATATTGTACCATCCTTGTATCCCTGGGATATATCCTACTTGATCACAGTGTATCATCTTTTTAATGTATTGTTGGATGTGGTTTGCCAATATTTTGTTGAGAATTTTAGCATCTATGTTCATCAGCAATATTGGCCTGAAGTTTTCTTTCTTGGTAATGTCTTTATCTTGTTGTGGGATTAGGATGATGTTGGCTTCATAAAAAGAGTTTGGGAGTCATCTATCTTTTTGGATTTTTTGAAATAGTCTGCAGAAGATAAGGGTTAGGATCCTTAAATGCTTTGTAAAATTTTCCTGTGAAACTTTCTGGTCCAAGGCTTTAATGGTCAGAAGTTATTTAATTACTGCTTTGATTCCACCAGCTGTTATTGGTCTGTTCAGGCTTTCTGCTGCTTCTTCATTGAGTTTTGGAAGGTTATATTTTTCTAGAAATTTCTCCATTTCACCTAGGTTTTCAAATTTCTTGGCATATAGTTCTTTGTAGTAATTTCTTACAATCCCTTGTATTTCTGTGGTATCAGTTGTAATCTCTCCTCTTTCATTTCTGATTGTGTTTATTCAGATCCTCTCTCTCTTTCTCTCTCTCTTTTATGAACCTGCTTAAAGGCTTGTTGATTTTGTTTATCTTTTCAAAAAAAAAAAAAACCACAAACAGCTCCTGGATCCATTGATCCTTGAATTGTAATTTTGTCTTTGTCATTTAATTCTGCCCTGATCTTGGTTATTTCCTTCCTTCTACTTGCTCTGGGATGTCTTTATTGTTGTTCCTCAAGTTCTTATAGGTGTAGGGTTAGATTATTGATTTGACATGTTTCTATCTTTTTAAGGTAGGCCTGTATTGCTATGAACTTCCCTCTCAGGACTGCTGTGTCCCATAAGTTTTGGGTTGGCATGAGTTAATTTTCATTTGTTTCCAGAAACTTTTTGATTTCTTTCCTAATTTCATTCTTGACCCATTCATTGTTTAATAGCATGCTATTCAATCTCCATGAGTTTGAGTGTTTTTGAGTTTTTCTCATGTTAGTTTCTAGTTTTAGTCCCTTGTGGTCAGAGAAAATGCTTGATATGATTCCAATTTTCATGAATTTGTTGAGGCTTGTTTTGTGTCCTATCATGTGGTCTATCTTTGAAAATGTTCCATGTGCATTTGAAAAGAATGTGTATTTTGCTTCTTTGGGATGAAGGACTCTCTATGTATCTGTTAAATCCATTTTTAATCTAGGGCTTTGTTCAATGCCAAAATATCTTTGTTGATATTTCATTTGGAAAATGTGTCCATTTTTGACAGTGGGGTGTTAAAATCCCCAACTATAATTGTGTTGCTGTCAATATCTTTCTTGAAGTCCTCTAAGATTTTCTTGATATATTTGGGTTCTCCTATGTTGGATGCATACATATTTACAATGTTTATATCTTCTTGATTTATTCTTCCCTTAAGTATTATGAAGCGACCTTCTGGGTCTTTTTTTATGGCTCTTTTTTTTAAGTCATTTTGTCTGACATGAGTATTGCTACCCTAGCTTTTTCCCCTCCTGTCCATTTGCTTGGAATATTTGTTTCCAGTCCTTCACTTTCAGTCTGTGTAGGTCTTTCATTCTGAGGTGAGTCTCTTGTAGGCAGCATATGTGTGGGTCATTATTTCTTATCCATTCAGCTATTCTGTGTCTTTTGATTGGAGCATTTAATAAATTTACATTTAAGGTAATTATTGATAAGTACTTATTTATTGTCATTTTTTTGTACCTGTGTTCCTCAATCTCTCACTGTTTTTGCTTCCTTAAAGCAGTCCCTTTAGTATCTCTTGCAGAGCTGGTTTGGTGGAAGTGTATTCTTTGAGGCTTCTTTTCTCCAGGAGGCTCCTTATTTGGCCTTCCATTTTAGTTGAGAACCTTGCTGGGTAGAGTAGTCTCAGTTACAGACCTTTGTTTTTCATTACTTGGGATATTCCTTGCCAATCTCTTCTGGCTTGTAGCATTTCCTTAAAAAGTCAGCTGCTAGTCTTATAAGGGCTCTCCCTGTATGTTACTTCCTGTTTCTCCCTTGCTGCCTTTAAATTCTCTCTTTGTCTTGGAATTTTGCCATTTTAATTATGATGTGTCTTGAAGTGGGCCTGTTTGGGTTCCTCTTGATTGGGAGTCTCTGTGTTTCCTGGATTTGTGTGACTTTTACTCTCATCGAATTAGGGAAGTTTCCCACCATTAGTTTTTCAATCAGATTTTCTATCCCTTGCTCTTTTTCTTCTTCTGGTAGCCCTATTATATGAATAGTATTCTGTTTCATGTTGTCTTGCAGTTCCCTTAGCATTTCCCTTAGCAGCTCTTCATTCTTTCTGAGTCTCTTTTCCTTTTATTGCTCTTTCTGAGTGTTTGTTTCTACCTTGTCCTCCAGCTCGCCTATTTAATCCTGTGCTTAATCTATCCTGCTTTTGATTAATTCTACCGTGTTCTTCAATTCAGAAATGGTATTCTTCATTTCCTCTTGGCCATTGTTGATAGTTTCTGTTTCCTTTTTCCAGTGAGTTCATTGTAGTTTCCCTCTACTTTTGTATAGTCCTCTGTGAGCTCATTCAGCTTCCTGATAACCAACGCTTTGAACTCAATATCTGATAGTTGAGTTGCCGCTATTTAATTTAGCATTTGTTCTGAGGCTTCCTCCTTTCCTTTCATTTGGGGATTGTTTCTCTGTCTTCCCATTGTTTGTGAGACTCTTATTGTTAGCTTCTGCTTCTGAAATTGATCTGTTCTGATTCCCTGGGTTTATGGTGTAAACTTCTATAGTAGGAGACCTGTGAGATTCAGTGCCAGTCTCTTTGATGTTGCTGGGCTTGAGCTGTCATTTGTGTTGTCTCTCTGTATGTCTTTGTGTTTTGATTATTTTTGGGTCTTTCTTTGGTGGGTCCTGCCCTCCAGCTAGTTAACTGAGGGTCACTCCATCTACAACATCTTGTATTCTGTTGTGCAGGTTGTGGACAGGTTGTGCTGAAACTGGTTCTTCTTTCTATATGAGGTGTTGAGGCTTCTCTCTCACTGTTGTTCAGTTCTTTGTTCTGAGTTATTTTTCCATCATTTAGTTTTATTTCCGGATCATCTCTAAGTGGAATTCAGTGTGAATTCCACTCACTTCTTCACCTTCTTCCTTATTATCTGTTGGTGGTTCCTTTGTTGGTGGGTTTTCTCTTCCAGCAAGTATACTGGTGTTCACAGCTCCCAGCGTCTGATTTTTCAATGTCCTCTACAGTTTGTCCTCCAAACTTCACATACGCTGGGATACTGTTGGCTATTAACTCTGTTTCTCAGAATATTGGCTAGGAGGTGTTCTACTTGTGCTTAGGGGGAAGTGGACTCTGCTCCAACCTACCTTGCCCCCATCTTTGAATCCCCTAGAATTCTTAAGATATATTTCCAGAAGTGGAATCACTTAGTTAAATTTTTTTGAGGAAACTCCATACTGTTTTCCACAGTGGATGTATCAGTGGGAACAGAAAGAGATTTTGCTTAGGGAGATGGGCACAAAATGCAGTGTGCACGTAATATTTTGTTGAGTTGTACACCTGAAACTGGTATGATTTTGTGAACCAATATCAACCCAATAAACTCAACGAAAAAGAAAAAAATTGTACCAGGAAAGTAAAATAAGCAGACCATTTTTTTCAAAAGCAATATGCCCACTGTTAATATTTTTTCTAATTAAAATGGACATGAATTTATTTTATAATCACAAACTATGGAAGAGTGGAACTCTTTTCTCTTCAGAATTTTTACCTGTTTTTATTTATTTTAGAAGAGGTAATAAATTATTTTTGTTTTTTTTCTATTTCCCAGAGATGGAGGATTCCTTTTAAGCATATATTATTATTATTATTCCTTGTAAGCATATATTATTCACACTCTTAAAGAAAGCTTAAATATAGAGTTATAAGAGAGACAGAATTGCAAAAATGGCGCCATTGTTTTGTAAACTGATTTTTTACTATTTTGCAGATATCTTGCTACAACAATAGAGCACTATGTATCATTTAAAAATAATGCCAGAGTAAAATGGCATAAAAGGCCGTATATTGTATCATATTTCATTTAAATGAAATTTCCAGAATAGGCAAATCCATAGAGACAGGACACAGACTGGGTTCAACAGAAGTTATGAACATAAGGAATGGAGGGTGACTGTGAATGGGCATGGGTATCATTTGGGGTGATAAAAATGTTCTGGAACACGAAAGAGGTAATGATTGCACAACATCATGAATGTATTAAGTACCAATACATTGCATACTTTAAAAGAGTAAATTTTATGCAATGAATATTTTAATACAATTTTAAAAAGAAAGATAGGTGTCTTAAGTGTTAACAGACATTTTTACAAACTGGAAGTGGCCTTGAGGTTATCTAGTCTATAATTTCATTTTAAAGCTCAAGAAAGATGCAGAGTAGTTAATGGAAACTTGGGCAAGGCTGCAAAGGGAATAGAGGGAGTCATGTAACTTGCTGGAGGTTCTACTCTCTTTTTTCAAAATGAGACCAAAGTTTACATGGTGGCAGTCCATAACAGGCCATAAAGCATGGAGGCCAGAGCCCAGGTGTAATACTCAGGTGGGATGTGCCTACATGTGGTGGGAAGGTAGGATGTGCCCAGGTATGGTGAGCAGGTTGAATGTGTGTGGCTAATACCACATTTTAGGTGGAACCTCACCCCACATATCTACTTCTGAGGCTGAACACCTATTTCTCCCTCTTATATCACCTACCAGACCATAAATGCATATTCAAGGTCATGGCCTGAGGTCTGGATTATTGACAGGAAAAAAAAAACTAAATAAAACTGTCACTACCAAAATTTTGGGCACTGCAAAGAAACAAAAATGATGATACAGGTGGCAGAGGAAGGAGAAAAGCACTGACAACTATAGCTGAGCTGAAGGGGCAAAGTTGCCTTCGTTGGATCTGTGGTGGTGACAAATGATAAGTGATGATTTAAAAGTACAGGATATACTCTAAAAACTAAACATCAAAATAATTAGGCTAGACATTTGGCAAAATCAAGTTCTTAAAAAGGTAGCCAACACCAGTTTCCAGGCCAATGCTCCCTGGCAGGCTCACTGGAATGCCTGCAAGGCTAGGCCCATTTTCTGAACAGTGATATGACTCATTCAAAGCTGGGATCTCTCACCCAAAAGACAGCACTACATGTTCCTAAATAGCAGGAGACACTTGTGAGATAATAGTGGAATATGTACACATCTCTGATCTCAGGGTAGAAAAGAAGTTTTAAGCAGGACACAGCACAGACTATAAGAAGGTGATGTATTTGACCACATTAAGGTTTAAACCTTTGGTATATCAAAATCTCCATCGAACAGAGAAAAAAATTAACCACTGACAAAATATAACATCAACAAAAATTAATATCCAGAATATGTAAAGCTCTCTTTCAGCTAATAAGAAAAAACAAAGTTTATGAGTAAGCAATTTGCAGAGATGACCATGCAAATGCCCAACAAACTCATGAAGAGAAGCTGAACTTGACCAGTGCATTTGTTTCTTATGATGCTGTCACAAATTGCCACAAACTGCAAAAATAAAAAATAAAAAATAAAGATTACAACAAAACTTTATTCTCTCACAGTCTGGAAGCCAGAAGTGCAGAGTCAAGATGTTGATAGGGCCACATGCCCTCGAGAGGCTCCCAGGGGAATCTGTTTCTTGTCTTTCTAACCTTCTGGAGGCGGCTGAATTCTCTCACATCTGGCCACATCACTCTAACTAACTTCTTCCTCAGCCTTTGCATAGTCTTCTCCTCTGTGGTCTAACCTACCTCTACCTCTCTTATAAGGACATTTGTAACAGCATTTAGGGTCTTACCTAGATAATCCAGGGTAATCTTCCCATCTCAAGATCCTTGACTTATCACACCTGTGAAAATTATCAGATGGAGTAATAGTCACAGGTTCCAGGGATCAAGACCTGACATTTTTGGAGAGCACCATTCATCTCACTCCAACAAGTAACCAGGAGAAAGCAAATTAAAACCACATCGAGACACTGCATCAGACTGGCAGATATTAAAAAATCTGACAACAGCAAGTATTTATGACAATGAAAAACAATAGAGACTCATCTCCTGCTGGTGAGTGTCTATCAGTATAACCACAATGGAGAGCAGATTGGTAGAATGCACAAAAATTATGATGCAGCCATTCCACTACTAGAAAAATGCATCTTACCAGAAGAAATCCACAAGAATGTTGTTTAGTGTAGCAATGTCGCATCGAGAACCTGGAAACAATCCAAATGGCTGGCAGCAGAATAGCTAACTAAATTGAGATACGCTGATACAATAGGATACTATACAGCTTTGAAAGTAAGTGAAACAGAGTCTCACACACTGACATCAATAAATCTTAGAAATATTACATTGAGGAAGAAGAGCATGTTGCAGAGGGACACACAGATCGCAAAATCACTTATATTGAGTTTAAGCTCACAGATACAGACAACAGTATGGTTATTACCAGAGGGAAAGGAAAGCGGGAACATGTAGAAGAGGATAAAGGAGGTATAAATGGTGATAAATGGAGATTTGACTTTGGGTGGTGAACACACAATACAGTATACAGATGATGTATTATAGAATTGTTCATCTCCTGAGAAGTCCAAAGGAGATTTCAAATATATCTCAAATAGTTTATTTCCCAGGTGGGTGATAGATACATGGTATTCAATATATTAATCCCTCTACATGTTTATGTCTGAAGAATCTGGTCACTTTTAAAAATAATTTAGGAGTAATGTATGCTGCTGGCAGGGGTGGTGATAGGTGGTTCATCTCAGTGGGAAGGCCAGATGGAGGTTGGGGAGACTCTGCTCTTAGTCCCAGGAGTTCTTTACCATGGGGTTTATAGATAAAATTGAGGGAACCTATGAGCTTGGATGAGGAAATCCATTTTTTAAAAACTAACTTCTAAGTGAAATGTAGCATGTCCTACTATGAATGTAGGCAGCAAACTTCACAGTATTGGCAATTTATGTGACTTTATCACCAATAGTTGTCGGGTATTTTACAGCCCATTACAGTGTGGCAGATATCTCAAAATAACATGTATGCACATCAATAATTCAAAATGACAGTAGTTATTAGACCCACCACCAGATCTTGCTATTGAATGTGCAAATAAAGAAGCACATAGGTTATTACTACATCACCAGGTTGTTTATTCATTACACTGATAACTATTTCAATATAGTTGAAATACTTATTGTTGGCCTGTGTATTTTGTACTCTGTATTTAAAGATGACATCCTTCACCAGAACATCAAGGGTTTTAAGCACCCCTGGAGATGGAGAGGTACTGGTGATTCCCAAGGAGCTGAGTCAGTGGTCCCTGAGGGTTTCCACAGCTCCAGGTCAGAGAGATCAGAGGTATAAATCAGATCTCAATTTAAGGAGGTGAAGGAAGTTACACTTGTTTATCTTAGCAGATGTAGAATGTAGAGCCCAGTAATTGAAAGGAGCTATTTTCCAATGTGCCACCCTTCTTATCCTGTCTTCTGTTTTGTTTTATTGGATTTTGTATTATTGTATTTTATTTTTTCCACATTTTATTGTTGCTCAATTTTCCCAACCCGGGCTATCTTGTGAAGTGTTCTGAACTCAGACTGAAACGTAACACAATAAGAGAACTAGTGGATGAAATCTCAGAGGAAGCCTCTAAATTGAACAGAAACCCAAGTGAAGACTGGGTGTATAATTCAGTGATTGGAACCACATGTGCTTCCTCCCTGAGGACCAGAAGGATGTCCCAGTGGACCAGAGGCACAGGGAACCAGCTGGTTTCCAGACTGAGGCCAGCCTAAGGTGTGGCCAGGCTTGGAAGTCTGAACCCAAGTTCTAAGGATGCCCAGACGAAAACAGGAACATAATCACTTCTGGCAGGAAGCAGCCTTCTCCACAGTTTTAGCCCACTGAGAAGGGGAGTTGGGTCAGCGTTTCTGCCCAACATGGAAGACCTGGGGGAGATTACCTGTATGTCACTGCTGCCCAAAGAGAAGTTACTTATCTCAGGAGCAAAGGCTGGTGGTTATTTTCATTAAGTCCATCATTTATTGACCAGTTGCTGAGTGCTAAGCGTATCATTGGGTGCTTTTAAAGTCAACTTTATTAAAGTACAATTTATACACAATAAACTACAGGCATTTATATGAGGTCTGTCCAGAAGGAATCCAGCCACGTAACATAAAAAATAGAGACATTTATTGAAGAAAATATAAGAAACATGGTACATAGGACAATGGCGCCTCAGTTCCCTACAAAGTAGGCACCTTGGAATCATACACAGTTCCGCCCAATTGCCATCAGCTGTCCCATTGTATTTTCCTGGATCTCATAAACAGTCTGAAATCTCTTCCCTTTCAAAGGTGATTTTAGTTTGGGGAAAAGCCAGAAGTCACAGAGTGACAAATTTGGCCTGTAGAGGGGTTGAGGCACTTGGGTGATTTGATGTTTCACCAAAAAACTGTGCATAAGACATGATGCATGAACAGGTGCATTGTGGTGATGAAGCTGCCAATCACCAGTTGTCCATTGCTGCAGCCTTCTGAATCATCCAAATAGTTTCCACGGAGAAATGTTCAAGCTTCACACAAAATTTGATACAGATTTGTTGCTTACTCACTCAGTCATTTTGAATGCGACAGACACACAGTACACATGCTCACTCAATGTCATCTACCATCCCTAATGACTAGTACAGTGAAGTCATCATTGTTCACACATGCACATTCCATTCCACTGTCCTTGGCTGCCAGGTTACAGCAATGTCACACAAACCATTCTCATTATATTTACAATGGTTGGACTTTTTCCAGACAGACCTCATATTTTACTATAATTGTCAAACTTGCTAAAACATTAGATCTGAATTATTTTCACCATATAAAAAATTCATAATTATGTGAAGTGACAGAGGTGCTAGCTATTGCTATAATGTCAATCATATTACAATATATAAATGCATCAAAGCAACACAAACACCTGAAATGTACACAATGTTATATGTCAAATATATTTCATTTAAAAATAAAAACACAAAAATAATAAAAATGTGTAAAATTCCATCACTTCCCAAAGTTTCCCTATACCCCTTTGTGGTGCATCCATTCCCACTCCTGGATCCCATATATCCACTGAATTGCTGTCAGTTCCTACATACTAGTATGCGTTTTCTAAAATTTTATACAAATGAGATTATATAGTATAAGTCTCATTATATTACATAATCCCTTTATATAGTATATAGAACATCTCATTTAGGATGAGATGTTCTTGAGATCCATTAGTGCTGTTCTGTGTTTCACTGGTTCATTCCTTCAGACTGCTGAATTGCATGGATGGGCCCCTGTGTATTTATCCATTTACACGGGTGCATTCTTATTTGTTTATCCATTTACTAGTTGACAGACATATTTTTTCCAGTTTGGGGTCTTATGAATAAAATTTCTATTAATATTCACATGCATGTCTCTTTTGTGACCATATTTTTCATTTCTTTGGAGTAAATAACTAGGTGTGCAATGGCTTGGTCATATGGCAAGTGTATGTTTAACTTATAAGAAACTTTAAAACTGTTTTCCAAAATTACCTCACCATTTTATATTTCCATCAACCATATATTAGAGTTCTAGTGACTCTACATCCTAGCCCACACTTGGCATTGCCAGGTTTTAAATTTGAGTCATTCTAGTGAGTGTGCAGTAGCTTCTCATTGTTTTAATTTTCATTTCCCTGATGATTAATGGTGTGGAGCATCTTTTCATGAATTTATCAGGTCATATAATTTTATCCATTCTGTAAATGCGATAAAGGACCTTGTTCATGGGAGGCTCTTGCTTGTTTCTTTCTTCCTCTTGAAGCAGTTTTTATGATGCAAAGCCTTTATGGACAAGGACGATATCTCAATAGTCCTTGCATCTCTAGCATAGTATCTGGCAACAGTAGTTACTCAATAGAAGTCTGTTAAAAAATGAGCGCATGAATTCCAGTTAATTCTGGGATTATATAATGATACTATTAAAACCTACTAACGCAGGTTAAACTGCAGGTATTTCTCCACTGAATAACCCAAGACTCCTTTTCTTTTTTTTTTTAATTTCTGTGATTAAATTGTCTCTTTCTTCATATCAGACCTTCAGCTCCCCGACCCTGCCTGTAGATTATCCAAACTGGTGATGTGAATCTACTGTGGACTTGTTTCAGAAGCAAAGAAGTTTGTTTTAACTTCTAAATGTGTAACTGTATAAATAAAGCAAATAAGACTAAAAGAAAGCCTTAAACACTTTAGAAGACAATTTCTGGGAATATTTTCTAGAAGGTTCCTAATCAGCGTTGGTTTTTTTTCCCCCATTAAGGGCTGAGAATTCATGTTGAAATAGGGGTCCTTGGTGCCGTGAGATTCAATTCAGGGAACTGGGGATTTGGGGAGAGAAACCAAGAAAGAAGGATGTGGGTTCAAATCCTAACTCTTTTGTTCATTGTTTTCAGACCTTAGAAAGCTCCCAAATCCCACTGAGGGGAAACAATTCTGCATTCATAGGTTCTAATAATTAAATGAGGATATGGATATGGAAGCTGTCCACACACCTGCTCATAGTACCCTTTCAATAAGTGTTAGCTTTCATCTTCTAGAGCAAGACTTGGAATAGTTGCTGCCTTTGATGCTGGTCTGGATCTGCTTTAGCAGCTGGTACCTCATTCCCAGCCACTGGGGCAAAAGCTAGGACTCTGCCCCCAGAACTGCCCCCTGAAACACCGTACTCCTCCCATCCTCCAGAATTTCCAATGATTGATTGGTATGAGCACAGATGACAAAACCCCTTGACCCATGCAGGGACAATCCAGGGTATGATTTAAGCTAAAGGACTTACTCACTCTGTGCTGGATCAGGTCATGGCTGAACCTGCCCTGGCAGCATTCTTTTTTGGCCCTTTTTCCTACCATAACCTGCTTCTCTCTCTCATTTACAGGTTTCCTCCAAAAGCTCTCCCTCAATAAAAATTTGCTCATCAACCCTCATCTCAGGCTCTGCTTCTAGGAATACTAGACCCAGACAGAAGCTTGTGTGATGCTGTATCCTTCCTGATGTGTTCATGGCACAAAGGATAAGGTTTTTAAAAGCCAGGCTCTCTGGTCACAGGAGTGTGAAGAGTCACTGAACCAGTTTTCCATACCTTCTGTGCTTGTTTAAACCCATGGAATCTATGGATATTCTAGTGTTCATTCTGCCATAGACTGATCACCTGGGGGAAACTGAGTTAACTGAACAATCAAACAGGGCATTTTCTGAAGCTTTGGGAGATAGGTGTACAGAAGAAAGAGAGGTACACAAAGCTAAACCTCTACTCAGAGTGTCAAAGGCACAGAAACCAACAGACACTCATCCCAGGAGAAGAATTTTAGGGACCCTCAGAGTGACCTTTATTTATGCAAAAGAAGGATGCTGAGAAGCTAATCACTCTGGTCACCCACCACACACTGGAGAAGTTCTCCAAGTTGGTTTGGAGAAGAAGCAGGAAATGGTGGTGGTGGCCAGAGAGTTGAGGGATGTGGGTCCTATTGAGTCACACATCAGGACTTTAGAACAAGCATCTGAGTCCCATGGGTTGGTCCTGATACTGACTAACCCATGATGCAGACATAGAGAGAAAATAGCAAGAATGAGCTTCAACTCTGGAAAAGTGGGCAAGAGAGAAAATGTGCCCACAGCCATGGGAGTAGTTAGCAGAGCAGCAGTGAGAGATATCTACATGCCAAGGCCAGATTTCTGGGGAGGATTGATGAGTCATGAGTGTGGGAAAATGTCTATTCTCTGCCTTTCTGAGAAGACTCAATCAAGACCAGCTCTGACCATCTCAGACACAGCCAAACGTCAAAGCATTCAAAGGAGCAAGGTGAATTTCAATAATAAAAGAACCTGGAGGCAAGTTCGTGGGGAAAGTAAGTGGCATTAATATGTATAAAGTCCATGGGAGTAGTGAAAGGCTTAGAATACCAATTGTATATATTGTTCAAGGTCTTTAATAAAATACCACTGGGACTTGGACACAGGTAAGTGGAAAATGCAGCTTATGGCTCTCCTTTCTCCTGGAGTTGTCTCGGCACAGAGCTTTACCCAAGTGCTCAGTTGTGAGCAAGTTGTCCTAGAACTTTGCTTGCTTCTTACATTCTCCTAATAAAGGACAAATGAAAGAAATAGCCATATCTAGTACCTGCCTAAACTGGTATCCCCAATCTAATCATGTACATCAGATCACAAAAGTTTCATCTCTTATACTAAGGCCAACTAATTGACAATAGCTTCCTAGAGCTCTAGGTTGAGAAGGGTGCTGTGATTGATTACTTATGTTTGCCAAAAGCAGTATGGGAAATATAATGCCACAGATTTGTTCCTTTTTTCTTTCTTTATTTTTTTTAATTTAATTATTGTTCAAGTACAGTTTTCCATCCCCCACTCCCATCCCAGCCCCCCTCCCAACCTCCCTCCTATTTCCACTCCCTTAGTTGTTCTCCATGTGTCCTTTATACTAGTTTCTGTGAATCCTTCTTCTAGAACAATATTTTTATTTTTTAAAAAAATATTTATTTATTTATCTTTAGAGGGGAAGGGAAGGAGAGAGGAAGAGAAACATCAATGTATGGTTGCTTCTCGTGCATCCCTTGCTGGGAACTGGCCCCTGCTGGGAGCTGGCCTGCAACCCAGGCATGTGCCCTGACTGGGAATTGAACCTCGATCGTCTGATTTGCAGGCCCACGCTCAATCCACTGAGCTACACCAGCCAGGGCGTGTTCCTTTTTTCTTTAGAAACATCTAGTGAGTTCAAAGGCTAAACAGTTAAATCAAATTTGTATATGTATTTAAAAAATACCTAACATTATCTAAATACAATAGCACAAAGAAAAAGTGATTTAAAAAAAGAGGTAGTTCTTGGCCAGTGTGGCTTGGTTGGAACATTGTCCTGTAAACTGAAAGGTTGTGGTTTCAATTCCCAGTCAGGGAACATGTCTAGGCTACAGGCTTGGTCCCCAGTTAGGGAATGTACGAGGAGCAACTGATCAGTGTTTCTCTCTTACATCAATGTTTCTCTCCCTCTCTCCCTCCCTTCCTTCCCTGCTGTCTAAAATCAATAAGAATGTACCCAGGCGAGGATTAAAAAAAGAAGCAGAGAGAAAGGTAGTAGAAAAGTGAAAAGAGGGGACAGAAAAGCAAAAATTAGGAAAAGAAAAGTACAAGCAAATTTTGATAAAAGTAAATCTGTAAAAGAATTTTTTTGAAGTAACTTTGATCTCTTCCCAAATCTATTTTAATTAAATGCTCCTTTTAACAACTAAAGACCAAAATGAAATTTAATATTAAAAAAGTTTTTCCCATTTTTCATATAGAAACTCTACCGCTATGTATTCATACCTTATGAATAGCAGAGCTGGTAACTCTCAGTAATCTCTGGCTTAAGGTATGGCCACAGCAGCCAAGAACTTCTCTGAGCCTTTTTCTCCAGAACTTCTGGGACCTCCAATTGTGCTCACACTCTCAAGGCATATTCCTCATCCTCCTGGGTCTCTGGTTGAGCATGTCACTTATAAGGATTAGCCCTGAGACATGAATGAGGCAATCATTCCAGCTAAGAGCTTAGGGACACATGCCTCCCAGATAGCAAACTGTGTGGCCAAAACACCAACCACAGCAAATCAAAGAATGGCAAAACCCAAAAAGCCAGAATTTCACAAATAAAGCATGCAGAGCAGTCATTCAATATAAATTTCCATTCCCAAGAAGCAAAAGCAGAGACAAAGATTGAAAGTAGCTAGTTTAGTATGAGGTGACAGGAACCCTAATAGTAAGGAGGTAGAGCAGAGAAGGAAGGCACCCAACCAAAGATTAAGTTATCAAGCCAGTACTCTGTGGGCAACCAAAGCTCTGTATTCCTGGGAACCTCTGGGATAATAGATAAAGCACATACCTCAGAGCCATCCCACTGGATAGGTGAGGGAGCTGGGGTGTTTATACACCAAAATCCCATCAGTTATTGGATGAAGACTTCTGGGTTATTTTATTCCCTAGTACTCCTGGTCTTGGTCTGCTTTGGGGGAAGGAAGAGTGGTCTTTCCAGGTTTTGGAGAACCTCCAAACACTCTCAGGCAAAGAGGTTCAGGTTTAGGCAGTGGGAAGAGTGAACTATACCTTAATAATGATGCCTGAGGGACATAGTTGGACATCAGCAGTTTCTGCTCCACAATGCAGTCCTCTTAGTCTGCAGAAGGGAACATGTGACAAGTGCGGCTCAATGTTGGTCCAGAAGCACAGAAATGGGGGATTGAGGCAGAGATTCTGCAAGCTTTCTCTATGTGGAGTCAGTGTAAGTGTGCTGGCTATTCCTGTGGTTTTAGAAAAGAACTTGGAGAAGTGACTCTGGAGATTGTTACATATCCAAAGGATCTGATAATTCACCAAATGTGTATTGCTTGGCAAAGCACTGAGCTAGCCTACACAAATGAAGGAGATAGAGTATTTGTCCTGAAAAGGAATGTATATTCCAGGAAGAAGTGAAGATAGCTAATGCAAATAGACAAATTTGATATGAAGCAAGATGTGATAGGTGTCACAAGTGAGGGAAAACTACAGTGGCAGGTGTTTCTGAGGCAAACACTGTCTCTGGTTGGTGACTGCGAAGGACTTCTTTGAGGAAGTGATATTTGAGAAGCGTGCCAAATCATGGAGGAGATTTTTACCAGGACAGATGGAGGTGAAGGAGATTACACCAAGAGTGGAATGAAATGAGACCCAGCACAGAGTCATGGAGGGAAATGATGAGCTCCCCAAACACCAGGTCATCTGGTGTGCACATACCATGCACTCTGGGCACATACTGGGAAATGAATGTGGCACCAGTGAGTGGGATCCTGGTGAGGGCTTGAGTGCCAAACAGAGTAGTATTGACATTTGGAAAGCCAGAGGTATAGTGTTTTATGCCACTCTTGCTAAAGGACAACTCTATCCACACATTCATAGGCATTGAGGGCCAGAGCTGGGTAGTTGGCTAACACATAGCAAAGAGGAGATGCATGTAGAAGGTCAAAGGGTACCTAATGAGAGAGAAACACTATTCTTTACCTATGATGTTGGACAGACTTTCTGAGAAGGAAATCATATTTACCTGCACTATACAAATAGTGACAACTCACCTCCTACTACAGACTAATAGCTAGTTCAGATATGTCTGTTTGCAGGTAGGGGAGTCTATCTGAAGTGCTAAAATGAGAGTATAAAGAACCTTCCAATCAGATGGTAATTCTCAATTCTCCTTGTAGAAAAACAAATATCCTCAGGACTCCCATGTGAAGTATGAAATGCTTTTGCCAGCCCATAAAGAATGCTTGGAATGCCTCAATGTGAAACTGAAACCCCACATGGGGAGCTCCTGGCTTCTAGCAGAGCCTGAACAGATGTCCTGGGGGAAGTAGGATCAATTACCATCTTGTTGTAACCTGCCTGAGGAGCTATCTGTGACTGATTGGCAGCCTGGTAATACAACATAAGCCAAAGATGATGCAATCCTTGATCGAATCAAATAGAAATATTCTGTACAGCACCTTGAGAGATCTGGAGGCAGGGCAATGAGGGGAGAGAACTGAGCTCCCTGTACTGTGTTGCATAACCACTTAACAGATATTATCTCCTTCACCTTTACAACCAGACCACTGAGTAGGTCTTTCTACCCTCACCTTGCAGATGAGGACTCTGAAGCTGAGTTATAACATACCTAAAGTCCAACAGCTCCCAAGAAACAGGCTGGAATGGAACTCAGGCTTGAGTGACTCCCACTACTTCACACAAGTCCCCAAATATAGTATTTTTTATTTCCACAATATCACCCTTTCACCTTTCACACTGAAACCATTTTTTATGAGCAAAATCTGGACTCTGTTCTACAACTCATTTTATAATTTAATTACCCACAAATAATTTTTAAAATTCCAATGTACATAATGGTTTGTGTTATTTTTTTCAATTATTAATTGACTTTTTAAAGAAAAGTTTTAGGTTTATAGAAAAATTGAGCCGGATGTACAATTGAGAGTTCCCATGTTCCCCCTAACCATCCCCCCATTCAACTTGCTTTTATTATATACATTAGTATTAGTATTGTACATTTGCAATAACAGATGTACCAGTACCAATATATTATTATCTAAGGTCCATGGTTTACATAAGGGTTCACTGTTTGGGTTGCACAGTTTTATGGGTTTTGACAAATGCATAATGTCATGTATCTATCACTACAGTATCATATGGGATAATTTCATCACCTGAAAAATATTATATAGTTGGATAAATCTTCTGTTTATATTTTCCTTCATCTATCCCAAGTAACCAATGATATTTTCACTGTTGCTATAATTTTGCCTTTTCAAGAATGTCATATACTGGGGGACTTTTGGCCAAGATGGAGGAGTCTGTAGACACACTATGCTTCCTCACATGACCAAAATTAAGAACAACAAACATTTAGAAACAAAAAAGCACCCAGAACTGACAGAAAATTGAACTGTACAAAGTCCGGCAACCATTCATCCAGACCGGTAAGAGGAGTGGAGTCATTGGCTGGCAAAGAGGGGTCATGGCAAAAAAAAAAGCGGTGGCTAGCAGACCCAGGTGCACAGGCGGCACTTGGCAGACCTCAGGGGTGAAGGCGGTGGTTGGCAAACCCTGGGCTCAGGGTGGCAATGAGCAGACCCAGTGAGGCATGCAAGGCAGCTAGCTGACCATGGTCACACATATGTGTGCAGATAAACAAAGCAAAAATACGCAGTGAGACAGACCACGCAACCCAGGGCCCCAGCACTGGGAAATGTAGCCTAAAAGCACCAACTGAAAACACTTGTGGGGGTTGAGGTGCCGGGAGAGACTCCTAGCCTCACAGGAGAGTTTGTTGGAGAAACACACAGGGTCCTAGAATGTGCACAAGCCCACCCACCCTGGAACCAGCACAAGAAGGGCCAAATTTGCTTGTAGGAAGCAGCAGAAGGAACTGAAATACAAGAGAGAGTGGAGCAAGTGTCACTGTTCCCTCTCGGACCCCTCCCCAATGTACAATGTCACAACCCAGCCACGTAGGTTTCCCTGCCCTGGTGAACACCTAAGGCTCCACCTCTAATATGTAACAGGTGGGACCAGACCAAAAAAAAAAAGGCTCAAACGGAAGAAGAGATCAAAGCCCCAGAGCCAATACATCTAAGCGACCAAGAGATACCCAACTTATCAGACACACAGTTCAAAGCACTGGTGATCAGGATGCTCAAGGAATTGGTTGATTTTGTTAGCAAATTAGGTGAAAAAATGAAGGCTACACTAAGTGAAATGAAGAAAAATGCACAGGGAACCAACAGTGATGGGAAGAAAACTGGGACTCAAATCAATAGAGTGGACCAGAAGAAAGAAAGAAACAGCCAAACAGAAAAGAATGACAAAACAAGAATTCAAAAAAAATGAGGAGAGGCTTAAGGAACCTCCAGGACATCTTTAAATGTTCCAACATATGAACTATAGGGGTACCAGAAGGGGAAGAGGAAGAGAAACAAGTGGAAAACTTATTTGACCAAATAATAAAGGAGAACTTCCTTAATCTGGCAAAGCAAATAGACTTCCAGGAAGTCCAGGAAGCTCAGAGAGTCCCAAAGAAGCTGGGCCCAAGGAGGAATACACCGAGGCACATCATAACTACATTAGCCAAGATTAAAATGAAGGAGAGAGTTCTAGAAGCAGCAAGAGATAAGGGGACAGTCACCTACAAAGGAATTTCCATCAGACTGTCAGGAGATTTCTCAAAAGAGACCTTACAGGCAAGAAGGGGCTGGAAAGAAGTATTCCAAGTCATGAAATCCAGAGACCTACACCCAAGATTGCTCTATCCAGCAAAGCTATCATTTAGAATGACGGACAGATAAAGTGCTTCTCAGATAAGGTCAAGTTAAAAGAACTCATCATCAGAGCCCTGGCTGGTGTAGCTCAGTGGATTGAGCGTGGGCCTGTGAACCAGAGATTCTCGGTTCGATTCCCAGTCAGGGCAAATGCCTGGGTTGCAGGCAGGTTCCCTGCAGGCCAACTCCCTGCAGGGAGTGCACAAAAGGCAACCATACATTGATGTTTCTCTCCCTCTCTCCTTCCCCTCTAAAGATAAATAGGTAAATAAAATATTAAAAAAAAAGAACTCATCATCACCAAGCCCTTATTATATGAAATGTTAAAGGGACTTATCCAAGAAAACGAAGATAAAAAATATGAACAGTGAAAGGACAGCAAACTCACAGTTATTAACAACCACTCCTCAAACGAAAACAAAAACAAACTAAGCAGACAACTAGAACAGGAACAGAACCACAGAAATGGAGATCACATGGAGGGTTAGCAACAGGGGAGTGGGAGAAAGAGAGAAAGGAAAAGGTATGGAGAATAAGTAACATAGATGGTAGGTAGAAAATAGACTGGGAGGGCAAGAATAGTATGGGAAATGTAGAAGCTAAAGAACTTATGACATATGGACATAAATTAAAGGGAGGGAATGTGGGTGGGAGGGGGTGTGCAGGGTGGAGAGGAATAAGGGGGGGAAATGGGACAACTGTAATAGCATAATCAATAAAATATATTTTTTAAAAAGCATGTCATATACTTGTATCACACAGTATGAAGCCTTTTCAGATTGGCTTCTTTCACTTAGCCATAAGCTTTTAAGTTTCCTTCGTGCCTTCTGTAGATTAGCAGCTCATATCTTCTTATTGCTGAACAATATTCCATCATATGGCTGTACCATAGTTTGTTTATCCATTTGCCTACTGAAAGACATCTTGCTTGCTTCCAATCTGGGTCTCCCTATTTTGTTCCACTGATCTATTTGCCTATTCTTTCACCAATATCACACTGTCTTTTAATAAACAAAAACTTGTCCATTAATAATGGACAAGAAGCATTGTATTAGATTCAGATGAGCAGCATGCTATCTTGATTACTTTAGCTTTATAGTAGAAGTTACAGTCATGTAGTGTCAGCCTTCTGACTTAATTCTTTTTGACTTAATAGCCAGTATTGATTTGGCTATTCTGAATATTTTGCCCCTCTATACAAACTTTAGAATCACTTTGTTGATATCCACAGAATAACATCCTTGGGTTTTGATTGGCATTTCATTGAATCTAGTCGGGATCAAGTTGGGAAGAGCTGAGATCTTAACACTATTGACTCTTCTTATTCATAAATATGCAATATATCTCCATTTATTTAGCTCTTTAATTTTTGCATGTTAATGTATCAGGGGTGTCCAATCTTTTGGCATCGCTGGGCCACACTGGAAAAAGAAGAGTTGTCTTGGGCCACACATTAAATACACTGTGACACGTAATCACAAAAAATTCTCATAATGGTTTAAGTAAATTAAAGATTTGTGTTAGGCAGCATTTATAGCCCCTGGGGCCGCAGGTTGGACACCCCTGAATGATGCTGTGCTTTTCATTTCAAATTCCAATTACTCAGTACTAATGTACAAAAAAGCAACTGACCTGTCTTCTTGTATCCTGAAACTTTGCTACAACCACATAGTTCGATTAGTTTTCTTTGAGTTTTGTAATTCTATTTTTAACTTTATTTTTATTTATACTAATACAGATGCCCCTATTCCCTCCCCTGACTGAGCCCACCTCCCCTGCCCTTGCCCTCCCTTTCCTCTAGCCATCAGTACACTGTTGTCTGTTTCTATGGGTTATAATGTATGTTCTTTGGTTAATCCTTTCACTTTTTTTCATCCAGCCCCCACTCCCAACATTCAACTCTGAAAGCTGTCAGTCTGTTCATGCCTCTGTATTTATTTTGTTCATCAGTTTATTTTGTTCAATGGAGTCCACATATAGGAGAGATCACACATCCTGGATGTTGTTCCTCAGCAAATTGAGTGCCAGCCTGTGAATCAAAGGATTGCCAGTTGAGGGCACATGCTTGGGTTGTGGGTTCCTGGTATGAGGCATGCAAGAGGTAACCACACACTGATATTTCTCTCCCTTTCTTTCTTCCTCCCCTCCCCTCTGTAAAATAAATTTGAAAAATCTTAAAAATATGTGAGAGATCATATGCTATTGGGTTGGCCCAAAACTTAATTTTTTCCATAAAGTAAAATACACATTTTTTCTTTTCACCAGTAATTTTATTTTTGATTTGGATATTTTGAGTCTCTCAGCTATCTCCTCCATGGTAGAACATTGATCGTTCTCAATTCTCAATTTGATTGCTATTGACTTCAACTGGTGTACGTGACTGTGGAGCATTGTCCAGTGAGAAATCTCCAACATAAAACTTTGCAAACCACTTTTGACAGGTATACTTTTATTTTCTTTCCTTATCTTACTGAATCATCTAGAACTTCCAATATGATGTTGAATAGGAGTGGTGAGAGTGGACATTCTTTCCTTCTTCCTAATCTTAGAGGGGAAAGCATATAGTTTCTCATCATTATTTTTACCGCTAAGTGGTCCATGTGACATAATGTAGTGGGTTTTTCAGCCATACCCCTTTGGCACCTATTCTTCCTTGTCTGAAGGTTTTCTCTGGCCACAGAGCAAGTTTAGACCATTATGTGGAGAGGGCCAAGAGTACTGGGGAATTAATTCCCCTACAAATAATCCTCAACCAGTGGTGGACAATAGTTAGTTGATAAATGCTTCCTGGCATCCCTAGCCTTAGCCCTACATCCTTCCTGGCGTCCCTGATGTAGTAATATACTTTACTGTTTTATGTCCACTGCTCTCCCCATCATCAACCACTATTCTGTTTATTCATTGGAGGAGGAGGCATCCACATATATACTCCATCGCTTTCCCCAAACTCAAAGACCGATTTTCAGGAATGAGGTTCACTAGAAGTCTTTCCAGGCTCAGAACCCAGAGCTTATTTCCTCCATTTTCCTATGGCAAAATGGAGGTCCAAAACACTTCCAGATCGGTACAGGCTACAGGTGAAGTCCATGATCCAACAACTTTGAAAAATATGGCAGGGACAAGCCCCCTTTAGCTCCAATATTACTAACAAACATACAATAGCTGCAAAATCATGTCCAAATCCCCTTTCCCTTTATGGGTGAGAAACCTACTACTAGGCCTATAAAGTTCTCCACTATCTGGCTTCATTGAACTTATCCAATATTGCTTCCCAGCACTCCCAAATCCTTCTCTCTGTTCCAGGCAGACCTCACTGCAAACACAAACTGATTGATCATCTATATGTGGTCCAGCCTGAACTGCTGGCTATTCCAGAAAAGGACATAGGCTTTCATTCCTTTCCATCTCCACTAATGCTAATCCCATTCTTCAGGATGTTCTTCTGCTTTTTCAAACTCCTACACATCCATCAAGAGCCAACCCAAGTGTTAACTCTTCTGTGAAGCCACAGTCATTATGTAGAATTAACATCTCTTTGAAAAATAACAACAGACACAAAGATGAAAATAAAAATACCATCTGTCTGTCACCAGAAACCTGTTCTTAACATTGAGTACATATATTTCCATATTATAAGTTGCTTTTTGCACCAAAACATTTATCATCATTATATCCTCGTGTTACTCGATATCCAATAATACAATTTTTAATGATCACCCAATATTCTAATGTATTATTGTTCTATAATTGAGTATGATTTTGGATCTGACAATCTGATCTGTCCAAAAATTAACATGGCCAGCTCAGCAGACACGTAACATGATGGGGTGCCTGGGAAGGTGCAGGTACCGTGGCTCCATTCCAGTTTCTCACAAAGCTTGGGCAAGATATAAAGACTGTTTAATTAATGGACCTGCTCTGGCCAATGGCCCAGACACTTGTGTCACTGCTGATATTTTCTATCTCGGATTTTAAGCCTTAGGAGAACAGAAAACTAATCATTAATTCACTATAAAAGGCATTATATTACTAAACTATTTGAAGGCTGGCATAAGATAGCAAGACCCACAAATAGCAATTGGTACTTAACTGTTCTTGTAGGTACAAGCCAAAGTTGATGTTCCACTTTAAGTTTTCATATCAACCTAATGTAGACCAATATACAATAAAATAATAACAACTATTATTTTTATAAAGCTTCAAAGTGCTTTTTATGCTCTTCCATATTATTATCTTGCATACTCTTCACAAATACCCCCAAAGAACATATTATTAGAGATGACAAAAAGCCCAGAGGGCTTAATCAGATGATCCAATGCAATAAATGGGTAGAGTTGAGATTTACACCTTAGGATTCCAATCCCAAATGTTGTGCTCATTTCTACCAAATAATTCTATCTCTCCAAGGTCTCTATTCTATATTAAATAATGAATAACCCGAGGACAGAGGGTCTTTGATGTGCAAGATGCCATGCACAGGTCTATAGAACACAGAACTAAGAACTGACCAGGGTGGTGTCAGTAACCTTCCAGAGAAGGCCGCATCATTCATTCCACAGAACACCCTGAATGGAATCCTTGACTTCTTCTACCCTCACCCATGCACTGTGAAGTGTGTTCTTGCTCTTGGGCAGACTCCCCTAGGTCCTGGCCAAAATCAGCTTTGTTTACTACCACATTATGGCAACTCCTGCAAGATGGGCCCAAACCTGAACACAGATCTCTCAGAGATGTGGCCAATGCACTGAAGTTAGATGGGAACATGGTCAGAAACACAAGGTCAATGAGGAAAATGCTGTAGTTGGCATTAGAAGCCTCCAATCCTAGATCTCTTTTGTCCTGGATCAGATAGGTGACCACATGCTCTATGGGCTTCAGTTTCTTCATCTGTAGAACCAAGAAATCAGTCAAATTATGTCAAAAAGGCTGTGTGTCTTGGGCTTATGAAATGGGAAACTACTTTCTTTTAGCAGATTTCCACAACACTGTAAAACTCCAAAGCAGGGTTCCTAGGTGGCTGGGAATTACTGAGTGAAGGTACATTTACTTCATCTCCTTTCTAGTGCTACACTATAATATTTACCTTTAGAATATTTTAAGTGAACAGACGGCTATGCTCCCTTGCCACTAGATGAGATTATATTATATCACAGCCTTTACAGGAAGACAACAGAGTACTTCCCACCTAGGATCTCTCTAGAACACAGTCTAGAACCCAAAACTGTAAGATCCTTGAATGACCTTTGGACCTTTAGTATGACTCTTGGACTTCAACCATAAAAATTCTGATCTAGTATGCCTGGGTAGGGGTGCAGAATCTGTATTCAAGGAAAAATTTCCCAGGCAATTCACACCAACCTCTGTGAGAAGTTCTTAATAAACTAACTTCAAACTAGAATACTTTGTTGGTTTGCCTATTGTGGTGGGTCTCAACCTGGGAGATGTGAAAAATCCCCATGTTCAGGCTACCTCTCAGACCAATTAACTCAGCCCCTGTCAGGGTGCTTGAGGCACCAGTACTTTCAGAATTTTCCAGGTGATCCCAGCCAGGCAACAGTGCACTTGTCCTACAGAACAGTGGGAAGATCACAGATACTGCAAGTCAAGAGTCCTGGATTTGAACTCTTGTTCTGACACTGACCTTTTGCAAATCAGTATACTCTCTGGAGTCCCCCATTCCCTCACAAAATACACAGTGTCTCCTTCATTCATAGTGGTGAAGACTAAGTGTGTTGCTCCCACCATGAATCACACCATATAGCTATACCTTATCATATCATCATTTTTCTTTTAAACAAAAATCTAGATGACAAGAGGCAGAGATATGGACCTTGTCATATTATTTCTGGGTGTTTATTAGAAGCACATGAATCTTAGTTGCCAAATGCTTCCCAGCCTCATTTCAGGTGACCTGGAAATACCTTGTCCCCAAGTCCTTCCTGTCATTGCTCTTTTCCCAGCTCCTTTGTCCTCCCCTGCGCAGGCCATGGGGGTGGTGTAAGGGGTCCAATAGGGAGATAAATGGGAATATCCATACCCTTTACCATGATGCCAACTCTAGTAGTTTACTAGGGCTGCCTCAAAAAACTACTACAAACTGGGTGATTTAAAAAAACAAGGGGGAGGGTAGAAGCAAGGGAGGGAGGTGGGTTTGGCTAGGGTCAGGGTGGGGGGAGAAAAATACAGACAACTGTAAATGAACAACAATAAAGTAATATATTTTAAAAAATAAAATACCCCTCCCAATTTATTGTGCCACAATTTTAGAGGCTAGAAGTCAAAGATCAAGGTGTGACAGGGTTGGCTCCTTTTAAGGCCTATGAAGAAGTTATCCCATGCCTCTTACTTAGCTTCTGGTGGTTTGCTGCCAATCTTAGGCATTCTTTGGCTTGTAGAAGCATCATCTTAATCTCTGCCTTCATCTTCACATGGTGTTCTCCTCATTTGTGTCTGTGTCCAAATGTCTCCCTTCTTAAAGGGTACCTGTTGTGCTGTATTAAGGCAAACTCCAATGACCTCATTTTAACTTAATTACTCTGCAGAGACCCTATATTTAAATAAGGTCACATTCTGAGGTAATGGAGATTGAGACGCCAACATACCTTTTGGGGGAAGACAATTCAATCCATAAAATCCCAAACCTAAAGATTTGAGGCTATTCTCTGGGTTTTGTACATGCCCCAAGGCCCAGTGACACAGATGAGCTGCAAAACATGTGCATATGTGCCAGATCCCAATGAGAATGTCACTTCATCAAACATCCCTTGCTTCACAAACCATCATAAGAAAGTCCTTTGGGGATTATAGAGAATTCAGTTAAGTTTCATCTGGAATGCCTCTGCCTCCCTTTATCCAATGTACTGTTGGTTAAACATGATTGATAAAGTGTTACTAACTCAGAGTTGCACCCAAGCGACTCACTCATGATCAGGACTGACAAAAGTTGTTTCCATCTCAGCTGTGTCCTCACCCACATTGGTCTCTGGCCCTCAGCCCTCAGAGTTTGGCAAACCTTTCAGCCATGGGTTAAGAACACAGTTCTTCCCAGCAGGTAGATCAGGGAGGGTCTCTCTGACACAACATGTGGAAGTCAAGTGAAATGTGAACTCCAACATTTATTTAACAATTTCTGTTTCTTTTAATACTGCAATATCTTAAGTTGTTTTCTTCACCTGTTCCTTTTACTTCTCTTTATAAAACAGGAGACATCAGAATTTTTAAACAGCTACATATTAAGTGAAATGACATTTTGTTTTCCTATAAATTATTGCATAGAATCAGAGATAGCTTATGAATAAATATTCTCATGGATTGTTTATCATGTGTATTTATTTATTTGCAAGCTCCCTTCTGTGGTACCAATGCCCACATAGATGCTGAGCAGGAAAAAAAACCACAAATGAAACAGGTACCTGGGGACAGAAAAACAACTGCCCCCCACTAAAACTTGGCTCACGTGATTAGAAAGAGGACTGAACACAATCATCCGAACCACAGTTAAAGCCCTATGAATACCCCATAGGAATACAATAGGGAGGCTGTAATATGAAACTCTGGAATCATTCAAATTCACTACAAATGGGGTCTGGGCTTTTTGAGAGCTCTGTGTCCAAGAATGCCTTTCCACGATTCAGCAAATTTAGAACTCTTTCGATGCTTGGCAAGTGTTCCTTTGCTGAGGAGAAGCTATCCCCTTCAAAACGTGGAAAGTCCCTGTGCAAATCAGAAATGACATCTTCATGGCAACCTACAGATGTTTCCACTAAAATTGGGGCTTCCAGACCTGGCCTGAGAAAGGCAGTGGAGACCCCTTTGAAAAGGCAGAGACATGTATATAACTCAGACTGAAAAATAGCCAAGAGGCTCACTAATGTGCAGTTGGACCCATAAAAATAATCTTGATAATAAGAGCTGTCATTGAGTGAGTGCTTATTTCACACTATGAAGTCTGATGCATCACAAGTGTTAACTCAAGCCATCACCACAGCCCCATATCATAAGCACTGACAGAAAAAGTTGGGTGTAAAACCTGAAGACCCTCAAACTCAGCACCTTGCCCAAGGTCACACCTTCACATGGCACAGCCAGGTTTCCATGTTCTATGAGGCTCTAGAGCCCAAGGTCTTGAGCACCTTGCACTTTCAAGTTAGTCCATCCCCAAACAACTGTCTAAAGCAAGTAGACAATGAGATCAAACTGGCAGGTCAGCCAGGACTGCCTGATCTCAGAGGCCAAGATGGTGCACCCAGACACAATTTTCACTTCCCAAGTGACCTCAGTGGCAATATATGGATAGAGACTCAGGGATCTTCACAAGCCTGAGAAGTAGGGGCTTGGGGGCTTTTTCAGAAAGGAATCTGAGGGCTGCAGTGCTTGTAAAAATGTCAGAGAAAGAAATCTGCTATGTAACCAGCCAATAGGCCCTGAGACTTGCTGACCATATTACATGACAAACTATGGAAGGCAGGCCCCAAATTAAATTCTGGCATGTCAAAGGCTCTGCTGGCCAAAGTCTAGCAAGAATGGCAGAGCAAGAGAGAGCTTGGGTTTGCCATGTGGACATTCTAAATCAAAAACTTCATTTCATACTATATTCCTAGACTATATATTCATTGTCTTCTTTACAAAGGGAAAAATAGAAGTAGATAAAAATATTTATATACTTGATTTTAGTAATTTATATGAATAAAAAGCACAATGCCTGTGATATCTTGATTTATTTTCTATCATTTTGGTGAAGGAGCCAAAGTGAGAGATGAAATGAAAAAAAAATTCCCATTCTTCATTCATCCCTGTTCATATCCTTTGTAATCGAATTTTTCAGCTCCTCCATTATTTGGTAGAGCTATCCTTTGAATTTGGACTATACTTGTAAACCTGATTTGGCTGAGAGAATGTGGTAAAATTGACACTGTGTCATTTTTCAGCATAAACCTCAAGACATATGAGGTCACCTTAGATCAGCAGCAAAAGCTGACCATCGAATGATCACAGACACATGAACAAGCTGACCTGAGAACAGCTGAGCCTGACCCAGATCAGCCTAACTGCTCAGCTGACCCATGGTCCCATGAGCCATAGTAAATGCTTGTTTTAAACAACTGCATTTTGGGATGGCTTCTTACACAGCTATAGCTAACTGACATAATAGGCTCCCCAAAGTATGAATGGAGATTCTTTTCTCAAGATACTTACATGGCAGATATGAGCTTGTTCGGAGCATACCCATTCTTCTGGATTATTGCCTACTTAGTAAAACATATTCTTCAAGAAGAGCTATTACTTATAAGCTTTTAATATGTGTGAAGCACTAGGATAAGCACCTTTAATGCATTTTCTTATTTAATTCTCACTTCAATGTTATCTCAATAGCCACATACAAGAATTGTGATTCAGTATTCTCATATTAATGATATGGAAACAGAGACTCAGAGTGGTTAACTGGACTAAGACCACATGTGAAGTAACTACGGAAAATGTGACCCCCAAAACCAACTTATTTTACGCTCACATACTTACAAAGTATGTTTAAGAAATTCTGTCTCTGCCCTGGCTGGTGTGGCTTAGTGGACTGAGCACCAGTCTGTAAATCAAAGGGTGATTGGTTTGATTCCCAGTCGGGGCACATGCTTGGGCTGCAGGCCAGGTTCCAGGTGGGGGACACATAAAAAGCAATCACACATTGATGTTTCTCTCCCTCTCTTTTTCCCTCTCTTCTCCTCTGTCTAAAAATAAATAAATAAAATCTTAAGAAAAAAGAAGTTCTGTCTCTGCATTTAATTAACTATGATATGCTGGAGTTAAAAAGTTTGCACCATAGTAGTACTTTAAGTCTGTATATATTTTACAGACTGGAAGTTTCCTGAGCAATAAGGCTCACCAGCTTCAACACCCAGTTCAGTCAGATTAGCCTGCACCCAAATGTTCATAGCAGCACAATTTACAATAGCCAAGTGCTGGAAACAGCCTAAGTGTTCATCAGTAAATGAATGGATCAAAAAACTATGGTACCTTTACACAATGAAATTTTATGCAGCAGAAAGAAAAAAAGGAGCTCCTACCCTTTGGGACAGCATGGATGCAACTGGAAAGCATCACACTAAGGGAAGTCAGCCAGGAGTTGAAAGACAAATACCATATGATCTCACCTTAAACAGGAACCTAAACAACAAAACAAACAAACAAGCAAAATATAACCAAAGACATTGAAATAGAGAACAGGCTGACAGTGACCAGAAGGGAGAGGGGAGGGAATTTCTGACGAAAAGAGGAAGGGCTTGCAGGAACAATCATAAGGGACACATGGACAAAAACTAGGGGGGTTGAAATGAGACGGAGGTGGGGGAGGGCTGGGTGGAGGTGCTGGGATGGGAGTAAAAGACAGAAAACTGTACTTGAACAACGATTAAAATAAAATTAAATTAAAAAAATGAAAAATGTGTGGAGAAATTTTAATGAGTAAGAGAATATTTGCATAGTCTTAAAAATGTCTTCCTATAGAATATTTATAATTAGCAAGATAAAACTAGTACTATATAGCAGAGAAGCCCAAAAATACATTGATTGAAATTACCTTGGTCAAAGGTAACATCCTTGATGAGACCAGGTGGTTATGGTGCCCTTCAGAGGTGATGCTCTAGAAAGAAGGACACAATTTTGTCTCCATGATGTTCTGGCCAGGAGTGAATCTAATTATGAGGCAGCACCAGAAAACCCCAAATAATGAATATCCTATTTTAAGGGATTGTGTTCCTCAAAAATGTCCATGCCATATAAAACAGAAAGGCTGTTCCATGGAGAGATAGGACAGCTAAATGCAGCTTTTGACTGGGTTCTGAAGTGGAGGGAAAGAATCCTCTCCTAGATGTTACTGGGTCATTGACAATGTTTGAATATGGACAGTAGATTAGATAAAAGAATTATATCAATGATAAACTTACTGAAATTGATGTGTGCTGTGGTTATGTAAGAAAATGTTTTTCACCTTGGGAAATAAGCACTGACGTTTTTTAAGCATGTAGGGCCATGACATAGGTGACTTACTCTTGAACAGTTCAGAAATAATGACTGATAGCTAGTTAGGTAGAAATTAGGTGGATATAGATACAAGTTACATAGATAAATAGAAAGATAAAACAAATGGAGCAGGATGTTGATAATAGGTGAATTTGGGTAAAGAGTATATGGGAGTTCCATGAACTGTTCTTGCAATTTTCCTGTAAGTTTGAAATTTCTTCCAATTTTTTTCTTAAATTAAATATGTTGATCGATTGATTGAATCACTCATTATGCAGGGTTTATTGAGTGTTGGTCCCAGGTCAGGCCCCATTTACTATGCGGTGAGCCACGCAGGCAAGCTGTTGGTTCCTGTGTTCTGCAAGGAGGTGACATAAAGGAATACACAAAGAGCAATGAGAAAGTGTCAGATGTTAATTGTATTACAGAGAAGGGAAATGGGGTCGGTCATAAGGTGGTAATGCGAGGTGATGAGAGAGGTCCTGTGAAGTTTGAGGGAATGGAAACCTAATTGAGGGCAGGAGTCAGTCCTATATCCAACCAGAAAGGAACATTCCAGTCCCAGGGACCAGCCACTGAAAAGTCCATCAGCAGGATAGAGATGGGCTTGCTTGACTTGAGGAGCAGAGAAGGACTTTGCAACTAGGAATAGGGATTCCCCCAGAACCTTGGGCAGGACAGGATCTTCTAAGGCCTTGTCAGCCATAGTAAAGAGTTCTGATTTTACTCTAAATTGGAGAGGGAGCTGATGGAGGTTGGAAGAAAGGAAGTAACATTAATGAATTTATGTTTTCAAAGATCACTCTGGCTACCATGTGGAGTATGAATTTTAGGGGATACTGGGTGGGAGAAGAAGCCAGTAGTCTTCACCAGGCACCTGAGAGGCTGCTCTGTGCCTCCTCACTTTGTCCACTCTCCTGGCCCCCATTGGTGTGAATGTCTGTAGGACAGGGTGACCAAGCACACTCCCTCTTTTTTGTCTTTTATACCAAAATATGTCTTTAGTGCACTGGGTACCTCTCAGTAAATCTAAAAATTGACCAGATTTCTTTTTCCAGCATTACTTTGACACATGCCAAGAATGACAAAAAAATGCATCTTTCTCCATTTTTAAAATTTATCTTTTTAGCTATTTTCAGGCCTGAGTATTGAGAAAGAATAAATAGAAACCCAGAATGTCTAGAGAGGCATGGTTCCACAGGGAGAAAACCACCATGAGGACCCAGAGAGGCATTTGCAGAATCACTGGAGTCTCTAAAATAGAAACAGGTGACAAGGGACATCAGTCCCACAGACACCCTAGTGCTACATGGAATACTTTAAAGGAAATAGGTACTGTAGTTCTTCTTGCTTGTTAATGCATTTCCAACTTTTTTCTACATTGTCTACCAGCCACCCTTTTCTAAAATTTGGAATTCTGAAGTCTAGGGACCCAGAATAATTTTGGGAGGACACTCTGAATAGCTCTGTTTTTGTACTCTTGGTATCAGATGAACTGAGGTTTTCTGAGGCTGAGGAGGCCTGGAGACTGGATTCTTCCAGTTCATAGATGGTTGTTTTGTTGAGGTACCATTCTACCAGAAAGCATAGGAAAGAAATGTGAGGGCTGGAGAAAGGTCCTTTCTAGCAGTGACTGATCCTTCAGAGTGGGTAGTATTGTAAGACTTTTGAACTTCAGGCAGTGTGTGTGTGTGTTTGTGTGCAGAGGTGAATGATGCACAGTGGGATAGTGGATGTCCCTAGAAAGAAAGCAGCTTTATGGCAGTTATTTTGATAGTTATGAAGAGTGGTTCCCTTTTATCTTCCCTTTGGATTTAATGTTCACCACTCTAAAGCACTTCTCTATTACCATGTGGATGCTCAAATTAGGGTCTCTGATTCAGATTCTGGTAGAGGCTTTAAGTGGCCTCAAAGAGATACAGAATTTCAAGGGGACAATGGGGGACTTGGTCTATTGTGAAGAGCAGTGTGAGAACAGGAGGGATGTGTTTCACAAAAGAGGTTTGTGGCATAAGTAAGAATCAGAATTAGGGAGGAATGGAATTTTTTAAAAAGAATAAATTTTTGTGTGCAAATTTGCATTTTGTTGAACAAACAGAATGTTGCTGATGAGTCCAGTACCGCTAATTCTTTTGCAGTATAAACAGGTGAATCAAGAAATGAACATGGTAATTAAAGAAAATGTGAGGAAGGAAAGCAACATCAGCATATCTATTGCTTATTCTTTTGTATGTCCTCAGGGGTAGTAAATGATCCTCCGATGTGGATATGACTTTGATTTTTGAATGTATTCACAAGGTCTAGTAGGAACAGTGTGTGGGATCTCACTGCCTGTTACCATTTATGGTGAAAGAAGACAAAAAAAGAGTTGGTTGCACAATGCTGTAAATATACTAAAAATGTTGAATTGTATACTTTAGATGGGTGACTTGTATGATATGTGAATTATATCTGAATAAACCTATTAGGAAAAAAGGCAGCACAAGAGAATAGACAGGCAGACAGGCTTGTCTCTGAAGAAATCAAGTTTTAGAAAGTCACACAGTAAACAAAACATACAAATGTATGCTCATTATGTCTGTGGAAAGGTCCACTTAGTTAATGATTTAGTATTGGCCAAAAGGTCCTTAAGGTGGACTGACAGAATAACTTTCCCAACAAGGAAGTATTCTGGATAAATGTCTTTGGAAGGTGGTTTGATTTTTGGAAATCAGTAAAATGATTCAAAGTTAGGTTTGGTAATTAAGCAAATCAAGCTGAAAAATACCAACACAGTAAAAATATGATCTCACCTTTAAGTGGAACCTAATCAACAAAACAAACAAGCAAGCAAAATATAACCAGAGGCATTGAAATTAAGAACAATCTGACACTAACCAGGGGAAGTGGGAGGGGACAATGTCAAGGAAGGGAGGAAGGGTTTCTAGGAATGATTATAAAGGACACAAGGACAAAACCAAGAGGGGTGTGGAGTCAGGGGAGGGAGGTGGGGATGGCTGGTGTTGGGGGGAGATTGGGAGGTAAATACAGACAACTATAAGAATAACAAAAATAATTTTAAAAATAAAATAAAATAAATACAAAAAAATAATGACAGAGTGCTATAACATAAGACAGCAGGCATTTTCTTTTGGGAAATCCTAACACTGACTTCATAGATGATTATCTTTTTTACCAATGAAATTAGCTAGTCTTCTAACACCAGGATTTAATGCCAAAGTAAATGTGATTAACTTTAGATTTATGAACAACCCATATCATGTAGTTAATTGTCTTAGTTGGGTTCCTCTGAAAGCAGACCTGAGTCAAGCCAGTGAAGGCATTGTTCACTGCAGGTGATCACTGTGGTCAGCCAGGACTCAGTGTCACTGGGAAAGTCTGGGAGCCTCTGTGGAGCTTGCTTCAGTGTTACCCAAGCCAGGGAGCTAGGGAGCTGGGAGGTTTGCCTGCTGGTTCCTATCTGTCGTTCTTAGTGCTGTTTCTGGGGATATTTGTTGGCCCTGCCGGCCTGCCCAGCATGTGAATAATTGTGCCCTCCCAGCCAGGAACAGAGCATTCGGGCTGTTCCTGAGTGTGCTCTGTTAGCAAACGGCCTCTGCTGTGGTGCCCATGGAGTGCCTGGGAGGTACACATGGAGCACTAACAGCATCTGCTACTTCAGTCTAAATTTGTATTGTCCAATAGAACCTTCTTTGATGATGTTTTGTATCTGTGACACTGAACACTTGAAATATGACTAATGTGACTAAAGAGTTAAATTTTTTATTTTATTTTATTTAAATTTAAATAATTATATATGGCCAGTGGTTACCATCATGGATCATGGAGGTCTAAAAATAGAAAATGAACCCTTCAATCTCAGTCTTAATGTTACAAAGTTAGGTAACAAGATTACTAGAATAAAATTAATACCTAAAGATGTATTTTCACTTCCCCTTAAATCTTTATTTGTGTGTGTGTGCTTTAGTTGGGGAGATTTACAACTTTTCTTAGCTAGTAGGTAAGAACTGATGTACTCAGCTGAAGATAATTGCCAGTTAAGGCAATTCAACAAGGTTTTCAATGACTGCTATAGGAAAGTTTTGAGACCCTGAATACCAGCTCTGAACACAGAAAGGCAACATACTACAACCTTGATTGATTGCAATCCATGTCTGTAGGACTGTGTAAGGGCTTGACTTGGTCCAGGTCAAAGCTGCTAAGGAAAATATTGTGGCAAGAGAGTGACTAGAATCATTCATTTGGTTTGTTACCTATAATTAAAATCAGTAATGGTCAGGCAATTTTATTTAGTTCCTTTAGCTTCATTGTATTAACCAGCTCTTTTCTTCTGGTATATGATTGAAGGTGTCCATCAGACCACTTTGTTAAAGTCACTCAGAAGATTATTCACACCTGTTTCTGAAAAGTAGACTACATTATCAACAATCCACTTTTACTGAAAATAAATAGTAGCAATATAGAACATAAATGACAAATGTATGGAGTACCTGACTTATCTCATGTCATTGTTAACTCTTTTCTTATTGCTAACCAACCAAAGTGATCTTTCTTGTAGACCCAATATGGAGCTCTGGGTCTTTCCTAATACAATATACTGGGGAGATACTGCAAGCCAATCAATCTTAGCATGTTTAGTAAGAGACAATGAGTCATTTCTGTCATACCTGACAGAAAAGATTGAGTGATGCAGAAATCACTTGCAAGAGGCTTTTAATAGACTTTTTGTTGTTTTTCCTTAACTCTGAGAATTGAGGGCACTAACATTACAGCCTATTTTTACTTCCCTGGCCTTATGCTCTAGGCTAGAGCTTGGCAAACTCTTTCTGCTTTTGTAAATAAAACCTTATTGGACACAGCCACATCCATTTGTTGTATGTTGTCCATAGCTGCTTTTGGGGGTTGGGGGGCCGGGGGGTATAGCAGCACATTCAAGACTGTACAAGTATGTCTTGGATATACTAAAATATTTACTATCTGTCCCCTTATAGAAAAGTTTTCTGACCCCTGCCCTAGACTCATCTTTTGACCTTTGTATAGGAAGACAAGCTTTCTTTCCTGTTGCCACTAGGAGAAGAGCCAGATTAGCCTGTACTAATCCTAGCAGTGGAATTGCTGAGTCAAAAGACAGATCCATTTTTAGTTTTCTGAGAAAATTCCATACTGTTTTCCATAGTGGTTGCACCAGTCTGCATTCCCACCAACAGTGAACTAGAGTCCCCTTTTCTCCACCCTTGTTTGTTGCTTTGTTTATGATGGCCATTCTGACCAGTGTGAAGTGGTATCTGATTGTGGTTTTAATTTGCATCTCTCTGATAACTAGGGATATTGAGCACCTTTTCATGTGTCTCTGGATTCTCTGTATGTCCTCCTTGGAGAAGTGTCTGTTCAAGTTCCTTGCCCATTTTTTAGTTGGGTTGCTTGTCTTCTTAGAGTGGAGTCGTGTAAGTTCTTTATATATTTTGGAGATTAAACCCTCATCTGAGATATCACTGGCAAATATGTTTTGCCATACAGTTGGTTCTCTTTTTATTTTAATACTGTTTTCTTTTTTAAAGACTATTTTTATTTTATTTTAGCTGTTGTTCAAGTACAGTTTTCTGTCTTTTACTCCCATCCAAGTCCACCCATCCAGCCCTCCCCTCTCCCTCCCATTTCCACACCATCTAGTTTTTGCCCATGTGTCTTTTATACTTGTTCCTGTAAACCCTTCCCCCTGAAATTCCCTCGCCTCTCTGTTTTCTTTAGCCATGCAGAAGCTTTTTATTTTGATGAGATCCCATTTGTTTATTCTTTCCTTTATGTCCCTTGCTCTAAGAAACATATCAGTGAAAATATTCCTGCATGAAATATCTGAAATTTCCCTGCCTATGTTCTCCTCTAGGAATTTAATGGTATTGTGACTTATATTTAAATTTTTTAACCACTTTGAATTTATTTTTGTGTATGGTGTAAGTTGGTGCTCAAGTTTCATTTTTTTTTGCATGTAGCTGTCTAGTTCTCCCAACACCACTTGTTGAAGAGGCTATCTTTACCCCATTTTGTGTTACTGCCCCCTTTGTCAAATATTAATTGACCATAGAGCATTGGGTTTATTTCTGGGTTCTCTGTTCTGTTCCATTGGTCTATGTGTCTGTTTTTATGCCAGTACCAGGCTGTTTTATTTACAGTGGCCTTGTAATACAGTTTGGTATCAGGTATTGTGATCCCTCCTACTTTGCTCTTTTTTCTCAAAATTGCAGCTACTATTTGGGGTCACTACACAACAAATATTTATCACATTTCTACAGTCTGGAGGTCCAAGATCAAGGTGCCATCAGATTCAGTGTCTGGAGAAAACCTTTTTCCTGGTTTACGGATGGCCACCTTCTCACTATGAGGAAGGACTCTGATCTTTTCTTCTTATCATAAGGGCAATAATACCATCATGAGGGCTCCAACCACATGATCTCATTAAACCTAACTAGGGCTTCAACATATGCATCTGGGAGGACACAGGCATGCAATTTATAGCACCCCAATTCGAGGCTCTGGACAGTTAGAGGACATGTAACTGACCAAGCCATAACTCTGCAAAGCCCCTGACTACCTCCTTTGGAGCAGAGAAACCAACCCTGCAGTGTAAGAGCATGTTCTGACCCAGAGTTCAAAAGACCTCCTCAGCCAGCCCTGCCCAGTGAAACCACTGGCCAAGAGATGCCAGCACTTTGTCTCTGCAGCCAACTCAGATGATTCCTTATTAAGGCATAATCATGTTTTAGAATACAAGCGTATGATTTGGTCAGCCCAAGAATTGTGCTAAAGGAACACAGTGTAAAATAGTCTATGATGTATGTTAAGTAGTCCTTTTCAACTAAAATCATGTCTAGAGACTCTAGATTTTTAAAACATTGATTTCAACCAGCTTAAGAGGTGTCCAGTAATGTGAGATGCCTTGAAGCTGGAACAAGCAAGATTTCATACATGTCAGATCACAGAGGGCCCCCCACATGCTGCCAAGGTCAAAACCTAGGCCTTGAAATGGCACAGGTAAAAGGATAACACTAACTGTGTGTTAAGTAAATGAAATAAAGCAAACAGCAATCCCAGGACCCGTGAATGTCTTTCAACCACAAACTAATTGACCTGAGTCATGTAGCTATGAAGGGAAAGAATTATTTCTAGAGTAAAAGATATAGAAGGAGGAATCTTATGTTTCCCAAACAATGATTCTACAATACCCACCACTACCCCTGTAAACTAAATAACAAATTCAATAATAGTGCATAATAAGCTTCTATAACTACATAAGGGACTACAACAACCAAATATTACAATGGCCAAAGTAATATAATAAGCCTGTTTGTTGAGCATTATCAGATGTTTATGTATGCCCAATGAACAGATAAACTAAAGTGAACTCAAAGACATCTTACTGTGTGTTTCCTATAGGAATAATGACTGTATCTACTAATGAGAGGGAGGGCACACTTGTGGAATGAAGTACTAGAATAAATGTACTACCAAAAAAACCCAACACTGAATCCAACGAATTCACACAAACAAAGACCTTTCCATTGGCATACAAAGGCATTACTATTTTATTTAATGCATAAAACTTAGAATCCCACTTTTCCTTTAAGAGCCTGGACTATTTCTCTTCACTCTTTTACAGGGAAATTTCTCGAGTGTTGTCTGTAGTTCTACCTCTAATTCTCCTCCTATCTTCTTTTGAACCCTTTCAATCATGATTCTGCCACCAATACTGAGGCTGCTCCTGTTCATGTCACCAATAGCTTGAGAGATACCTGATGTGTCAGCAGTATTCAACTCTACTGGCTCACTCCTTCCTCCCCAAGAAGCAGCCCCTAGGGATGACTGTGTCCTCTTTGGTCCTCCTCCCAGAAGCTGCTGGGTATTCCTCCGTGTCTCCTTTTCTGGCTGTCTGCAGGGATCCTCTCTGTCCACACTTGCTCCATGGGGCATCTCCTCCATCTCATGGCTATAAACACAATCTTCTTCATGCTGCAGAGTTCCCAATTCATATCTCTATCTCTGACCTGTCAACTAAACTCCAGGTGCACACCTCAGCCTTCTACCCATTTTTTCTACTTGGATGCTTAGTACTCATCTTAAAATTAGTATTTCAGAAACAGAACATTTGATCTCCCCACAGAGCCTTCTCCACCAGCTATCTCACCCACTTTTGTAATTGCTCAGGTCAAGAATCCTGGATTCTGCTACTCCTCTCTCATTCATTTCTATTTCTTCAGTAAATGTGACTTCAGACTGTAGCCATAACCTGATACCCCCTCACAAACTCCCTTTTAACCACCTTGTTCTGAGCCACAACATTTTAGTAGTCTCCTAAGTCTTCCACTTTCCACCCATGCCCCTACATTTTATTGTCAAATCAACATTCTACTTGATTCTCGTTCCATCACTTCTTAGAGCAAGAAGTGGCTCTTTACTCACAATAAAAAGGACCCCCATTGGCCTTCAAGGCCCTAAGTGACCTGGGTCTGTATATCCCTATGACCTATTCCCATACCACTCCTGCTCCTCATTCCACTCCATACACACTGATTCTGCACCATCCTGTGGCCTCACCAAGCATGGGTCCACCTCAGAGCTCCTGCCCTTCCTGTCTCCTCTGCACTGAATGTTTATCCCCAGATATCTCCATGACTTCTTCCTGAATATTCTTCAAAGATTGCTCAAGTGTAACCTTCTCAAAAACTTGCACATTGATTTAAAATTGCAACCCACTCTACACTCTCTCCAATCCTGATCCTTCTTACCTCATTCATTTTTACACCTATCACTTATCACTTTCTAGCATACTTTACATCTACTTCAGTATGTTTGTCTTTACCACCCAATCCTCACCCTAGACAGAAGCTCCATGAGGGTAGAAACTGGTGTCTTCTTTCTTGTCCTTATGTCCCAGAACACATAACAGGTGACATATAGTGGATGCCCAATACATACATATTGGATTAATAAACATATATCTCTACACACCCTTGCAGAAAAGTGGACAGAGTAAAGATACACATTTAGACTACTAAAGTATGGTGAGCCCAGAATGCAGTACAGGGTCCTGAGACTGGGGAACACACAAGTTCAACTCAGTACCATCCTAATGCTATTATAATGAAAAAGGCCATATGTAAGTGGAATAAATAGTAATCAAGGCAGAAAAAGTTGTCCTGAAGTGAGCTCCACTTGGGGGCAAAGTGTAGAGGACTCTAGTGAAGTCTAAGGTTGTAGTACATAAAGTGTCACACTAAGGCTCCAAGGAGCATCTAAGTGTGGCACACACCAATGTTGCTCTTGTTTATTCTGCAGAAGTCTATGCAGGTAACAGCTCATGTGGTTGCACATACATGTCATCTTTTTTGTTTCACCCACTGGCCCTGCTATCTGGGTAAATGAAAAAAGGTCTTTGTACCTTGGCATTTGGGAATAAAGCTACCTGCTGCTCTGTTGCCCTCCAGCCTATCCATGAAGTTAAGACAGACAAGGGGTCAACAATGACCATCTCAAAAGCTAGAGCAAACCAAGGTATGTCCCTGAATCTACCACTCCATTAATCACAAAAGGGAAGAGCTTTAGAAATTCTCTTCCCATTGTGTGAATCATAAGAGAACAAAATGATCCAATATTTGGTATACTCATAGTTAAATATGTATAGGATATTTTAAAACTAAAATTAAAGAAATAAATTGTAATCAAAATAAGTGCAAGGAACAGTAAACCTTCATAAAATAAATGTTCTGGCCAATCTCTCTCCTGGCATAAAGTCTGGTTCTAATGAATCTCTAAACAGTACCTAATTATTGGCAGGATTTGTTTTTCCTGGCTTTCCAAAGAATCCATTTCTATAAAACAATGGAAACAAGCTTTGTTCTACATCAAAAAAAAAAAGGAAAACTGAATGTGCTGGAAATTCTCCCTCCATTCTGCCTGACCCACAATCCACATGTCCCAACTCCTTCCACTGCGACCCATGCTCTGTTCCCCAGAAGGCCAGACCTGGCACCCTTGGCCTTTGGCTTCCAGGTGGCTTTGGCCAACATCAGGAAGTCAAATGGCAGGAAAAGAGAGACTAGGTCATGTATTCCCTTAGTTGTCTTCTGGCCCACGGTTCTGTCAAGTGCCCCCTCCACAGCACACAGTGGTCAAAAGGGGGGTGGTAATGACCCCTCACTATGGCTACTCTCTGGGGCATCACCACCTTCTCTTGATTTCCTCATCCTGTCTACTTATTGTTAGAAAGACCTTTTAAGAAACTATACCCCATCACCCCTTTAGAGCATATCATAATTTGCTTCCCAAACCCGGGATGAAGAAAGAATTCATGTTCTAAGGGGCAAATCAGACACAGAAGGAAGTACATCCCTACAGCCTTGGCAGACATGCTGTCCTCTCCCAAGGCAGTGGTCAAAAAGGGGCAGGTCTCTGGAGGAGACTGGCCATCAACTCTGAAAATGGGCGGAGGCTGTTAAACCAGGTCAGTGCCCAGGGCTGCTGTATGGGTTCCTTCTCTCTTTATGGGGTGATGGCACGCTGACCTGAAGGCCAACTAAGTTTTATTCTAGGAATGCAAGAGAATGATGAGCAGGAGTGAGAAAGAGGTGTCATCTCAAAATAAGAGCCCATTTTCCATTTATTTCCATGAGCAATGATAGCAGAGAAAGGCTGTGTTTCTTACATGTCAACTGCCAGGGTGAAGATTGAAAAGTGAACATACCAGGAGGATTAACTCATTGAACGGAAGTCTGACACACTGCCCAGAACAGCACATGTCACAACATTAATGCAAATATCAGAGTGTGTTGAACTCTTTGGGAAATATGGTTGACTTTTTCCCATTTCCAGCTACATAACTGACATTCTATAGACATAGCTTAAAGATATCTCATTAATGGATCAACAGCTTGATTTTCTCTGCTTATATGGATGAGTAAGAATGTCAAACCATGGTACAAAATCAGGAAAGACTGACTGATGAGTAACACAGTCACAGCCACAAAGCATGTGACCAGGAGGTACTGTGAACTCAAGGCTTATGAGATTGTAACAACTCTTGATATGAATCCAAGACAGCTGTTTTCTTAAAAGCAGAACTTCCCAATCATCAGTTAGAGCAGTGAAAATGTCAAAGGGCTTTTAACTTAGACAATATGTTTGTGGCTCAATTTCATTGCAGATATTATCAGTAGGCAAGAAAAAATATTAAAACTAAAAATAGTTTCAAATTGATCAGAGTGGTGTGTTAGCACCAAGAAAAGCAGCATTCTGGCTAATTTCCCTGCTCTAATGGGGGTAAATGGCAGTCAAATTTACCCTCTGACATCCTTCATAACTTATCCACCACAGCAGACATCCAGGAGATTTCAAATTACTGAAAGAAGAGGAATTATTTAGTGACTTAGGAGAAGGATTTTTTATTCTGAAGCACCCCCAGACCAGATCACTGCAGTTACCAGATATGTTCACTCATTACAACTGATGTTTTCTGAGCTCTTATCTTGCACTAGTCATCACACTAGTTTTCTGTGCCTGATCTCATCTGTCTTTCAGTGATCTTGGGAGGCAAGTTTTTTGTCTATGACATATTAGAAAGCAAATATTCTTAATTTAATACACTTGTTTGAAATGCTAATAATGGTCTTGATGATAACATCAATTAAATAGTTTGCAGAGCAACAAAAAAGTTCTTAAACTTTTTCAAACAGCAAAAAGAAAAGATAATTTTAAAAAACAAGGGTAGTTTAAGAAACCTTTGAGACAACATAAAGCGTAACAACATCTGCATTATAGAGGTGCCAAAACAAGAAGAGGGAGGGTAAGGGATCAGGACTCTATTTGAAAAAAAATGACTGAAAACTTCCCTAACCTGGAAAAGAAAAGACATGAAAGTCCATGGAGTGCAGAGAATCCCAAACAAGATGAACCCAAAGAAGACCACACCAAAAACACATCATGATTAAAATGGCAAAGCTTAAATACAAAGAAAGAATCCTAAAAGACACAAGAGAGAGTTAGTTATATACAAGGGAGCTCCCTTAAGACTGACAGCTGCTTTCAGCAACAGAAATGTTTCAGGCCAGAAAAAACTGGCATGAAATATTCAAAGCAATGAAAAGCAAGGGCCTACAATGGAGACTACCTTACCCAGCAAGGTTATCAAAGGAGAAATAAAGAGCTTCTCAACGCCCCACCCCCTGCAAAATAAAAAACCACCCCAAAACAACAACAACAACAAAAATGTATTATGACCAAACAATATTACAAGAAATGTTAAAGAGACTTTTTTAAGAAGAGAAAAAGAAAGAGATACAACATAATTTTAAAAAATAAAATGCAAATAAATATGTACCTATTAATAATCACTTTAGTTCTCAGACTGAAGCTCAATCCATTGAGCAACACCAGCCAGAGCATATCAATAATCACTTTAAATGCAAATGGCTTAAATGCTCTAATCACAAGATATAGAGTAGCTGAATGGATAAGAAAGCATATGCTGTCCCCATTTTTTAATTGGGTTAGTTGTCTTAGAGTGAAGTCGTGTGAGTTCTTTGTATATTTTGGAGATTAAACCTTTGTCTGAGGTATCATTGGCAAATATGTTTTCCCACGTTGGTTGTCTTTTTATTTTAATGCTGTTTTCTTTAGCCATGCAGAAGCTTTGTATTTTGATGAGATCCCATTTGTTTATTCTTTCCTTTATATTCCTTGCTCTAGGGGACATATCAGTAAAAATGTTGCTGCATAAAATATCTGAGATTTCCCTGCCAATGTTCTCCTCTAGGACTTTAATGGTGTCATGGCTTATATTTAAGTCTTTTATCCACCTTGAATTTATTTTGGTATAAGATGTAAGTTGGTGCTCAAGTTTCATTTTTTTGCATGTAGCTGTCCAGTTTTCCCAACACCATTTGTTGAAGAGGCTATCTTTACCCCATTTTATGTTATTGCCCCCTTTGTCAAATATTAATTGACTGTAGAGAGTTGGGTTTATATCTGGGCTCCCTGTTCTGTTCCATTGGTCTATGTGCCTGTTTTTATGCCAGTACCATGCTGTTTTGATTACAGTGGCCTTCAAAATTGGACCTGCCTTTTGACCCAGCAATTCCACTGCTGGGATTGTATCATAAGAACCATAAAACACCAATCCCAAAGAACATATGCACCTCAATGTTCATCCCAGCACAATTTACAATAGCCAAGAGTTGAAAGCAACCTAGGTGCCCGTCAGTAAATGAATGGATCAAAAAACTATGGTACATATACACAATGGAATTCTATGCAGCAGAGAGAAAGAAGGAGCTCCTACCTTTTGCAACATCATGGATGGAACTGGAAAGCATTATGCTGAGTGAAATAAGCCAGGTGTTGATATGATCTCACCATGTGATCTCACCTTTAACAGGAAGCTAAACGACAAAACAAACAAGCATGCAAAATATAACCAAAGACACTGAAATAGAGAACAGGGGGACAGCGACCAGAGGGGAGAGGGGAGGAATTTCAGGGGAAATAGGGGAGGGATTTAGAGGAACAAATATAAAGGATACATGGACAGCAATAAGAAGGGTGGAAATGGGAGGGAGGGGGGAGCACGGGGGGTGGGATGGGATGGGAGTAATAGACAGAAAACTGTGCTTGAAAAATAATTTAATAAAATTTAAAAAATAAGAAAAAAAAGAAAACATGTTGTCTACAAAATATTTTTTTAAATTTCAGAATGAAACATTTGCACAGACTAAAAGTAAGCTTATAGAAGAAGATATTTCATGGAAATGAAAATTGAAAAAAAGCTGGGGTAGCAATACTTATATCTGACAAAATACTAAGAGACGAAGAAGTAAGAGATGTAGAAGGACACTACACAATGATAAAGGGAGCAATCCAGCAAGAGGATATAACCCTTGTAAACTTTTTTTTTCTTTTTTGGAGCCCAGCCCTTTAATTTCACTTTTGTTGATGAATATGGTGAGACACAAAAACCCTATGCTGGTTGTGCAGCAAGGTGCTTGCCAACAAAATTATAGAATCAGTAGACATTCTGGTGTGCTCAGCAATGGTGAGATGGGGGGCCCTCAGCTGTGTGAGAGGACAGAGCAGTGGAGATTCGGGTTGTGTGTCATATGACCAGGTAGGAGTTGACCCTGGGAGAGACCCTGGGGAAGCTTTATTTCTGGGTCATGGTCAAGTTGGTTTTGTGAGTAATAGAAGGAAAGAACTGAAGGAGTTTATCAACACAGCAGTGCATGCTCAAGGTTGCTGACATTTCTTCTAATATGTTAAAGCAGATTTTGGCAGGACAGGTCCCTTCAGCCTGCATCTGGGTGAGTTGTTGGCATTCTTCATTACAACCACCTGACAGTTTTCATCTGTTGTGTGGGTGTGGAATTTCAGAGAATTCATCTTTTGTGACCTCTTTTTGGAAGGCGCAGTGGCTAAGGCTGTCTTTGAAATGTAGCACTGTGATTAACCCTCGTAAACCTTCATGCTCCCAACATAAGAGCTCCTAAATATATAAAGCATCTTGGTGAACATAAAGGGAAAATTGACAGTAATACAGTTATAGGACAGGAATCTAACACCCCATTTGCATCAATGGATAGACTTTCCACACAGAAAATCAACAAAGAAATAACATCCTTAAATGATAGATTGTATGGATTTAATTGGTATCTTCAGAGCATTTTACCCTAATGCAGCAGAATATACATTCTTTTCATGTTCATGTGGAACACTTTCTAAGATAGATCACATGTTAGGACACAAAACAAGCCTCAATAAATTTAAGAAAGTTGAAATTATATCAAGTTTCTTCTTGGACCATAATGGTATGAAATTAGAAATCAGTCACAAGAAAAAAAATTGGAAAAGAAAACACCCCACAATGACATGAAAGCTAAATAACATGTTAGGGAACAATACATGGGTTAACAATGAGATCAAGGAAGGAAACAAAAGATATCATGAAACAAATAAAAATGAGAACATAACAACCCAAAAGCTATGGGACACAGCAAAACCTGTCCTAAGAGGGAAATTCACAGAATTACAGGCCTATCTCAAGAAAAAAGAAAAATCAAATAAACAATCTAACTTTACACTTACAGGAACTTGAAGAAGAACAACAAATCTCCAAGTGAGTAGAAGAAAGGAAATAATAAAGATTGGAGCAGAAATAAATGAGACAAAGTCTGAAAAAACATACAAAACATCAATGAAACCAAGAGTTGGGTCTTTGAAAAAATAAATAAGATTGACAAACCTTTAACCAGACTAATCAAGAAAAAAAAGGAGACCCCCAAATATGAGAAATAGAATCAGAAATGAAAGCAGAGAAGTAACAACCAAAGAAATACAAAGCACTGTAAGGAAACATTACAAATAATTTTATGCCAAGAATTAGACAATCAGGTCAAAATGGATAAATTCATAGAAACATACAATCTTCCAAAACTGAATAAAAAAGAACTAGAGAATTTAAATAGACAGATTACAAGTAATGAAATAGAAGCAGTAATCAAGAAACTCCCAAGAAACAAAAGTACTGGACCGGACAGCATCACAGGTGAATTTTGCCAAACATTCAAAGAACTAACAACACCTATCCTTCTCAAACTATTTTCAAAAATTCTAAAGGGGGAAAAACTTTCAAGCTCATTTCATGAGGCCAGCATTATCCTAATTCCAAAGCCAGATAAAAACTCTACAAAAAAAGAAAATTATAGGCCAATATCCCTGATGAACATAAATGCTAAAATCCGCTCTGGCTGGTGTAGCTCAGTGGATTGAGCACAGGCCTGTGAACCAGAGGATCACAGTTCGATTCCCAGTCAGGGCACATGCCTGGGTTGCAGGCTGGTTCCCGGCAGGCCAACTCCCAGCAGGGGACACACGAAAGGCAACCATACATTGATGTTTCTCTCCCTCTCTCCTTCCCCTCTAAAGATAAATAAATAAATAAATAAATAAAATAAAATCCTCCCTACAATATTAGCAAACCGGATCCAACAATATGTTAAAAACATAATACACCTTAATAACCAAGTGGGATGTATTGTAGGATTACAAGATTACAGCATCTGCAAATCAATACATATGATAAAACTCAAACAAAATAAAGGATAAAAACCACATAATTAGCCCTGGCTGGGTGGCTCAGGTGGTTGGAGTGTCATCCCATACACCAAAAAGGTTGTAGGTTCGATACCCAGTCTGGGCACATACCTGGGTTGCAGGTTCAGTTCTCCATCAGGGTGTGTACAAGAGGCAACTGATCAATATTTCTGTCTGTCTGTCTGTTTCTCTCTCTCTCTCTCTCCCTCTCCCCCCTCATCTTCCTCTCTAAAAGTGATAAATATATCCTAAGGTGAGGATTTTTAAAGATCCTAGAAGAAAATAGGCAGTAAATCTCACACATTTCTTGTAGCAATATTTTTTCTGATCTGTCTGCTTGGGTAAGAGAAACAAACAAACAAAAAAACACAAATGGGACTATATGAAAATAAAAACTTTTTGCATAGCTGAGAAAACCATCAATAAAATTAAAAGACAACCCACTGAGCAAGAGAACATATTCACCAATGGTACATTTAATAAGGGGTCGATATACAAAATTTATAAAGAACTTATAAAACTCACCCTGGCCGGGTAGTTCAGTTAGTTAGAGCATTGTCTCAATATGCTAACATTGGGGGATTGATCCACAGTCAGAACACATACAAGGAGTAACTAATAAATATATAAATGGGTGGGATAACAAATCAATGTCTCTCTCTCTCTCAAAATAAGTCCATAAAAATAAAATGTATAGAATACAACATCAAAAAAACAAACAATCCAATTAAAAATGGGCAAAGGATCTGAATAGACATTTCTCCAAAAAGGAAATACAGATGGTCAATAGACATACGAAAAGATGATCAAAGTCACGAATCATCAGAGAAATGCAAATTAAAACCACAATGAGATATCACCTCACACCTCTCAGAATGGCTATCATAAATACATCAACAAACAGGTATTGGTGAGGATGTAGAGAAAAGGAAATCCTAGTGCACTATTGGTAGGAATGCAGACTGGTGCAGCCATATGGAATTCAGTATGGAGCTACCTCAAAAAATTAAAAACGAACCTGCATAGTGATGCAGTGATCCCACTTCTGGGAATATCCCCCAAAAAACCTAAAACACTGATTTGCACCCCTATGTTCATAGCAGTATTCTTTGCATTAGGCAAGATTTGGAAGCAGCCCAAGTGTCTATCAGTAGCTGAGTGGATAAAAAATGTTACAGTACATTTACACAACTGAATATTACTCAGCCATAGAAAAGAAGGAAATCTTACCCTTTGTGACAGCATGGAGGGACCTGAATAGTATTATGATAAATGAAATAAGCCAGTCAGTGAAAGACAAGTATCATGTGATTTCACTTATATATAGAATCTAATAAACAAAATAAACTAATAAAGTAGAAACAGGCTCATAGATACAAAGAAAAGATTGACAGTTGTCAGAGGGGAGGAGGGTTAGGAGACTGAGTGAAAATGGTGAAGAAATTAAAGCCAAAAAATAAAACCTCATACATACAGATGGCAGTACGGTGATTACCAGAGGGAAAGGGGGTGTGAGGAGGTAGAAGAGGATAAAGGGGGGAATAAATGGTGATGGAAGGAGACCTGACTTGGGGTGGTAAACACACAATACAGTATACTGATGATGTATTATAGAACTGTACACCTGAAACTTATATACTCTTATTAACCAGTGTCACACCAATAAATTCAATAAAAAAACTGAGCGGAGGAAAGGAGCAATTTTCTAGCTAACAACAACTCTTGTGCCATCTTGGTAAATGAGGCATAGCTTTTAGTTTCTCAGGGATAAGTGTGGTTTCTAGCAATTTTCTGAAAGAAGGTTACATAAAATGTGTAAATGGTAGTAAAAGCCCACTTAGGTCTCAATCTCCCTTATTAACCTCCTGGTGAACCCACTGGATATAGTATTCACAGTGAAAGAGCCAGCAGGCATGTTCCATGGCAGGCTGAAGATACTGCTGGCCCTGTGGTGCGTGGTGGCCTGAATGTGCAGATCTAGTCCTACTGGCTCCATGGGCCTGACCCTATTGCTTCTTGAGGTGTTCTAACCAAAGAAAGTCTTAAAAATAAATGAAATGATCAACCTTGCCAGAAACAACAACCCTAAATTGTTGGAAACTGCTCTGGCTGGTTTCAAGAGTTGTAACTGCCTCCCATGGCTAAGGCTGAGTGAGCAACCTCTGGAATGTGAGTCATTAAGGAGACAAAGCTTGTCTTTGCTTCACCCCCTGCCCCCAATGCTTGGTTGATTAGTCTATGATGAGTACGACCCCTCAGAGGAGGGGCAACCTAAGCCAGACACGATCACTTGGAAGGCCATCATGGCAAGACTTGGGGGGCTGTAACAAAGAAGGAGTGATGGACTCTCGCCCCCTGGCTATTTTGACATAGCCTGAGTCCCCATTTCTGTCTGGGAGAAGTGCTTCCTGGCTCAAATCCACTTAAGCCTAAAAACCTATGATCAGGGAGGTGGTGCAGTCCCTTGCTGGCTAGAGGGGGATCTGGAGTGATCAGGCATAATAAAGAGTTCCTAAAGTCCTGTGAAGCCTGCTTTGCTAAGAGTACTTTCATTCATATGATAAGAATCCAAGCAGAAAATGAATATGTCTCCCAAAGTTTTTGCAACCTGACAGACACTGACTTAGACTAAGCTCTCAGATTTCTTTGAAATGTTATCTACTGTTTGATCCTTACCTCCTGTATTCCTGTGTATTACAACCCAATAAAAGCCATTGAGGAAGGGGCTCCTGGCCTTTTTCCTCTAAAAGATTGGCCACCTCTCCTCCCCAAGCAGATCATGCCTTGGTAGTTTTATTTTCATTGGTGGTGGATGGGGGGATTTTGGGGGGGCAAAGTTGCCCCACACTAAATGAAACAGCTGGGTCCTAGGAGAAGTCTAGAACATTTTCATGCTCAGCCATTCAAAAGCTTATGTGTCACAGACCTGCCCATATTCTAACCACCAGGTAGCACATGTATAATCCAAGTATGCTCCAGGTCATTCTGTTTATAAAACCCTTCAAAAACTTAAATAGACTTAAAGAATAAAGAATATTGTATTTCTCAAAAAAAAAAACCACCATTAACCCAAAATAGGTTCCTTTATGCCACAGTATTTTTGTGTCTCACTGTCCTTTGTTCAGCTCTAGCTGAGGAAGAGAAGGGCTCAACTTCAGTTACTGACTTTCAGGAGCTCACGGTTGCTGGGCCCATGCCTGGCATGAAAATGCAGCCCCCTGTGTGTGCTGACTGGACACACAAAAAATGCCACATTTTTAATACCAGTGTTCAGTAATCACAAGAAAACTTTTATAGGCCAACTGGATTTTGCAGAACAGGTAGGTGCAGGCTAGAGAGAAAGCCTGGGTTTTTATAAGTCTAAAATATCACTGCTAGAAAGAACAAGGTGAAGTGAGGGGAGTCTGGAAATTCAATATTGAACATGTCAGTTGAATGGGCTCTCCTGGCCAAAGCTGGGACAATTTGAATAATAATAATAATTATTATTATCACTCTTAAAATTATAAAAAGGAATTCATAGTGATACTAAAAGGGGCATGCTGTTCATCTATACTGTTCATTTTTAGAAGGAACACCAGTCAGTGTAGAAGTAGGAAAACCACTGTTTTTGCAAACTGTGACATAAAACTGATCTTGGTGAGGATGGTCCATGGATACTAGAGTCACATGGCAAAAGAAAGCAGGATAGTCACACAGACACCAAGTATCAGTCTGTTGGATATACCATAGCCAGCTGATCAAAATTAATCAAAACATACATAACACTGTGTACCTCTTGATGTGATGCACTGAGAAACACACTGCACCATTCATGCAGAATTCTTGCTGAAAATGTTCAACCCACAGCTAATCAGGGAGAGATAATCAGACAAATCCAGGGCACTGGGCATTTTCCAAGTTAACAGGTCTGGACTCATCAAAATGTCAGTGGCAGTAAAGAAAAACAAAACAGCAAGAAACTGTTCCAAAATAAGGCAGATTAAAGAGATTCAACCAAACATAATATGTGAACCTTGAGTAGATTCCAGATTTAAAAAATAAAGTCATAAAAGCCTTTCATGGACAATTGGGAGAAATATCAGTATGGACACATATGGATACCATTGATTTCTTTTTTACCAGAAAAATGGACCTATATGTATTTAACATGTTGGAAGAGAACTATACAAAACTTTGCAGCATCTTTAATCCACTGTTTTTGACATATACTTTAGTTACTTTAGACATATTTACATGTAACAAATGTCTTACAGACCCAAAGAATAAGATATTCTTACTCCTTAAAATAATCTGTATTGATTCCTGGATGATCTGAGAAGCTGGAAGTAAACATGACTTTCAGTTTTCCAAGACTGATGTTGTTTAGCATGAACTTATTTAGACTCCTTTTTTGGTCTTTCATATATTTTTAGTATCTACATCAATTCAGTATTTCTTCTGCCTCATGTGCTGTTTAGTTTCAAGGTCAGTGATTGGAATATACTGATAAGTTGGTCAATATCTGTTCAATAAATTACTAGTAATTTTGCATGCTTCTGATATTCAGGTCTTAATTTGATTTAAAAAATTGCTTGTGTTATTTTAAAAGTTTCCATATTTACTGTTCCATTTCTTGAGTATATTTTCAAGTGGTATTATGTTCATGGGTGTGCATATCATGCCCTTGTTCTTAGGAGATCAGCCCTAAGTATTTAGAGGTAAAAGGTCCTGATGACTATCTGCAACTTATTTTCAAATTACTTTGCCAAAAGAAAAAAACAGCTGTATATATATATATATATATATATATATATATATATATACACACACACACACACACGAACACACATACATACACATATATACATATGTAATAACATGTCCAATGCCAATATATTTGGTCTTTGTTCTTGGTAAAAAGTTCTTAAAACTCTTGAATATTTCTGACAGGTGTGGTTTTTATTATTTTTAAGGAGCCCCTTTGAGCCTACCTGAGCTTGGTTTGTGCTAATGAGGTGACTTAGCCCATAGACAGCCACAGGATGAGTCTGGTCACCAAAAGGTCCAAGTGATTAGAGAGACTGAAACTTTTAACCCCACTCACTAAATTCTGGAAAGAGGAAGGTGGGTGCTACAGATTAAGGTCTATCAGAACTCCTGAACAAGAGTTGATGAGTTTCCAGGTTGGTGAATGCATTCATGTGCCAAGAGAATGGTGTGTCCAGTTCCATGGGGCAGAAGCTCCTATGTACAGAATTCTTCCACACCTTGCCTGATATACTTCTTCACCTGCTTACACCTGTATCCTTGATAATATACTTTATTTTTTATTCAGATGTAACTGATATGTGTAATAGCATTTAGAGTAAACTAAAAAGAAATTTCAGTAAATGTTTCTATGAACCATGCTAATAAACTAATCAAACCTGGAGTGTGTGTGGAGGGGTGAACTTCCATTTATAGCCAATCAGAAGTGTGGGTTACAACCTGGATTTGCAACTGGTGTCTGAAATGGGGGGCAGTCTTTGCGGAATTGTGCCCTTAACCTGTAGGGTCTGATGCTATCTCCAGGTAGTGTCAAAAATGAATAAAATTTGTAGGACACCTTGTCCAGGTCCACCAAATAGAGGAAGAACAAGCAGATGTGATACCTGCTATGTAGGATATTGACACAGAGCCAGAAATACACACTCTGGATAAGATCAGCTAACTTGAGGCAAAATGACCATAGCATGAACCAAATGAGGGACAACATCTCTCCCAGAAAAATAAACAGATTTCAGATCCAAGAACTACAGGAAGGTGATTCAGCAACAATCTCTTAAATGAGGTGAAAATGATCTTTTAAGTTCCACACAGGAACCCCTCATGTTAATTTTATAACTTGACCTTTATGATGTTAGTAAATCACCATATTTTTGAAACAAACAAACAAACAAAAATCGCATGCACATCAACTCTCCAAATGACAGTCTGACCTGTTTGTGCCCCATAGAAAACAAAGCCATGAAATGGCTGCAGCACAGGACACAGGCACTGGGTGCTTCTCTGGCCCAGGTTTTATTTAGACACATTTGGCTTCAGGTACAGCCTTGACATGCCAACAGATTTAAGCAAACATAATTATAGGTGAGCAAGCTCAGTGGATTCCCTTTCCTCATCCATGCCTAAAGCTACCAGGCATGGATTATTTGCAAAATCACTTGAAAATAAGTTGCAGGAGCAAGGCAAGCCCAGGAGAACTCCCCTAGGGAATTTGTAGGATAATACCCTGGGAGTCCCCAACCCTATTCTCCAGCTTGAAGAGGAGCCACTTCTCTTTAATAAGCACAGTGCACCTCCTCTTTAGGTGTGAGTGACACAGAACCACACTGACCAGATTCCCCAAACCCTTCTAGTACCTTTCCTATGTCTCTCTGAGCCCTCCCCAAGTACCCCATCACTGCCATCACCAGGTCCCCATCACTCACAGTCCATCCACCAAGGCAGCCAGCTCTGACTTGTCAGCATCTGCACTTTGTCATTGTTGAGTATATTAAACACTCTCACCTTCTTGACTCCAGTTCTTGCAGGGCATGGAGTCTATTATATTGATTCCCACACTCCCACACTTCTAACAGTGGCATGCATTTAGAATGCATCCACGAAGGAACAAGAGGGGCTTACAGTGAGGCAGGTCTGCCCATGAATGAGTGGCAGAGCTGGGGGTGACTGGGAATTGCTGAGACAGCAAACTGTGTTTGAGTTTTAGGTGTTGGTCCCAGGAACAGTGCTAAGCCTGAGATGCTGATTTCTTTGTGAGGCAATTCTACTGGAAAATACTTACTTGTGATTAATTTCAACAATATATACAATACAACAAACACACAGAGTGAAGAATTACACATAAAGCTTGCAACTAGACAGTATTTCTCTCCCTTCGCAGGTGGCTTTCAACCCTGAGAGCAGCTCAGCACTGGCTCTCATAGCACAACAGCCTCACCTCATTAGCCCAGACCTGAAGATTTCACAGAACAGACACTCAGAGGAAAAAAAAATGGTGCAAGTAATTAACGTGGGAGGTAGGGCAGAGGACGAAGGACCAGAGACACAGGGGAAACAGCGAACAGAGCTTGTGTTATCAAGCACGGGACCGCTGTGGGCACCCCACCCAAGGGTAATGCACCAACTCCCATCTGCCAGTGGGTGAGGGCTGCTCCCAGGCCTTGCTGACATCCTGACCTTCCAGTCTGCCACTTGGGGAGCAAAGTGAACTGACTCAGGGTAACTCTTCTGGAAAAAGAATGTAGGAGCAAGCAGGTAGAATCTGGCCAGAGTGCACAGAATGGGAGAGCAAAAGAGCCACAGGCAGGGCTTGGGCAACATCCGCTTCCCCAAAGACGGAGAATACAGCTATTACTGCCCCACCTGGGGTGCCTGGTGACCCAAAAGTTAAAAGCTTCACACTCCTTGGAAGTGAGGTGCCTGAGAAACAATTCTATTTTCTCAGCAAGAAGGGGAGAGCTGTTAAGGAACAAGAGAGACCCCCAAAAATGTGTGGCTTATCCCCATCACAGTGACTCAGAGAGGAAAGGCAGTCCCCCACGACTTTCTTGTCAGCAAGTCTCAGGTGTGTCTGGGATCTGAATCTATTTTACCATTTGCATCACAGGAATGAGGGGAGTGTCTCACATGCCTTGCCTGGCTGCTTTGCCCTGAAGCACCCTTTTCCCTTTGGCCTCTTTTCTGTAAACACAGCAGGTCCCATCATGGAAAGCAGAATAGAAATAAAAGTATCACTTAATGATTAAAGAGATACAAACACAAGATGATTCTAGGATTTGCAAGGAGGGAGCCACCCAGCCAAGCTCACTCATTTGGAAATCAAGGAAGACTCCAAGTCTTAAAATTTTGCCGAGACACAGAAACATTTAAAGAAGTCTGCCTCTTAGGCAAAAGACCCCGAGGTTCTACTCTGTTACCTCTACCAGACCCACCTCTAGCCAGGTGACCCCTGGACCAGTGTGGTGGCCTGGACTCTCCTCAGCTCCTGCCCAAGGGAATCTGAATGACTGAGCTTCTGGTTGATTTATGGCTCCCAGTGGCATAACTTAACCCCAGAGTTTTTGAACTGCTAGACATTTTCAAGATTGGATTTTTTTTATTTGATGGCTTTATGACCCATAGCTCAGATTACACAGGGAAATACTCTCCTATCAAATGGATTACCACACATGCTTGCATGAGGGGCAAAAACTGATGCCTTAGAGCCCCCCTCCCCCAATGTAGCTGCAGGCATTCTCCCTTCCTCCCTTCCTTAGCTGTTTATGTATGTCCTAGGCACCTCCTTACCTCCTTTAGTTGCTTCCAAGCCTTTATCTTATCTGTCTTTCCAGCTATAGATATGGGATATATAGACATGGGATCTAGGGTCCTGTCTTCACTAACCCCTCTGACACTAGTGCTATCCTGGTATTTATGTGCCTGAGTAAACAGGAGAACTGTGAACTCCAGTCCTGGTGTTATACATCTCTAGCAGAGTATGACTGCTCTACCAGCAGAGCCATCTGACCCATATAAATCATAAAATTCACCAGCATGAGTGTTCCTGGTAAAATCACGCACATGGTATACATTCTCATGGAATCACCATGAGCACAGCCAGGAGGAGGCCTCCACTCTGCAAGGTAAGGTCTTCCCTAGCCATCCACCTCACCTGAGGTAAGACCATGACCCCACCTCTTCAGAACATTTCATTTCATTCGTATTTGGTGGTGAATGTAGAATTCCCCCCAATATGCATGTCCTACTTCGAACCTGAGTGGGATTCTCTGATACCCAGCTGGAAAACTGGTCCTAAGAGTGTTACCCTCTGGAAAGCCTGCACTGGGGACACTGACAGGTGACTTCCCAGAGTCACCTTCCCATTCCTCATTTAAAACATTCCTAGTCTGAGCCCTGGCTGGTGTAGCTCAGTGGACTGAGCGCAGGCTTGCGAACCAGAGGATCGAGGTTGGATTCCCAGTCAGGGCACATGCCTGGGTTGCAGGCCAGTTCCCAGCAGGGGATGCACCAGAAGCAAACATACATTGATATTTCTCTCCCTCTCTCTCTTTCCCCTCATAAATAAATTAATTTTAAAAAACATTCCTAGTCTGGTGGGAAAGAAGGATAAATAGGTCTACTTGGCAGAGAAGTGACCAACTTTTCATATGTGAAAGGACTAGAAACAGATATGGGTGTGAGAGTGAGTGGGTCTTAGTACAATGACACAAAGGACCTTTGCTTTGCAAAAAGACAAAATCAAAGCAGATGCTCTCCTTGAGCTTGGGCAGAATTTAGGTGCCCCAGAAGGAGGTTATGTGACTGCCAGCACACTGGCCCCATGGCCCACAAAATCAAAGCAAACTTTTCCTTCAGCACTTATTATGTATGGCCTTTGACCAAACGCCATAACATATTGTTAGTGTGTTTAGAGGACAGGGTGATGCTGTACTTCTGTGAAGTACAGATCCCACGCGCAAATCACACATCTGAACCATCAGGCCTCCTCCCACATCCAGACACACTGACAGTCCATTGCCTGGTAAACACCAATGCGTGTTATTACAAGCCTTTGTTCACTCTCCTTCTGGAAGACAGTGAGGACAGGCAGCATGCTGATATAGCAATAGAAGGCTCCCTGTGCAGTCAAGAATCTTTCAACTTCCATAGCAACTCCCTTCAACCTGCAGATGAGAAACCCTCACTCTTGAATGAGGATACTTAAGTGTCAGGAATATCAGTAAAGATGGCTTAGAAGAGGAGTAGGCAACAGCTGCTCTCCTTTATTTCAAATGTTCTTAGGAATATATTGGCCCTGGAAGGACATCTGTCTGCAGCCCTGTGACCCTACAATGAAACCACAGGAAAACTTGGAGGTAGAGAATTTTCAGGTTAATAGCTTTGTTGTCCATCAACAGTTCTCCATTCTAAAAACATGAGCTGGATAAATGAATTACATCAGGAAATACAGAATGAAGTTACCTTCCTGCACCCCAATACTGAAACCCTATAGCTCAGCTCAGATGTTTAGCATTGCCCTGTCCCTCTACCCTCCCTTTAGAATGTAAAATCTACTGGCAGGGGTGGCAGGGGCAGGTTACACAAGTTTCTAAGTCCCTGAAGGGATTAAACTTGTCATCAAGGCACTTCTCTGTTATGGGCTCAAAAAGGGTGAAAGAAAGGGTTCAAACACAAGAGAAACTAGCCTAACATGACTCTGGCCCAGGATGGATTCTGAAAGCAGAAGCTGCTATGTCTCCATCTGGAATCAGCAGCTGGGACACTGTAGCCACAGCAGATTTAATGCCTCAGATTCTTAGTGAAATCTCAAAATCTCACTCACCAAGTCAGCTAAGGAAGGTGTCAGAGAGGCAAGTTCAGGCCTCAAAGTGGAAATGGACCTCAACCCAGGACAGGGCTGGGGTCCAGACTCACTCTAGTTTCTGGGCCTTCTCAGTGGCACTCGGGTGCAGAGCCCAGAGCAAACCAGGGAGAACCAACCACCCCTGCTCTTCTTGGGGAAACTCAGACTTCATTCCACCTCCAAGTTCAAGAACAGCATGCAAAAGAGCCCTCTGTTTCACTTGTCTCTTCCAAGGTAAAACAGCAGGAATAAAAAAGGCAAAAAAAGGAGAAATAAGTGAAGATCCTGGAGAACACTGCTGCTTTTCTTCATTGTGTTGGTACTATTGTTACTAGGTATACAAAGTACCAGGGGAAACCTGCAGGAGAGTGACCATGTGCACACATGCTAAGAGGCAGGGGAAACCTGCATGCGAGGCTGTGCCAGCTCCTGTGGATGCCAGGCAGTTACCATTGATCATGAACTCCCACACTGCTGCAGTGTGAAGGCAGCTGGCTCACGGAGCTCTGACATACTACATATGCACAGGGCAACTCCCAAGTTCATCCCAGGCTGAAGTAAAACTTTTCACAACCCTAAGGCTTTTCCTCATCACATGTGTCAACATAAAGTCTAGACAAAATGATGTGCAGAAAATAAAGCAAATTTTATAAAACCAGGGGCACAAATGTAGCAAGTAGCAAAATGAAGTGTCAAAGGCATTCAATTTGTTTTAGTCATGGGCACTTGTAGGTGAATAAAAAAAGGTCATGAAAAACCCTGCCCTCCAAGCTACTCTGTTCACAATGGCTAACCTCCTAGAGTGCAAAGGGAGGAGTTGAGGTGTGAATGAAGAAGGATTTTAACTTTTTACTCTACACAGTTCAGTACACAGAATTTCAATTATTTAGGTTAAGTATGTATTCCTAAATGACTCATAATTGAAAAAAGTCAAAGATATTGATATGAAAGCTACATATACTTAAGCTGTTCTAAATTTCCATATTACTGGAGCTTTGAGCAGATTCATGGGATGTCCTCCACACATTTGCCACATGCTGGGCAGCCTGCCAATGTCCCACACACATTTCTTTGGAGCAAAAATGAAACCCTTCAGTAAAGGGAAAATGAAGCTTTTGTGCCCCCAAAGAACTCTTCTAATACTGTGGCCCAACTGAGGGACATCCATGGCCACTTAAAAATAACCTTGTCACCAAAATGACTTAAGCAACTGCCACTTTGGTTCAAATAGAAATTTTCATATCCAATTTTCCTTCCAGCTACCACTAAATTTCTTGTTCTTCCATGTCCACTTCTATATGAAACCCAGTGTTTGGAACATGAATTAGAGCAGGAAATGGGTGCAAAATTACTCATTACTCATGACAGATGAGAGCAAGACAATGCACAGAAAAAAGTACTCATGACACAAATGAAGCACAGGCAGCCATGTTCGTAGATGGGCCAAGAATGACATCAGGCAACTAAAACCAAATTTCTTTTGTGTGATCCTTTTGAAAAAATGTATTCTAATGCGAAGGAGAAACAAGGGCTGCAAGACAAATTCTGTGTTGGCCAGAGTGGGAAGAAGGAAGTTGCATGTTGTGCTAATGTACAACAGGCTGTAGTGTTTCACTGCCCCACCTCTCAAATGAATGCCATCATACTCCCAGGGATGACATAATTTAATTGTTTTCCTTTGGAGACACTTGTCAACTCAAACATGACCTCCTCCTGGAAGTCTTCCTTTAGCAGCACCCTGCCATCCATCCTGACTCTCTGAGGCTCCCATTGGGCCCCATGCACACACCACTATATGGAAGTAGCTGGATTTCTCTCTCCCTGCCTTCAGAGTGTGATTCTTGAGGGCTAAAACTGTGTCCTTTCTATTTCCACACCTCCCCTCCAAAGGGGAGGTCTGGGAAGCAGGAAAACTTAAGGGACGTGCATATGTCTGTAAATTATCACCCTCTCCTGATTTCCTGTATGCCAGCCCTGGAATGATTCACACGTGGTAAGGACTACAAGGAGACCCTGCTGGCCCAACAGTGCTAACTGCAAGTGTGGTGTCCCCTTCCAGCCCCTAACCCTTGAACATGAGTTAGGTTCAAACCCAAATTCCTCAAAGATAGGAGCTCAACTCCACGCATACAAGTGAGCAACAAAACCGAGGCTCCCATGGACCTAAACTTGGCTTCTACAAGAAGGAAGGAGGGAGGGAGGGAAAGAGGAAGGGAGATTACAGAGATAGAAAAATTCACTCAGAGACTCCAGGAAAACAAACACAACGCAGAATGATCTCAAAAAAGGTATTTTTCCCAGAAGATGGAAAGCACCTGGCTATCCTCAGAGCCTGTCTTTGACCTTTTCTCAGAGAAGCTGGATATGGCTAAAGAAACAGGTAGTGCAAGAAGGAGGGAGCATGTTGACACAACATCTGGAAAGTATGACTCCAGAGCTTGGTTATGTAACAAGGCTGAATGCAGCACCACACTGTTTATATTCTTACTGCCTGGATGATTGCAACACAGAGCATGGCTGTCTCCAGTGAGGACTTGGAGGCTGCAGACATCCTTGAGGAAGAAAGAAGCTGGAAGCAATAAGGTTCTTCCCCAGGTAGCTACAGGTTCATCCTGGAGCAACCCTAGTCTTTCAGAAAACTGGCCTAGGCTAGAAATGGAAGAAATAGTTCTCCCTAAATTGTGCCCTCAATCTTCCTCCTCTTTTCTCAAACTCTTACACAGAGCCTTATAGGTTTTTATTTTATACACAATGTTTAACCAAGGTGAAAGAATTAATACTTACTGGGCATAGACTAGCCCGGCACTTCTCAAACTCTACTGTGTACATGAATCATCTGGGAACATGTAAAATTCCCATTCTGATTCTGTGGGTCCAAGTGGACCCAACTTCTGGGTGATCAACAGCATCCAAGCATGCTAATGACTCCTCACATCATATTCTAAGCAGCAAAAGTTTAGAATATGGTGGGAAGATGTTTGAAGGGGCAGTGTGAAAACCAGGGTCAATCTATTGAGGAAACTGAAAAATCAGTGAGTAGATGCCAAGGCGCATAGGTAAAGTCACCAGGAGATAGAAACAGCTCCCCAGGAACAAGCAGGCCATGCTCATTCCCTGGTGTTGTCTCCATACTGAACTTGGCTCTGCTTTAGGCCCTTAGGGTCTGCTGGACTCTCCACGCTGTGCAGGGTTAGCACTGGGGCAGGTTGGGCACTGGTAGCAGAGAGAGTGTGATGCTCTGTCACCCTGACCTAGCCTGATAACATGAATTGTTCCAAGGGCACCTATATCTATGGAGCACAGATGTAAAGCCCAGTTCTGCCGGGGTAAGAGGGACTCCCCTGTCTTTATATCCCCCAAATGATGACTCTGCATCTGGTTGTGTATGGCTGAAAAATTAACAGTATCTCAAATTAACCCCCCTATATGAAGAATACAGAAAAAAGTTCCAATGCTCCTTTTTTAGGTCACTTCTTATGATGCTTGGGACCCTGCACCTTTCCAGAGAGTCAATTGCCTTGACTACCTAAAACTGGCTTATTGCTTTATCTCCCAAATAGGAGAGAAAAGGGAAGCTCCGGGCCAGTATTTCTCTAACTTGAACATGCAATGGGAATCACCTGGGAGCCTGAATCAGCATGTCTGGTGGGGTATGAAATTCTGCATTCACAATAAGCTCCCAGGAGAGCTTAAAGCTGCTGTACTATCCCTTGGGCCATGTTCTGAGTAGCAAAAGGCTAGAGAATGTGCAAGCCATTTGGTTAAGTACTTAATTTCCACCAATTATTTGACTAACCTAGCCACACCATCAGATCAGGCACAGAGCCTCCACCGGTCAGATTGAAAAGAAGTCATCAAGGTTAGGAAATGTGGTCGAGTTCTGTAGCTAGGAAAGTGGGTTGGGGTGTGTCTGGATTTTAAGTCTGGTCAGCCTGACACCAAAGCTTATATTCTTACCTCAACAAAATGATGACCTCAGTTTATGATGAGAGAGGCCAATCCACATCCAGTGCACTATATCTCAGAGGGGAAAATGTGTAGAATTTACTTAGAAATACATCAGTCAAATGTTTATCACTTTTTAAAATGGTCTGCTTTTGAAGAGATGTTTCATTTAGTTCATTCAATCACACATTCAGCAAACATTTACTGAGTTCCTAGATTGCAAGGCACTGTGCTATCAGCAGCAGCTACTTATGCAGAAAAGATTTCTCAGTGATGCCAGATGAATGAGGTTCTTAGGTCATAATAGAAATTCCTAACAATAAAATAAAGACCTTGCTCACTTTACTATTTCTCCACCCCATGTTCCAAATGACACAACTGATTTAAGATATTTTAATAAAAATAAAGCTTGTAAAGGTTTGCAAAGTGTATCAAATATACCTATCCTGATAAGCCCTCAAACACTGTGGTGATGGGACAGGGGACTCGGTGTGACCCAGCTCTCCAATATCTGCTTCTGAAAGATACCACAGATGTCACCTCCCCCCAGCTAGTGGTCTGGGGACTTCAAAGTGAACTGGTAAGTTTGATTTCTGGACTCTTAAAATGCATTCGAAAATAAAAGTGTCTTTAGTCTTTTGCAATTTCAAAATGAAACAACTTCTGGCCTAAGTAGGAGCTTTCTTTTTCCAAGAGCAATCTGGGCAATTCTTATAGCTGCAGAGTAGAAGAAAAAAGAAGTGAAGGAGTTAGTAACATCAAAGTTGGACAACATGTCTCTACAGATGCTCTTTTCAAAGCATTTTTTTAAAATTCGTGCATTAGAAAACATTTTAGTGTGGAAGTAAAATCTGCTTAATGTGATGCGCCATCACCATAAACAATGGCCAGATTGAAGGTAGAAAGGGTTAACTTGGTTTTCATCCACCCTCATCTCCAGCCATTCCCCAGGGTCCCTCTTCATACTCCTGCAGAGGGACATCTTTGTCATGTATATACTGGGTTAAGTATCACAGATTTCACTTTCAGAACTTTCTTGTTTCCATTAAAATCAGACACACACAAAATGTGAATATATCCGTCCTGAATTAGGTGAACTAAACCAGTATCTGCTTGATCATCACAGATGTATGATGGGTTCACAGGTTCCCAGGGCACTAAAGATGCACGTCTAAAATTTTAATTGGTTGCCCAGAATGAGATACTTCAGAGGATCACAACCTGGTTTTGAAAATAGTTGGAACTATATGTCAAATAAAAAGCATGATTGCAACATAACTCATATTCACCTGGATGAGCATTTCACCAAGGGTATTTTACCAAATTCTAGATTCCTATGATGTCAACAAGAATTACCAGAAAGGGATTCGACTGGCTTGGGAAACAAGGACTTACATTCAAATAAGTATCTTCCTGCAGTTCTCAGAGGCTTGGATGTAAAAGTGTATGGGGCATCTCTAAGAATATGATACTATGTTTCCTAAACTTAATGACTCATGGAAGCCCCTCCTCAACTTTTGTTTTGCCAGTCAGGCCAGATTGTTGTAAAATGGATGTTGTTTTCAGAATGTACCATGCTGCATTTACTATTCAGGCAAGTTTTACTATTTGCTCTATTTAAGTTAGATCAATGAATTTTAGCAGGAGAACTGACATTTGAAGCCAATTCCTCACCAAAGGTCTGCCTTTCACTGTCCCCAGCTATTTTTCATTTACCTCTGTGGACCACCACTGATGCTGGGGTCTCATGTCCTACAAAGACAGTCATGCTGATCATTCATCATTCACCAAATATCTATCCAGAGCCTACTCTGCACCAAGGCCTGTTCTAGGCACTACAGAGAACTTGGGAACTGGCAGGCCAAAACCTGCCCCCTGAGCCAGGAGGAAGGGGTGAATGAGGGTGAGTGGGTGGGGATCCCAGGTGAATATTCCTTTGAAAGGTGTTTCACAAACAAGAGGCCTTTAAAAAAACTGGGGATCTACCTTTGCTTATCTATGGAAGCTATTCATCTACATGAAAGCAAATTTTACATTCCCTTTTAACAATAAAATCATTCAATTTTAGTGCTAGGAGGCGCCTTAAAGACCATCTATCCTGCTAGGAGGTGACCACTGACTGAGCATTTACTGTACAAGCAGTGCTATAAGTAGACATCATGACAAACATGATCTCATTCACCCTTTCTAATAACCCTGTGATGTAGTTCATATCCCCATTTTGAGATGAGGGGACTGAAGTGCCTATTGAACTGATTAACTGAAAGGCTATGAAAATTTAGTTTACAGAATCCCAGTTCCATGCTCTTTCTACAACAAACCATCTTTTGAATCGTTCCTCAAAATTTGTTCCAGAACCCCCAGTGCTCCCTCTACCATTCCACAACCAAAATCCTCATCAGGGCAGGGAACAGAGGTCCTGAAGGAAGCTCGGGATACCCTTGGTCCTTGGAAGACCCGGATTTCACACAAAGAAAAGGTCAGTAAAGGGTCAGTGGGAAGCACCTCCATTGGTTCAAATGCTATGTGTGACATGAGACTATTCTTAATCCCACAAGCCATCTTGGTGTGAACATGCCAGGTGCAAACAACCAAGCAAGGCCAAAAATGGAGGTTCAAGCAAGAGCAGCACCCACACAAGTCAGGTTTGGGTACCCACTCTTAGTGTGTTGCATAACTTTGGATAAATCCTTATCTTTCTGTGGTTTGGGTGCCTCAATCATAAACACTCTGGTTACCTAGGGTATAGTAAATGCTGAGAAAATATTCAAAGATGTAAGAAACTGGAAGAAGAGTCTGGAAACAGCTTTCAGAATTACAGAAAGAACAATGATCTTTCACATTTCCTCATGAAAAAGACGGTTTTTTGGTACTTCCTAAGAAAATGGGGTGTACTAGGGAGGCTGAGTAACAGAATGACAAAGAAACTAACCCTAGGGGGCAGAAAAAAAATATATATAAGTAATTGCAGAGAAAAGAGAGGTGGAACCAAGAGCCACCCTCTCCAGGCTTTGTTCCCCAGGGACAGGACAGCCCACATGGGTCTTCTGTGAGCAGCACAAATAGGAAAACTTAAATTTAGAACACAGCTGTCACAATGCATTCAAGAAGGAAAGAGAAAAATAACTAATCAGGTCTTACAATCCAGACAAGGCCAAAATATCCTAGTTCAAGTTTTGAGGGTGTGATTACTGAAGAAGCCAAGGCACTGAGGATGCCCAAGAGTGAACTTTTCATTACCACTTTCCTCTCCTTCATAGTACCGTCCTCTATGAAACACCCATCTCGGTTTCTGCTGGTAATTAGCCTTCTCTCATAAGCTTTTCTATTTTTCTCCCTGTAAAATGTTTTGCCATTGGCTTTTAGTTGAAGGATTTTCACATCCATGCTTTTAGAAGAGAAAAAGCACAGAAGATGACAGCTTCATGAGGCCCCTTCCTAGCTGACTGCTTGCCTCCCCATGAGGCACAGGAGCAACCTGACCACTGGTGAGCCTGATGATGGAGAAAATGGGAAGAAAAACTTACGAAATTAAAGGAATTTTTGTCTATTTTACCACAGAAAATCTGCAGCAGAAGACTGGCAGAAGTGGCCATCCTTATATTGTCCCTGAAGATGAAAACTCTAAGAAACCTGACCTTTGAAGAACTGGAGAATAGAATAACCAGAGCTGCCATTAATTAAGCCCCCATTTGCTTCCAGGCATGGTGTTATACTCATGGTGTATGCTATTAATTAAATAATTATCTTAACAACAGGTAACAAATCACTGAGCACTAATTATGCAACAGGGATCCTGACAACATGTGCAAGAAGGTGAATTCAGGGTTTATGGGGCCAAAGATTATACAATTTGGGGGGCGCTATTTAGGAAAAATCATACAAAATATAAGTAAAAATTAGATAGAAGGTCTTGGAAGGGCCCCTGCCAGTAAGGAGCCCTGAGGCTCACACTTACTGGTAAATTTGTTCTGACAGTGAGGTGGGTGTCAGTATCATCTGCAGTGAAAAATGAGGAAGTTGAAACTGGGAAGTTACGGAAATTGCCCTGGGACCTCCTCAGAGTAAGTGAGAGAGCAAGGTGGCTTCGAGGCCATTATGCCATCCCTTGAGAGGGGAAAAGAAGGTCTTCATTGTCTCAGAAATTTGACCATGTTTTGGTAAAAATTTGTAAAAACTGATTAATATTTTCTAACCCAAATTTTTAAAGAGAAATGAGGAATGAAATGATTAGTCTCTTTTTATATTAACTGGTTTTAAAGTCTGCTTTACAGTGACAGTATAGAGTTAAAATTTTTTAAAAAGGTTGATCTCCAGGACAGAAGTGGTCCCATCCCCTAGAAATTCCCTGAGCTGAGAGATAAAGTCTGCCCTGGCCTCTTTTGCAGGACAGCTTTTTGTTGGTTGTAATACTTATTTTGTCGTCTTTGCCCAGGAAACCATGAGCAAGTGGTCAGCCACCTCAGTAGAGTGCTGTTCATACCTCATGGTAACAACAGAAATAAGAATCAGGTCTAGGAAAACCCTCCTATCACACACGCAGATCTTTTCTCAGCCATGACATATCATTATACTCTTATCTAAAAATGGTCATCCCCCTTCGTGAAGGTTTTAAAAGATAAAGCTCACCAATGTTTCCTTCAACTTACCACCTCCTTTCCTGAAGGAGGATGACTGCAGTGCAATGAGGAAGACAAGCACCTGAGACAGAAGATACAGGCACTTCTCTGATTCTACTACCTATGAAAACTGTGACAATTTAGATGGGTCATTTAATTGCTGGTAATAAGTTACCTTGCCTGAAAACTAGGGTGGCAGGAATATGATTTACCTACATCATGGAACTGAAAACAACCCACATATGTACAATATGATGAGAGGACAAATAAATAAGTGACAATAGTCATATAATAAAAAACAAGGCAGCAGTTAAAATAAAGGAACTAGCACATACCCATCCAACTCAAAAGTTATGAGTGAAAAAAATACTGCAAAATATTAGTACAGTAAAATAGCACTTATGTAAGTTACAAATACCTAAGGCAAAAATATTAATCACAGGCCAGACACCCCAAAAGGAGGATAGTGATTGCTTCCGAAGGTCAAAGACCTTCAGGAGGCAAATAAAAAAGGATGTCAACTTGATCTGCAATGTATTATTTTTATAAATGGAAAGAGATTAGAAGCAAATAAAAAGTTAACATTAATTACTTCTGAGAATAAATACACGGGAGTTTGTTACATTTTCCCATGTACTTTTCTGTAATTTTTGTTCTTTCAAATTAAGTTTTAAAAAAAACAACTGTCACAGAGAAGTTATGGGATTCATTCACAATCATTCAGGGAGCAAAGATTTAACATCAGTAAATATTTAAGATGCAGCTACCATGTTCCAAATGCCAGGGGTGTGCAACCTTTTGACATCTCTGGGCCACACTAGAAGAAGAATTGTTTTGGGCCACACATTAAATACATTGCATCATGTAATCATAAAAAAATCTCATAATGTTTTTTAAAATATATTTTATTGATTATGCCATTACAGTTGTCCCATTTCACCCCCTTCATTCCCCTCCACCCTGCACACCCGTCCCCCACCATTACCCTCCTTTAGTTTATGTCTATGTGTCACATGTTCTTTAGATTCTATATTTCCCATACTATTCCTGCCCCGCCATCTATTTTCTACCTACCAGCTATGCTACTTATGCTCTGTACCTTCTCCCCCTTCTCCTCCTCCCACTCCCCTGTTGCTAACCCTCCATGTGATCTCCATATCTATGGTTCCGCCCCTGATGTAGCTATCCTCTTAGTTTGATTTTGTTTCAGGTGTGGTTGTTAGTAACTGTTAGTTTGCTGTCCTTTCACTGTTCATATTTTTATCTTCTTTTTCTTAGATAAGTTCCTTTAACATTTCATATAATAAGGGCTTGGTGATGATGAATTCCTTGAATTTGACCTTATCTGAGAAGCACTTTATCTGCCCTTCCATTCTACATGAAAGCTTTGCTGGATAGAGCAACCTTGGGTGTAGGTCTTTGGATTTCATGACTTGGAATACTTCTTTCCAGCCCCTTCTTGCCTGTAAGGTCTCTTTTGAGAAATCAGCTGGCAGTCTGATGGGAACCCCTTTGTAGGTGACTGTCCCCCTATCTCTTGCTGCTTCTAGGATTCTATCCTTCATTTTAATCTTGGCTAATGTAATTATGATGTGCCTTGGTGTATTCCTTCTTGGGTCCAACTTCTTTGGGACTCTCTGAGCTTCCTGGATTTCCTGGAAGTCTATTGCCTTTGCCACATTGGGTCTTTGCCTTTATTATTTGTTCAAATAACTTTTCCACTTGTTACTCTTCCTTTGCCCCTTCTGTTACCCCTATAATTTGGATGTTGGAATGTTTAAAGATGTCCTGGAGGTTCCTAAGCTCTCCTCATTTTTTTGAATTCTTGTTTCTTCATTCTTTTCTGTTTGGTCATTTTTTTCTTCCTTCTGGTCCACTCCATTGATTTGAGTCCCAGTTTCCTTTCCATCACTATTGGTTTCCTGTGCATTTCCCTTCATTTCAATTAGTTTAGCCTTCATTTGTTCCTCTAATTTGTGACTAAAATCAACCAGTTCTGTGAGCATCCTGATTACCAATGTTTTGAACTGTGCATCTGATAGGTTGGCTATCTCTTGGTTGCTTAGAAGTATTGGCTCTGGGGCTTTGAGCTGTTCTTCTTGAGCCATAGTGTTTTGGTCTGTTAATACCTGTTATATATGAGGGGTGGAGCCTTAGGTGTTCACCAGGGTGGGGTGACCCAGTTGCTGGGTTGTGACGCTGTATGTATGGGAGGGGTTGGAGGGGGGCAATGGTGTTTTTTCTGTTCTCTGTTGGATTTCGGTCCCCTCTGCAGCTTCCCACAAGCAAACCACCCCCCCCCCCGCCTGGTGCCAGCTCCTGGGTGTGCGGGCCTGTGCACCCTCCAGGACCCTGTGGATCTCTCCCACAAACTCTCTGTGAGCCTGGGAGCTTTTCCCAGCACCTCAACTCCAAAAGTTTTTCCAGTTGGTGCTTTTGGGCTTTAATCTCGTCGCTGGGGCCCTACCCTGTGTTGTCTGTCTCACTGCCTGCTCCTTCACCTGGTTTATCTGTGTGTGAATGTGTGACTGTAGTCAGGTGGCCGCCTTGCACCCTTACTTGGTGTGCCCATTGCCACCCCACACCTGGGATCTGCTAGCCCCTGCCTGCACTCCTGGGTCGGTCCGGCCACTTATTCCTGCCCAACCCTGCTCCACCAGCTGCTGACTCTGCCCACTCTGGCAGAATGGTTTCTTGTTGTTGTACCTCCGTACAGTTCAATTTTCTATCTGTTTTGGTTGCATTTTTGTTACTAAAATTTTGTTGTCTTTAAACTTGGTTGTGCGAGGATGCACAGTGTTTCCACCTATGCCTCCATCTTGGCCAGAAGTCCTCATAATGTTTTAAGTAAATTTATGATTTTATGTTGGGCCACATTCATAGCCGTCCTGGGCTGCATACAGCCCATGGGCCACAGGTTGAACACCCCAGATTCTAGACCCTAGGAATATAATACCAAGCAGAATAGTGCTGGTGCTTGCTCACATGGGGTTGATATCTCCAGGAAAGGCCAATCCTGTGGAAGTCACCCATTAACTCCAGATTTTCGCCAGGAGCTCAGCATAGGGGAAAGTGAGGTTCTGGGAAGGGACTCTCTGGTATGGTTCCATTTTAACTCCAGTTCTGTGGCATGCCCTGGGTGTTCAAGGAAGGTCTGGCTTATGAGTATGTTAGGAGAATTAAGGTGACACTACATGTGGAGCACTTGGCCCAGCCCTGAATCCATGGAGACATCTGACAAATACTTAGTTCCTTCACATTGTCCCTAGGGGAAAAAAACCTATGGATTTAAGTCCTAGCTTAAAAATGTTGGGTTTGCATCTGAAATAATTATATATAACAGTTAAACATGGATTGAATCAAGTCTAATGTCTTTACATGTTGTTCAAACAATAGCAGGACACTGGTTTTTAAGAGTTGAAGAGATTAACATTTGGCCCAGAAGGGAACCAGGATGGTGAGGGGTCTCCAAACCATGACATATGGGATGGCGGTGGTAAGAGAAGAAAGCCTGAGCAAGACCTTCATAACTTCCCTTAAAGGTGTGCCATGTGGAAAAGAAATAAGATTTATTTTACAGAACTTAGAATGACTAAGAGGAAGGTTACTTTGGTTCAGCACAAGGAAAACATTTTTAATAATACCAGTTACATAGAGAATAAAAGGCCTGTAAAGGGAGGCAGGGAGTGAGAGTCCCTGTCACTGATGATATACAAGTATACGACAGAGGACCACTTTCAGGTGATGCTATGAGGCTGCAAAGGGAATTCGGGTATTATATGGGCTGTGGGGCCTCATCATTGTTTAGTCTCTGATTGTTGAGAATGTATGACTCTAAATTATGGTCTTTAGAGAAAATAAAACAGAAACATAGGTGTAGTGTTTCTGCTGAACCCAGTAATTGCATATTAATCCCTTAATAGTACCTTCCATTTTTGCAACACCTTTGTAGATTTTCGAGTTCTCTCATTAATTTTCACATTTCTCCCCAAGACAGTGAAGCAATGGTGGAGCCATTTCTAGGCTGAAGGAGGATAGATGCAGAGAAGGAAGTGAAAGAGAAGACTCCTGGCTGGGCACACAGGGATCTGTCTTCCATGGGGCCAAAGCATGGAAAGGACCATAGAGCCACACTGCTTTGCACCTGACATCAGGCTACTTCCACAGGCCGAAGCCAGATCTTGGACGTCATGACAAGAAAGCAAGTTAGGTGCACAAAATCAGACACAGAGGCAAAAGGCATGGGAAGAATATGGAGGGTTGCTTCCCACAGCTGCTGTCACCACTGTAATCTCTTCTAAATGGAGAAAGGACAGCAGCTGCTGTCCCCCCTGTTCACATCCAGACATGGAACAGGCCCTCAATCCCCAAACCGTTTAAGTCAAAACAGCTGGTAACCTCATGCAGCTTCTAGGGTACCAAATTGGCAAGCAAGCTGGAGACTCTGGAATCTGAGAAATATGCCTGCTCCTGTCTCTTCTTCCAAGATATTGGTTTCCTAAGGAGCAAGAAGCGAGTCTCTGCACCAGACAAAAGAAGTAACTTATGAACAGTGGAGATCCATAACTGGCCCCAGAAGCTCTTTAGCAGTGTGACCATGAGTGTGTGTGTGTTTACTGGTCAGTATGGCTATGGAAAAAAGCAACTCAAATGGCAATGAAAAACAGCAACAATAATTTTTTGTTATTATTTCTCCTAGCTCTGGGGGTGACTGGGCTCAGGCATTTCACACTTGGGCTCATGTGGTTACAGTCTCATGATGGCTAAGGCTAGATGAAATCTCCATTCACATGTCTGGTTGTTGATGCCAGCTGTCAGCTATCAGCTAGGAGCTGAGCTGGGGCTGTTGACTGGATCACCTACAAGTAGCCTTGTGTGACATCTGGGCTTCTTCTAGCATGGCTCTGGGTTCTGAGAGTAATCATCATGAGAGACAGAGTTGGGTGGAAGCTGCATTGCCATCTATGACCCAGCTTTGAAAGTCACATAACTTCTACACTTATAGTCTATCTGTTGGAAATGAGTAACAAAGGCCAGCCACATTCAAGAGGAAGAGAATGAGATCCAATTTCTTGTTGAGAGAAAGATCAATGCATGCGTGGGCATGTTTTTTCTTTCTCTGTGGCTACAAATTGTATTCCATAGCACTCAAGGGAATAAGATGCCTCAAATTTCAGGTGAGAATTATCTCCTATTGTGCCAGGCTTTGGGCTAAAGAGCATACCTAAGTTGGATGTGTCTTTCCTGAAGATTTTAGAAGTCCCACATTTACGAGGCTCTGGAAACATGAAAGCACACAGGACATGAATACCATCGATTCACTTTGAAAGATGGTGTGTGTGAAATACAGATTCTATTTCACACAAGATAGAGCCCAGTAAAGAATTAAACAATTGCCATAGGATATGGACACATTTGTTTTTTATGCAGGAGCCAGAAAAGCCCGTGTGTACCCCTAAGATAACACACATGCCAGAAGCAAAAGGACAGGCCACACGTCTGCAATGACACATTTCCTAATTTCTATTCAGAGCTAAAACTGAGTTCTCTCCCCAAGTGTAAATAAGTTCCAAGCCCCTGACCCCAGCAACACACTTGTAGAAATAACTCTTTTAATTTAGTTGATTGCAAAATAAAAAAGATCTGCCCGGTGAGCAAAGGGCTCTGTTTTCTAGCAGAAGGACCTTGGGCAAGATTTTATAGCATTCCCCTTTTATTTTTTGCAATTTTGACAGGTTCTGAGCTTTCCTAAGGTTTCCAGAAACCCAACACATGCCCAGAGGCAGTCAAAGATGAGTGAGGAGGAAAGGAATCTTTCCTGGTCTTCATGAAAAGCCCTCACTATTTGACCCTGGCCTGAAAGGCTTCCCTTGGCTCATGTAGCCCAAGCTCTCTGCTTGTAGCACAATGGTTAGCAAGCCATCAGCACTTGTATAAACATACATAATGATACAGTGAAAACCAGTAGGGTGAGTCCAAGAGCTTTCCCTTCACCTAGCAAGACAAATCCATGGACACACAAAGGAGGTGCAAAATGTTGTTATGTAATCTTTCTGGGTTAGGATGACCTTTGCTACTTATTTGATCACACTGAAATCACTTAGTTGGAAAGGAGAAAGTAAGTGTTTAGCAAACACTGTCTGTGCCACACGCACTTCCCCTGTGTTTAATAACTCTCTGGTGCACACTGACCTAACCTCTAGCTGCCACTACCTGCACTCCTTCAATGGCAGGCTGTCTCTGCTCCTAGGTGCTTCTCTACCTGCAGGAAGGGCAGGCTGGGTATGCCAGAGCATTGCCATCCCTGGGAGCAGCCCTCCCAGTGACTGAGGGAAGCTGGTGTATGCATATCTCAGTTCCCTCACCTCTGGATGGAAGAACTCTGAGGTGGCCTCTACACTCTACCCCAGGCACCCTAGGAGTTAGGCCCCATTGCCCACAGTGGTAACTGGCTGATGACACACCATTCATTGGCTATGGTATGTCCTGGGATCAACTTCCAAATAAACAACATACACCCAAATCCTTAGCATCTGCTTCTAAGAGAACCAAAAGTGAATCAAGGTACTTGATGATTGCAGCAAGACAGGAATGATTGCCAAATACATGCCATCATTGTGCATCTCAATTACCTCTTCTCAAATAGCATGTGACAATTAGAATAATCAACTGACAAGTAAACAAGGAACACAGGGAAACAAACAAAGACCCGTACCAACAAAGGGTTCTGCCTGGACAGAGCTTGTTTGGGAAATCGAGTTATTTCACCCTTTCCAAGACCCTGACTCACACACACAGTTTCTACTTTAGTGTGGGCTGGTTCCGTTCCTTAAACAGGTGTCTTGTTTCCAATGCAAGTGCTTGGAGAGACAATAGCTTCCTCTTTCTGATGCTGTTTGTGAAAAGAAGCATGCCCAGCTCCACCAGGAAAGAGTGTCACATGGTTCTCCTGAGCCCCGGAAGCAGCTCCCATGGCAGAATGAATAAGGCTGCTTACCCAATGCTTCTCCCATTTCTCCACCTTCTCAGTTCTCCTTCCCCCATTTCTTGTTATAATAAAAAAAAACTGAATGTGCAATGTAGCATCTAGAGTGGCCTGACCAGTTATAAGGATAGAAGAATGAGGGAGATTGCCCCTTCCCTTCTCTCCCCTTCCCACAACCAATCACAAGCTTTTTGACTCCAGTTCATGCTTCTGCTCTGGAGGGAAGTGAGATGGGGCATTAGGGATGACTGCCCTTGTCTGCTACTTACCTTCCCTGGTCTACCAAAGCTTAAACTAACTTTCCAGAGAACACAAGAATCTATTTGAAAGTTGACCTAAAATAAGTACCTAAGAAAAGTGGTCAAAATTCCAACAAAAATACACCCAGCATATTAATATCTGTCACACTTGTATGTGTAATCTGTATGCATAAATGTCTATGTGTGCATGCATGTATAGCCAAGAATGTGTCCACACACAAAAACATGAATGAATGAATCTCAAAAACAGCTTACTGAGGAAAAAAGGCTTACACGAAAAAAGGCTTACACGAAGAGTACATATTGTGTGATTTGTGTATTTAAAGTTCTAGAACAGATATAAACTAATCTATGGTGAGAGAAATCAGAAGAGTGGTTGTATGGGGAGTAGACTGGGCTGGGGATTTCTTGAGAATGAAACACGAGGAGAATTCCACGTACGATACCTTCTATCTTGATAAAGGTTGAAAGTACTGGTGTATGTATATGTCAGAACTCACTCATGGCATACTGAAGACCTATGTGCTTCATCGTATATAAATGCTACACCCTCAAAAAAGAATAAACAAATAATAAACTCTAGTTAGTGTTCCCCTGTAACTATCTAGTTAAAGATATGTATGCTAAATTATGTGAGAGGGAGTGTATTTATTTTTGCAAATTACTTTGAAATCCACTAAAATAAAATAGGATAAATTGATGAATGTGTATGGGGTTGAACAGATGAATAAACATGTGATAACACCAGTATAATAAATTGGAAATTACAGAACCTAGATGCTGAGTCTGTGGCTGTTCACTGTAAACTTCTTTCAGTTTTTCTGCATGCTTGCAAATGTTCATAAAATGCTGAGCAAAAAGGCAAGATTGAGACTGGATGGGGAGAGAGAAGATGCAAAATTTTAAAGAAACAGCCCATAAAAATGTGGCATTGACAGGGCAATAATTCTAGATTCATAATGGTAACTATTGAGAGATTCTGTATCCCTGGGAACCACTAAACAGAGCTACTGGGCACCAAGTTATTTGGCCTGGGCCCCATTAAAGGAGACATTCTTTTGTGCGCCATGAATACAAATGATTCCGGCAAAGGGGCCCATAAAACTAGAACCACTGTGTAAAAACATCTGATAGGGGTGAGGCACAGCTGTGTTACAAATTTACTCCCTTTGTATTTAAATGTAATCTTTTCCTGGCTGGTGTGGCTCAGTGGATTGAGTGCTAGCCTGCAAACCAAAGAGCTGCAGGTTCAATTCCCAGTCAAAGACACCTGACTGGGTTGCGGGACAGGTCAGGTCCCCAGTAGGAGGTGCACAAGAGGCAACCACACATTGATGTTTCTCTCCTCTTTCGCCCCCCCCCAGCCCTCTGCCTAAAATAAACAAATAAAATCTTAATATGTATAGTCTCACTTGCATTTGTGGTTACAGTAGAGCAGGCAGTGGGAAAACTGCCTGGTTCTGGAATATGGAAGGACAGTTAGTTGCTCATGGTATATGGGTCACCTCTTTTCCAACAAGTTGACTTAAGGGGCACGCAAACGGCAGGCTCACTTGGTGAAAGTGGGCAGAACTGAGCATAGAACAAGAGCCCCACTTCTTTTCCACCTTCTTATTGCCTTTGTTTCCTCTTCCTTTACCCACTGATAGCCGTTCAATACACCTTGCCTATTCTAATGACCACAATTCCAATAGTCAGTGATTTCTCTATGAATTTTCCCAGGACAGATAAACAAGATTTCAACATAAGTGGAACTTCCCTTCTCCAAGAAAGATATACCAGGAGATTAATGTGACACTGACAAGCTGCTCATGTGACCTGCACATATGCTTTTACAATTAGAATATTTTTGCTTTCCAGTTATGTATTAAAATACTAGTGCATGTCAGATTCATTTTACTCTTCTCCCATTGTAAAATCCTCATGTCTTAATCAAAGTATGAGTAATAATCACAATCTCCTATGCATGACTAATTGGGAACCTGTTTGGGAGACACCTCAGGATAAGCACATAGTAGGTGTTCACAAAATAAACATCCATTCATGAGTTGTGCTCTAAATACTTTATACAGGTTATTCTGTTGACTCTTTTTTAATCTTTATGTATCTTTATGTAATGTCCTATATACCATAAGTATTCTGTAATCTTTTTTTTAGATTTTATTTTTATTTATCTTTAGAGGGGAAGGGAAGGAGAGAAGGAGAGAAATATCAATGTATGGTTGCTTCTCGTGAGTTCCCTGCTGGGAACTGGCCTGCAATCCAGGCATGTGCCCTGACTGGGAAATGAACTGCTATTGTGTGGTTCACAGGTCCACACTCAATCCACTGAGCTACACCAGCCAGGGCTATTCTGTTGACTCTTTATGGCAACACTTTCTGTTTGTACCATGAATTATCCCCACTTCACAGGGGAAGAAACCAAGGCTTTGAGATGTTAAATGACTGGTCCAGGGTCCCACCACCTGTGGATCTCAAAGTCAGGACTCCTCTCCAGATCTATAGGACCTTGGTCTGCATCCCTGACTACACCCACAAGCACTTCACAATTATAAAATGGGGGTACGCTTATCTTCTAGTTCTCCCAATAACCCTGATGCAGGGTGGGTACTCTGATCCTCTGCTTAACAACAAGGTAACTAAGGCTTGAATGAATCCACCCTGGCTCCTTGGACCCCAGTCCTTTGTTCCTGCCAGAATCGCCTGACCCTGTGGCCTGTAGCCTGTTCTCTTCCCTTTCTCAGCCCACTGTCCCTGGTCCCAATGGCATGGATGCTGGCTGAGCCCTGAGGTCCCACCACAGGCTCAGGGATGGGAAGGCCAGGGCTCTGTGCACAAAACCTTGGCAGGGAGAGACAACCCCCTGGGCTGGACTTGCATCCATTTTGTTCTGAGTTGGCTTCTAAAAAAGCTACTAATCTTTAACTCGGGGATTTTATTTGTTCTAGTAAAGAAATCTCTGCCAAACTAGTGGCTTAATACTACATATATTGGGGACCTCAGTAGCACCAGTATGATAATCTAGACATGTACTTATTAAAACTTACTCCCCAGGGTGGAATGTGAACCCAGTCATGGGGCCTGCTCCAGGGTATGCAAACTGGAGGAGTAGCCCTTGGCCCATTGCTACAGGGAGCCCCCAGCTAGAAGGAAGCAGCAAGTACATTGACTGATGCCCAAGCATGTGGTCTGTGGAAAACAGTGAGTCAATTCAGACAAGCCCTTCTCATAGCCCTTAGCCACACTGCCTTGATTGTTCCTTGGAGGATGTTTTTGAAAGCTTGAGACCTTGGGAGGCTACCGGAGGCTACCATGAGCCTCTAGGGAGAGAGGCCAGGCCCTCATGCTCCCAGAGTCCTGGGATGCAGGTGATCTCCACTGGGGTTAGGCCTGGGTTCAAAATTTCCCCAAATAACTACAGTGAGCAAAGCCAGGGCTCCTCCCACTGGAATGCACCTGACAAGCTCCTGGTGAGCTAACTTGTGAGAACCTACATGGCTGGGCCCACATTCCAGAGGTTCTGACCCACTAAGTCTAACACGGGCTCAGAAATGTGCATTTCTGACAAGTGTGCAGGACTGCTGCTGGTGGTCTGCCCCATTCTGAGAACCGCTGCCCTACTTTACCTGAAAGCACTTAGATGAGAACAGAGGGTGCCCACATACGTGACCTGATTAGCACATGTGACTTAAGGCTGTCTCCACACCCAAAGTGAGAGGACACATCTCAACTTTGTGTCCAGAGGCTGGAGAGTCTGGAAATGCAAGTACTGGTCCTTGTGGACAGATGCCCCGTCATACTTCCAGACCTCATCCTGGTTTCAGTGAAATAATATTATCTGTAGAATAGGATAATTTCTGAATGTGTAATTTAAGAAAGGAGTACCTAGTCACTCCATGCACACTGCTGCTCTGGAAATGACTGAGAAGCTGGGGGCCAGGGAAGAGTGAACCCCCATAAGGCTAGAGACACAGCCATCGGCATATTTGCTCCTTGGCCAGGAGAAAGAAGCAACCATCACTGTCACAGAGCACACAGGTCTAATCAAGGGATGAAGGGGGCCAGGGGGTGGTTTCTCCTTGAGCTCACCCATGGCCAGTGTCCCTGTGACCATGGCCTCCACACACAAGTGAGATCATGGCTCACTGCTTGAGCATGTCTGCAAAATGAGCCCTGGGGAAACTATCCACAAGTGACAGGGGCTGAAAGTGTTCCCCTTCAGGCTACCCCATGTGGATGTGTCACCCTCAGACCCAAGAGGGAAGCAATTCCAAAGTATATATGGAGGACTGGACAGACAGCTGATCTGGACACACAGATGCTCCAGAGTAAGAAATTAGTCCAGACCACTGGTTTTCAAGTATTTTTAGGGCATGAGTATTTACTCTCCTGCTTTTAAACAAATCCCTCACACAGGGAAAGGCAAATGCTGAAGGTTTTTGATTATGACTGTGTTGGGGGGTAGGAGTAGGAAGGGTAGAGTGCCCAAGTCACAGAATCTAGCCCAGGGGTGATAGTAAAAATATTTAATATGGCAGTAGTTTTAACATGCCCCAGGCAGCATCTGGGGGAAGGGTCAGAGATGGCAGAGAGAAAGGTGGAAACATCGCCCTTGCCTCAACCTCCCTCCAGGCCACATGAGGCACCAGTCCCAGTACCTCAAACAGGGACAGGCAGTAAACTAGAAAGGGCAACAGAGTCAATGTTTCAGGTTTTGCTCTGTGGTCTGTGTTGCAACTACTTGGCTCTGCCTTTGTAGAGGAATAAATAATCCCTAAATGTCTTTACACATTTATGACTATGAATTCTCAGTTCTTTAACTCAGCTTGCCTTGGTCTCAGTCTAACTTTCTGTCAATAATATGGTTATTCCTGAGGTTACAGGTATTTTTATTCCAAGGGCCAAATATGTTCCAATGAGTTCATGGATATGAAAATGCTTTGAAATGTCTCAAGTTCTTTGCAAATAAGCAGGCCTATAGAAGCATCTAAGAGCATAACTTATGATCCTATATATATATATATATATATATATATATATATATATATATATATTTCAGGAAGATTCTGGGCACCATTCACTGGGTTAGACTATCTAAGCTGCTTTTAAATAACTGGGATTTAAAGAATGCCTCAGTTTATAAAGTCCTAAAGGGATGTTGAAGCCAGAAGAAATTAATATGGCCCTTTCTCCTGAATTTTAAGACTTTAATGTGAAGTAGAGAATCTCTTCTCAATGTGAAATAGAAAATCCTGTATCCCCTATTTCATTCTGTTTGTCTATATAGTGGCCTCTTAGGCCAGAAAACAGTATTAGTCAAATGCTTCCTAGTTAATCCCAGAGTATATCTCCTTCAAACAGCAGTAAGAATGCTGTATTGTTGCTGAGCTATACAAAATAACCTATCTATCCTTAAGAGAATCTTCATAACCCACAACATTCTAACGTGCCCAGGAGTGGTAAAGTTCCTGTAAATGACTGCCATCAGTAGACCCATTATATTTCTGGTTATGAACTACAGGCTATAACTGAGGGTCCAGCTCTTTCACAAAATCTACTTCACTTCATGATTACCACAACTCTGTGAAGTAGGCACCTTTAACCAGCACTTTACAAATGGTGGAAATGAGGGTCAAAGAATTTAGGATCCTCACCCACATCACACAGGTGGAAAGTGATAGAACTGAGATCTAGTATTTTCTCTGGAACTCAAGCTCTTTCCACATTATTGCCAATGACTTCACCTGTACTCAAGCATTCATTATTTTCCTAGGCTTCTTATATTTACAAAGAAAAGGTGCAATCTGCAAAGGGGCACACCTGGAACAATTTCTACCTCACTTGTGATCCTCCCAAAGTGAAAAGAAAAATGAATTGCATCATCTTGATTAGATGAACATCATGAAGGTTGGGCCAAGAGCTAAGCCAGTCTCAGAAGATATAAATTCAGGGTATAATTTTTCTATACAGGGAGTATAATGCTCTTGTAATAAGTATAAAGCAAATGTTCATTTTTCTAAGAAAGGAGCAAGTTTGGAGGGATATATTGTAGCTGTTCACCAAACCTGCCTTCCCTTCTTCTAGGACATTCTGCTAACAGACTTGTCCCAGCCTCCCCTGAAGTTAGAAGTTGTCATTGACGGAGCCCGGGCCAGTGGAATGTGAGCAAGAGTGAGAGTTGAGTCCATAAAACTCAGCAGCTTGAAATCCTCCAAGCTCTTTCCTCTTAAAGCAGAGAAGCACAGCAACCTTGGAAACCAGGTATGAGTATGAGAAAACCTTGAAATGGAAGGTTCCCAAGCCCATGCACCACAGATCACGACACAGTCACCCACAGATCAAAACTTCATATGAGGTTCACATGTGTTAAGCTCCCAAATCTGAAGGATTTAATCTGTTGTAGCAGCTATTACCCTAATTCAGTAAAAAAATTGATACAAATTGAAGAGCAGATCACAATGAATATCTAACTCATTCTAGTTAAGAATGTCAACAGCTATTATTTGAATCATTATGGAAATTAGAAGTGCAGAGGGAACTTAGTAAAAGTGAGGTGAGCTAGTACAATAAAACATAGAGTTTTGACTTTTTTTTTTAACAAACCTTACTTCTTCGTAGGTTAAAACCTAAAGATAAAACACTAGGTGACTGAAATTTGTCATTCCTAATATTGTGGATATATTTGGTTAAACAAAATATATTGTTAAAATTAATTTCACCTGTTTCTTTTTTATTTTTAAATATATTTTATTGATTATACCATTACAGTTGTTCTATTCCCCCTCTTCATTCCCCTCCACCCTGCACATCCCCTCCCCTACCATTCCCCCCTTTAGTTTATGACCACGTGTCTCAAGTTCTTTAGATTCTATATTTCCCCCACTATTCTTGCCCTCCCCCTATCTATTTTCTACCTACTGTCTATGCTATTTTCTGTACCTTCTCCCCCCTTCCCCTCCTCCCACTCCCCTGTTGCTAACCCTCCATGTGTTCTTCATTTCTATGGTTCTGCTCCTGATCCAGCTGTCCTCTTGGTTTGCTTTTGTTTTAGGTGTGGTTGTTAATAACTGTGAGTTTGCTATCATTTCACTGTTCATATTTTCATCTTCTTTTTATTATATAAGTCCCTTTAACATTTCATATAACAAGGGCTTGGTGATAATGAACTCCTTGAATTTGATCTTATCCGAGAAGCATTTTATCTGCCCTTCCATTCTAAATGAAAGCTTTGCTGGATAAAGCAATCTTGGATGTACGTCTTTGGCTTTCATGACTTGAAATACTTCTTTCCAGCCCCTTCTTGCCTGTAAGGTCTCTTTTGAGAAATCAGCTGGCAGTCTGACGGGAAATCCTTTGTAGGTGATTGTCCCCTTATGTCTTGCTGCCTCTAGGAACACCTAGGGCTCCGCTCCTCATACATAACAGACACGAACAGTCTTTTTATCTTTTAAATGAAGCTACTGGAACATTTAAAATTATATTTGTAGCCTGCATTATATTTCTACAGGAAAGTGTTACTGTGTAGATCATGCAAATGTCAGATTTTTCTATCTAATTATCAATATACATTGAGTATCTCTGTGTACCTTACTTGGCTTCTTACTTGGCACTTTACATCAAGTGCTTGGATAGGTTGTTTATTCCCCCTGGACCTATCTTTTTTCATGTAAAAGATGAGAGAGTTGGACCTTTCATCCTTTGTAGGTAGGTTGTGTCTAGCCCTGTGATTTTAAACTATTGGACCCTGATGTTATGGTTTACATTAAAAAACAGTGGGATCCCAACATGTACTTTGTTCATGACTTGTGCTCTGAACCAGTCTTCCCTGCTTGCCAATTTGTACCTGGCCTTTAGCTCTAGTTTGTGGGCTACATTCATCTTTTGAACTTGCTCCATATTGTTGCTCCTGTAGGGACCTCTGGCTTCCCTTCTCTACTCACATTTAACAGGTTATGACGTTTACAGCCATTCCAGGACACACCTGATCCAGTGAATGCTCTTGGCACATTCCCATAGGGTCAGTGGACTAGCAGTGTCTCCTCAGTCCTCCTGCACAGACCCAGCCTATTTTTCCATCTTCAAAGACCTTAGATCCAATTAAGCCAGGCAGACACAGGAAGCTGAGCTCTTTATCAAAAGAGACTCCAGTAATCTCAGACTGAAGCCCATGACAAAGGCTGTCATTTTAAATACCTTCATTCTTCCAAAGTTCATTTGAAAGAAGCACTCTGAGGAAAACTTCTCTTCCTTAAAATATCAAGCAACTAAAAACCAAAAGATGACATGTTTTTCTGGAGACACACTGCAAAGTGTACAGATAAAATTCTGCAAAGTGTACAAATAAATATTATGATGAATAATATTAAATTTAATTCTAAATCAGGATGCCATGAGTGCTTTGGTTCTCAATGGTTTTCATAAAATATCTATTCAGTGAACACCAAGAACTAGTCTTCCAACAGTGTTCTGGAAAGAGGATCAAGACAACTGGTAGTGATGTGAGTTTGCAGCAGTGTTCTAATCACATTCTCATAGAAACAAAGAATTCCTCAGAGGTACCATGCTCATTGCCATGGTGAGATCTTCCAATCTGTCTGTGTTTGAAGATGGTGCTTAAGCCTCTCTGTGCACCTAGCTGATTGCCCAGACCTGGGCTACCTGAGGAACTTACCTGTTGACTAAACCAGATGTGTTCTATGGTCCATTCCCATGAGGAGGGGCTGGAGAATGTAGCTCCATGACCTGCCTGTAATGGAGGGATAGGTGCCAAAATAGACAGTGGGAAATTCATGAATGAGCTCCTACTATGGAGCTACTACACACAGAGCACTAAGATGTTAATACTTTACTACTTCATTACCAATTCTCACAGCAAACTTAGCTTTACAGAGAAGCAAATAGAGGCTTAGAGAACCTGACTGTTTTTCCCAAAGCCCATACCTTCCAAGTTTCTAAGCTAGGATTCAAACCTAGGTGAGTGTGATCCCAAGGCCCAGATTAGATATGGGACTCTCAGATTACACATCAAGGATATTACACTCTATATCCTTGAGCTAGAAAAACAGGAGACATGTCCAAAGACAAATGAGAACTTCTAGACCAGCCTGTTTAAAAGACAATGGAAATACTCTTGTGATCTGTGCTGTCCAATATGGGATCCATGAGCCACACACAGCTCTCAGATATTTGATATGTGGCTAATGCAACTGAGAATCTGAATTTTTAGTTGTATTTAATTTGAATTAAGTCACCATAGAATGTTCATATTGGCACAGTAAGAGACATTTTACATCAAAAACATTTAAAAGCAGAATGGTTACATTAGTTTGGTGTGGTCGAAACAGCTTACTAAAGATAGGCTCCAGGCAGTCCCTTAATATGTTAGGATTTGAACAAGACCCTTTCTGGTTCAGGCATGACCATCTTCCTCACAAAATTTGGTTCAGTCAAGGGACCCAGAAATCAACAGTGTCCACAGATGAAGAAATTGAGAATGTGCCTCCTGGGTCTTTATTTTTTACGTGATGAGCTCTAGTTTATTCCTCCCATTGCCCTCCTGTATCCTTTCCTGTCCCCGCTTTCACTGGCCCTCATCCCCCCACTTCTACCAACACCAGTAGCAAGTGCTGGGCTTGTGCTCTTTTTAAAAACCTGGACATCTCTTCTACCTGTAAACTGAGTCATTTCCTCTCTTGCAATCACTTCTAATGTGCTTTATTGTTCTACACTCGTCATTCTACAAGAGGCATTTCTTAGTAACAGTGACCAATGATACTCACAGAGAGATCATATCACCTCCCTAAAACACAATTCCAACAACATGGAACAGAAGCCCTCCACCACTGCTGGCCCCATGTGTAGCTGAACCCAGCATCCTGATCACATTGTATCTGATCATATCGTATCTGACTCCATTCTTTCCCATACCAAAGATGATGACTGGGCTCCCTAACACCATATTTCTCTTAACTTTGAATTACCTTTTCTGAAACTCCTGTGGAGAAAAAATTATAGAGATAGAAACACACCTGAATAGTCCCCTGGGATCTCCACCTTTGAGTTTCTTAGATACTTGTCCTAAATGTCCTTAAAGTCTCTCCGGGTTAGAGAAATTCCAAGGGGGAAAAAACCATGGCATCCAGCTCTTTCTTAGCCATAACCAGAGAAAACAGCATCTACTGCCCAGAGTGCAGCTGTCAGTTACCTGGTTCAGTGCAGTTCTTGCTGCTTCGAAGTCCTGTGTCTTCTGAAGTCAGGGTTTCATTCACCTGCATTAACTTCCTCCCCACTGTCCACTGTCTGTCTTCCCCTATGAGATCCATGAAGTCAAGGTCTGAGAAGAAAAAGATAATAACCACACATCACTAATTAGTCTTTACCAATCTGGGTGCCCATCATCTTAATGAGCCACTAAGGGCTCAGCCCTGCCTATACCCGCTTAGGCCTTACCATTGTATTTCTGGCTTCTGGATCCTACTGGGCCCAACAAAAGCAGCTCTCAGCCAATAACCAGTGGGAAGTAGTTCATTAACACCTCACTGCTCCAGTGGGATGACTTCGAGGTATGTATTTTAAACTGGATTCCAGAGTTTTCTTGACTGGTATTCCACAGTAGTTGTTTACAGTGTGACTCTCATGATAAAGCACACTTTATTGGCTGCTATCCTTCACTGTCTTAATTTCTTACTCCACAAAACATGCTGGGAAATGTTTAACAACCAACTCTCTCAGGGGGAAAGTCCTCATTTGTATGCATTGGCCAATTTCTGTGGTGTAAATAGTCCCATCATGGTCTGTTTCAAGCTACTAACATTGCCACGCTGAACATGAATTCAGAAAGAGATGGGTACAGTTTGATCACTAAGTCAGTATGACTGGCTCCATTCCACGAGTATCTACTCTCCTACCAGCATTTCCTTGAGCCATCTCCAAAAACCTACCTGCAACTGACCACTTGATCAGGATCTGCTTCTGGAGGGTTACCCAAGTGAAGACACCATCCTAGACCTTGAATGCCACATAGCAAGATTTCCATAAACAAGAGATGAAGGCATGAATGAGGAAAAGTAGAATATATGAAGGGGATAAGCATGTAACAGTACCAAAGTCTCTAACAGAGATGCCTGTGGGGAAGGAAATGCCAGGAAAAATAACAGAAACTGAAGAGTACATGAGAGGGGAGAGTGCAGCATGTTCTCTGGTAAGGACATGTTGAGTCTGAAGAGCACTGAAAGGGGTGTTATCCCTCTGAAAATGTGGGTTCAGACACCTCAGGGGACAGGGAGCATCAGGACAGTCATAAACAAACAGGGAACAGTATGAGACATGTATTAATGGGGCCTTCCAGAGAAGAAGGGGAAGGGATAAAAGAGAAGAGAATGGAACAAGAAATCATGGAGAACTCCACATTCCTTCAGAAATCATGTAGAATAAAAGAATTCACCAAAGGACCATGAAAGGAAGAAAAAGAGCAAGGAAAATTGTATCAGTGAAAGTTAGCAGAGAATCCCAAACAGAAAGAGTGACCAATAAATAGCCTTGGCAACTGTGGGCAAATCAAGGAGGGCAAAGGCAAATGAATGACAAAGCTGGATGTCAGGGGGTCACTGGAAGATGGAAACAAGCAAAGATGACTTTTTCTAGCAGCTTGACCCAAAACAAAGATATGACATGAGACAATGGCAACCTCTTGAATGTCCAGACTTGCTGTGGTCAGAAAAGGGAATTTTATTTTTCTAAAAAATGGATTTAAGTATGAGATTCATTGTGGTGTTCTGAAATGGTCAATGAAAAGCTGAAGGTCATCATACCCATTCCCTTATTTCCATAGTGATTTACAGTTTCCTAAATAATTTCACCTTCATTATTGATTTTGAATTTTATGACATTACTTGGGAAACAAAATAGAGTACAAACATTGTCTACTTGGTTCACTATTGTTCCTCCATCATCCAATGATTGCTGGCTCAGAGTAGATGTTCAGTAAGCACACATGAAAATAACTATTCCCTTTTTGTGGATGAGTAAAATGAGACTCATAGCAGTTTCTGAAAATCACAATGTTTGTGGACATCTCACCTAAACCAACAGGACACAAAAATTGTCAGCCACTCAGGCATTGAAGTCTCCCTCAGTCAAAGAGAAACTGCTCCCAGATGTAAAATGATCAGGATAGCTCATTAAAACTCATGTATGCTGACCAGGGACAGCCTTGAGGTATTTTCTGTAAGAAAATGACTGTGGAGCCTAACTATAATAAACAAGAACTTTAGACTCTAAAATATAACACCTACATGGTAACCACATATATCAGTTTAGCAAAAATTGTGAAGATAATGCCAAATATAATTCAAGGGTAAAGCAGGCATTTGTGTACACTGGTTAACCTGAATGGTTAATTCTTACGGTTAAGACTGGTGACAAGCAGAGAAAACAATTTCAAAAACTCATGAAGAAACAATAAGCTCAGTGGCCTTAAAATCCAACAAGCAGCCCTAAAATGTGAATGTAAGACCATACTATCATAAAAAATTCTGGAAGTGTGGAGAAAGACATCCCATTTGTCTCAGGCTGGGTTTCTGCAGAATCAGCCCCTCAGACAAGGATTCAAGCACAGGTGGTTTATATGGGGTGAGAGGAGAGGGCGATCCAGAAATAGAAAAATGGGACAGGGAATTGGAGCCAGTTATTTCAAGCAAGTTGCCAGAATGAATCAACAATTACTTGGCCCCTCTGGAAATCTATGGGTGCCAATGTAGACATGCATCTCAGACACCCAAGAGGTGAGGAAGCTTGGATATTTATCTACTACTCCTGGCCTGCCATTGGTTAAAGGCTGTTCTCAGGGGACACTAATTCCCTGGCCCCTACAACCTGCCACATGTTTAAGGGAGGTCCTGGTGCTCAGAAAAAAAGGCCTTGGACAATGAGATACAGGTGCTAAATGCTGAACAGTGCCAGTGTACACTGAATAGGTAAGAACAGAGTGATATGGGCAGGGAGGGCACCAAAGGCATCTGCCAGCCTGTGTGATATTCAAGGATAGAGTTATGCTATGGACCAACAGACTGGCCATTCTGCTGTTCTCATAGTCTGGGTCAAAGAAAAGTGCTTTGTGACACAGCAATGCAAAGATTTATAAAGAGCAAAAGTGTCACTTCCAATGACTTCCAAAATTCTTTCCCAGGCCAAGTTTCCATGGTTCAGTAATTGTGAGAGAAAAGCTGATACCAATTAAGAGATGTATAAATAAAGCCAGCTATTGTAGCATAAAATTAGAGGGCTTTTTTTTACATAATGATTCAATATCTTCAGGAATTAGAGACTATTGAAGGAGCACCTCTAGTTTCCAACATCTACAAACTTCTGTCAACAAAAATGTATGTACCATTGACCACTAATTAAGAGATCAGAGTCTGAGAAAATGAGAATGAGGAAAGTAAAGCACTGCATTCACTTCCCACTGAGAACCGAATGTGACAATCCCATATCACATTTCATTTGTCCTCAAAAAATTCCTGATGAGCTAAGAAGAGGCAGTTGGTTCTGGGGTCAACTTACCTTTAGTGTAAATAAGTGAGAATGGATTTTCCTAAGATCAGAACCATCTACAGTCACATCAACTACCATTTAATAGTTTTGCAGTGGCTTCCATTTACTGAGTGTATATTTATGCGCCAAGAGTTTTCCTTTCTTCACCATGTTTAATCATAAACAATATTATTTTGAACTATTAGTTCCAAACTGAAATCCAAAGTTTAAATATGACTCAACCAAGATCACAGAGGGAGCAAAAAGGGGCAGGATGGAATTTGAGCCTACATCTGGTAGATCCTGGAGAGGACTGAATTCCTCTGGTTGCATTATTCAGCTATGGTAAGTTAGATCAACAATGCAGCCTGCACCTTATAATAGGTTAAGGATGAAGACGGTCTTACTGGATTTATTTTCAAGAAAGATATTTTCTCAGAAACTACTAGGGACAGCATGAGGCATGAGCATCACCCCAGGAAAACATCACAAAGAAAAAAGAAAATGGTTCTAAAATACCACTGGATGCATAATGCTCCACTGAGTGTGGATTTCCTAGAAACTAAACTCATCCCACTAGTCACAACATGGAAGGAACAAAAAGGACTCGAAGAGATAGCTGCACTTTGTTTTTTCAGTGCTCTCTTATCATCTCCAGCTCCTCTGGACTTTTCTGCTATGGCAGAGACTGTTCCACAAAGCTGTACTTGAGCAATGTCAACAAACACACTTGGCCTCTGTCCACTGCATTCTTGGCTCCTCATCTGCCAGGCCTTGGAAGTGCATGTTGGCCTAATTAGTCAAGGGAGGGGGTGGGGGCATGAAGAGGGAGACAGTAGGCTCACATGTCCCATGTCACATGCTGGTGAGCCAAGGTAATTTGTGTGCACTGCTACAGGCTCTGAGGGGGCACGAGTGAGGGCACAAGTGGGCTGTGGAGATAGCACCTGGTGCCTGCTGGAAGGGGAAGTTCTGAACCCGAGACTCAAGCCACAGGCACTAAGGAAGGAAAAAAAGCAGAGGCTGGGTGCCAAGTTTCCATTACAGAGCTGTGTGCTCACCCTCTCCTGCTCATGCTCCCACTTTCTCTTGCTTTCTCTCTCTCTCTCTCTCTCTCTCTCTCTCTCTCTTATTCTCCACCCCCCCTTCCTCACACCCAATTCCCTTCTTTCTCCCTGTGACTGGGGCTTGGAGAGTCCAAAGATTTCTGACCCCCCAAATGTATGTTTTTCCTTGAACAACCCAGGTCCCAGCCCTCACCCTAGGACTAGCACACTTTCTCCTCTATGCACTCTTGTCCCACAGGGCTTTCCACCTTCCCAAATACAGGTCCCAGGTCCAGCAGACAGGTGGTGCNTTCTCTCTCTCTCTCTCTCTCTCTCTCTCTCTCTTATTCTCCACCCCCCCTTCCTCACACCCAATTCCCTTCTTCCTCCCTGTGACTGGGGCTTGGAGAGTCCCCCCCAAATGTATGTTTTTCCTTGAACAACCCAGGTCCCAGCCCTCACCCTAGGACTAGCACACTTTCTCCTCTATGCACTCTTGTCCCACAGGGCTTTCCACCTTCCCAAATACAGGTCCCAGGTCCAGCAGACAGGTGGTGCTTGCCTGATATCTGAAGAAGGGATTCACTCCTTCACACCCATGGGCAGACAGTCGATGGGCAGATTTGCTGCAGTGTCATCATAATTACCTTGCATGCCCTTGATGTCTGTGCCAAGCAGCCTTCCCGAACCGTCCACTCCATACTCTCCCAGGGACTTTTGGCCATCTTACTGGTATTGCTGATGGGGTTAAGTGATTGAGCTGAGACTCAAACCCAGATCTGACTCTAAAGCACAGGTATACATGTCCCACCTTGTCTCAGAGCTCTAGGAGCCCAGGGAAAGTGTCCTCATGGGGTCAGCAGGCTCACTTTGAGAGGTTCTCTTAACTCTCCCCTCTCTGAGAACTGGAATTCTGTATTTCTTCTTGAAACCTGGGATGCAGAGCTCTGCCACTCTGAAACTCTCAGAGGGGCAGAGCAAAAGCCTCCCCCACCACAGCCTCCATTTCCCCTCCCCCATTTGCAGATGAGGAATCTAAGTCTTGTAATGCCTAGTGCAACACACTTAACACCACAAAAGACAAAAGCCAGTGACAGCAGTGACTAACTTTGGCTCTAAGGCAGATTCAGCACACCAAGGCTATAAATACCTCGCTCTGTGGTTTACACAGCTGTCTCCACTCTGCACCCTGGTTATCACCCTGGGATCAGGGGTCAAGCCCTCTGCAGACTCAGTGAGCATAGGCGAATCTGCCTCCCCCTGCACCATTCTTCCAACATCCCTCTTACTGACCACACCCTAGAGTATCAGGAAAGTGGCTCCCAGCCTGGTGGTTCCGCCTACACGTGGGTGAAAATGAGGAGCAAGGGATGTACTGGCTTTCTGTATATGCACTTTCACATATATTTTCCAGCTGAAACGAGCATCCCTGCTCCTCTGCATTGCTCTTGGTCCTTGAAAAGGAGCACAAACTGTGCAGGCTGCATGCAAGCTTTCCAAACCCACCAGGAAAGGAGGAAGCCAGAGGCTAAATGTTCTGTGCACAGGTTTCCCTTCACCCGCTCAAAGCTCCAGAAAGACAGAAAAGGGTAGATCCAGAGAACTTGTAGCTGCAGAGGCCATGGACCCCACTTTAATTTTCTCCTCTCTCTAGCTGTTTGTACACCCTGTTCAGTGGTGAAAGATTGACTCTGAGAGTCCACTGGGCTAGGACAAGTTCTCCCTCTCATACACTCCAACTCAAGGATGGCAACCACAGCAAGCAGCTTTCATGCTGAATTTAAACATTATCCAAGTGTCAAAGCATACATCTCGGTGTTCAAAGGAAATACCTGTTAAAAGTTGAGGTTCGCCCTGGCTGGTGTAGCTCAGTGGATTGAATGTGGGCCTGTGAACCAAAGGATTGTGGTTCAATTCCCAGTCAGGGCACATGCCTAGGTTGCAGGCCAGTTGCTGGCAGGGGACGCACGAGAGGCAACTATACACTGATATTTCTCTCCCTCTCTCCTTCCCTTCCCCTCAAAAGATAAATAAATAAATAAATAAATAATATCTTTAAAAAGAGCTTTTTAAAAAATAAAATAAAAGTTAAGGTTTTTTCGGTCCCTCAGATGGGCCTCTCCTCACTCAGAGGAGAAGAGGGACAAGTAACCTTAAGCCAGAGCCACGTGCCTCACTGCAGTGGCACTTCCTTCTGCTGCTGCCCTGTCCTCCAGAAGTCTCTTGCTTAGTGTCCCTTAGCAGCAGCAGGGGCATCTCCTAGAGCTGATTAAAAATGCAGATCTCAGGTCTGGGGTAGCCTTAATCTGCACAGGGCACACTGGAGTCTTGAGATCCCTAGGGCCAGTCCTGCCCTCCTGGAAGGACACACAAAGGGAGGCTACCTGGTCCAAGAAATGACCTCTGCCTGCTGTTGCTGGGAGGGGGAGTGTGGAGACAGTAGGGGCACACATAGAGAAAGGGAGGATGGGGACCACACACGTGTGGTATTCATGGTGTCCTGCATCCAGAGACACTGGCCCCATTACCAGTCTCTGTACACCCAACCATAGAGGAGAAAGAGAAGCTCTACTACCTCACTATGCCCCTACCACCAAATCCCTGCTGCTGCTGTTGCCTTCCCTCCTGACATAGACCCCTACACAGTCCCCAGAGGCTGGGCAAGCCCCTCCAAGACTGTCCTGGAGAACAAGGGACTGCCCACAGCTCCCAACCCAAAAGCGTGAGCCAAGAGTCCCAACTGGTCCCAAATGCAAATCTTGCCATGGTTATTGAGCAAAACAAGGCAGTTCTAGTTGTGATACTGAAGAGAAAGTAGGAGGATCCACATAGACTCTGGCTGCTTCATCCAGGCAGCCTTCCCAGACTCCCCAGGAGCTCCCGGATCACAAACTCCAAGAGAAGGAGCACATATCACACACGGAATAACACAAACTGACTCTCCTTATATCAACCCTCTCCACCTCTACCAGGTTGTAAGCTCCAGGAAGACCCAGCTTGCTTGTGTTTCTCTCTTCACTGTGTTTTCCTGGCCTGAAACTCGGTGGATGCTCTAGAGCCATGGTGTCATAGTGTTTTACTAGAGCACAGGTGGCAAACAAGGCCCACAGGCCAAATCCAGCCCTCCACCTTGTTTTAGCTGGTCTGGCACCTTGTTTCTACCTGGCAGCAGTGCTGAGCTCTTTGCTCCTAGTTAAGGAGTAATTACACTTATACAACCCTTAAATTACATTCAGCCCTTTGAAGGCAACAGCAAGGCTGATGTAGCTCTGGGTGAAAGTGAATTTGCCACTCCTGCACTAGAGCCATAAACTGGATGTAACTGTGAAGTAATCAGGAGATCCCCAGGGAAATAGTCGAATCTCCATGGAAGATCCCCAGGTGATTAAACATCATCCTACAGGGGTCATACCTCTTGACAGAGGGTTAAGTTTAAATAATAGGCCCAGGAATTTTAGTGGTAAACCTGAATCAGGATCCAGGTGTTCTGAGTTCCTGACCCACACAGTTTGCATTACAACCTTTCTACTCAAAGGGTGGTCCCTGGACCAAACATCAGCATCACCTGGGAGCCTGTCAGCAATGCAGAATTCAGGGCCCACCTCAGGCCCACTGCATTTGTTCACAGACAATGTGGGCCTTCAAAGTTCCCAGAACAGTGTTTAGTTTGATCTCTCCATCATGAAGTCCAAAATGCAAGGACTCCTCAACATCCCCAGGCACCAGAAAGACCCCTCACTAAGAACCACATAGCCCTTTCCAGAGACAGTGCTTAGCTTACAGTTCTGTCTAGCCACTGTGAGATACTTCCTCATGTATCTACCTCAGTGGGTCCCTTTCCAAATCCTTGAGAATGGCTTGAGAAGATCAGGTCCCAACAACCTGTTTCAGAGCTCTCTCTTTTAAAAACGGCTCCATCTTTCTTCATTGCCCCACTAAATAAAGCAAATGGGTTTGTTCTAAGGACCCAGGAGCTGACCCCAGGGTACACTCCCCTCCTCAGAGCCTATCTTCCCCTTGATCTAGAAACAAGTCAGGGTCTGAGTTAGCCCCAGTTCTTGTTGGTGCTTCCTCTGCCCTTTGCTACACCAGCAAGGCTCACTTACAATCTCTTTACCTCTTGCCTTTTCCTCTCAACCTGTAGTTGCTCAGAGCTCAGGCCTTGTCCTGCAAGTCACTACTGGACCAGCCTCATCAGGAAGAAACGAGAGGAAGAGGGCCCCTCTCCTTTCTTCTGGATTCTCTCTCCATCAATCAATCAACACCCCTCTTTTCTCTCTGTGTCTCTCTCACACACACAATATTCAATGTGGGATTTCTTCTCAACTTTCACGTGCATGCCTATCATCCCAGGTACCTTACTAAAATATGGATTCTCATAAGTGGGCCTATGAAATTCGGTGTTTCTAACAAATTCCCAGTAGATGCCAGTGCCGGTCCATCCAAACAACACTCTAAAAGTCTCCACTACACATTTTTCAATGAAAGCACAGACAAACAAAAGGGTCCAAAATGTGCATCCCAACCAGGTTGTGTTTCAGAAAGGAACCTGCATGTGTCCAAGGCAATGTATTCTGCAGTAGCCACAATGGAATACATGCCTCTGGAAGTAATGAGAATGATGATCTGGCCTGTTGTAGGTTCCTTCTGGTAGTAAAAAGAGGATGAAAGTAAGGGAGGCTTTCTTCTCTTTATGCTGTAACTCTTCAGATCTACAGTTAACCCCACTTAAAGTGGGTGTCCATTGGGTCTCACTGATTGTTATATGGCACTCAGGAGCAAACACTAAAGTATCTGCGCCTGATGAAGGGGAGTGAAATAAACCACATTTCTCAGGCAGCAAGGGTATCATATCAGCCAACAACCTAACTGCTCCTATTATCCCACCTGCATTCAAAGGCAGGAAGCCATTCAGTTCCAAAAACCTGTGCTGGTGGTTATGAAATGGGCCTCACAACAAACACAGTTTTCAAGAGGTAACAAGCATGGACAGAACACAGAAATAGGAACAGAACATGGACAGAACACAGGTAAAGGGAGTCAGATAGCAATATGTATACCCACAACCCAATGGATATACTGTGGATCCTGGCTCCAAAGCTGAAATCACCTTTTATACAGGGGAAGCTAGTTTAAATTCTACTTGTCATGTTCTGTGGAGCTTTTTCTTCAGCCATGGGACCCAACATTCAACCTGTCAAGGAACTTTGGGAAATCAAAGGAGGAGGAGCTCCTTTGAGGAGCTCCTACAATGATGCCCAAGACAACTCCCCACATTTAAAAATGCAGAAAACCCCAATAGATGTGACACATCTATAACTGTGCCATCAAAAAGGACTTTCTGCAGTGATAGGAATGTCCAAGATGGCCTCTGTCCAATATGGTAGCCAACAGTAAAATGTGGCTACTTTAAATGTGGCTAGTCCAAATGAGAAATCTGATTTTTAATTTTGTAATTTTAATTAATGTAAATTTAAATAGCCACATGTGTGATTTATGATTCTTAGTGTGACTACACTAAGAATTGGTCTAATCACATGAATAGAATATCCCTGTTCCAAGGTCAAAAACCCAGTCAGAAAACAAATGCTGTCAGAACACTGCAGAGGCAATGGAAACAGAGGAAAAGGTAATGGCCTTGACGTAAAGGTGATCACATATTCTGGTGAGACTAAAAAGAAGCTGGGCTTGCCTGATTTTTGTTCTCTTTTGGCATCCTTCTTCAGGAGGAAGGAAGACAGACAGTGGTACTGGTGGAAGAGAGAGAGAAGGATCATAATCCCCAAGCCCTCTTAGACAAAGAGGAAAAAAGGGAAAAAAAGGAGAAAAAGGAAAGGAAAAAAAGAAAAGTGGAAGGTCTCTTCCATTTGTAAAAATGAAGGCGGTAAGAAACAAGGGAAAGAAGTTCAACAAAAGGAAACACACACAGAGACTAAGAATTGGTGATGGAGTAAGGCTTTTGGGAACAAAGTAGCATATCCACCTCTTCTGGAATCATGTACAAGTTGTTTCACAGCAGGAAAATGAGTGGATAGTGAAAGGGTAGAAGGGTCACAGACATAGTAAATGGGATAAGTAAATGTCCCTCATGGTCAATATCAGAGATACTGTGGTTCTTTCCTCAAGATCCCTTCCACTCTTGCAGTGCTGGGCTGCATAATTTTATTTACTTATAAATATATTTTATTAATTATGCTATTACAGTTGTCGAATTTTCCTCCTTTTTATTCCCCTCTGCCCTGCATCCCCCCTTCAACCAGCATTCCCCCCCTTAGTTCATGATCCCCCAACTTTTATGGGTTGTACATATAAGTTTTTTGACTTCTCCATTTCCTATACTATTCTTAACCTCCCCATCTATTTTGTATCACCATTTATGCTTCTTATTCCTTGTACTTTTATCCTCCATTCTCCTCCATCCCCCTTCCTGCTGATAACTATCCATGTGATCTCCATTTCTGTGATTCTGTTTCCTGTTCTAGTTGTTAGCTTAGTGTTTTTGTTTGTGTTTAGGTTCAGTTGTTGATAGCTGTGACTTTATTGTCATTTTACTGATCGTAGTTTTGATCTTCTTTTTCTTAGAAAGGTCCCTTTAACATTTCATATAATAAGGGCTTGGTGATGATGAACTCCTTTAATGTGACCTTATCTGGGAAGCACTTTATCTGCCCTTCCATTTTAAATGATAGCTTTGTCAGATGGAGTAATATTGCACATAGATTCTTGCCTTTTATGACTTTGAATACTTCTTTCCTACCCCTTCTTGTCTGCAAGGTTTCTTCTGAGAAATTAGCTGTCTTATGGGAATTCCTTTGTAGGTAACTGTCTCCTTTTCTCTTGCTGCTTTTAAGATTCTCTCCTTTTCTTGAATCTTTGTCAATGGAATTATGATGTGCTTTGGTGTGTGCTTCCTTGGGTCCAGCTTCTTTGGGGTTCTCTGAGCTTCCTGGACTTCCTCGAAGTCTATTTCCTTAGCCAGATTGGAGAAGTTTTCCTTCATTATGTTTTCAAATAAGTTTTCAACTTCTTGCTCTTCCTCTTCTCCTTCTGGCACCCCTATGATTCAGATGTTGGAACGTTTAAAGTTGTCCCAGAGGTTCCTAAGCCTCTCCTCATTTTTTGGAATTCTTGTTTCTTCATTCTGTTCTGGTTGAACGTTTATTTCTTCCTTCTGCTCCAAATCATTGTTTTGAGTCCTGGCTTCCTTCCTTTCACTACTGATTTCCTGAATATTTTTTTAATTTAATTTTGCATAGCCCTCACTTTTTCTTCTATTTTTTGACCACACTCAACCATTTCTGTTATCATCTAGATTACCAGTGTTTTGAACTGTGCATCAGATAAGTTGGCTATCTCTTCATTGCTTAGTTCTATTTTTGGAGCTTTGCTCTGGAGCTTTGTTCTTTCATTTGGGCCATATTTTTTCTCTCATTGTGCCTGTTACATTGTAAAGGGCAGAGCCATAGGTATTCGCTGGGGTAGAGCAACCCAAGTAACTGTGCTGTGGTGCTATGCGTGAGGGAGGCATTTGAGAGGGAACAATGCCTCTTGCTAGGATCTAGGCTAGCTTTCAGTCACTTCCTCTACTCCCACAAGCAAATTGGGCCCTTCTGGTGCTGATTTCCAGATATGTGGGTGTGTGCACATTCTAGGACCCTCTGGGTCTCTCCAACACTCTCTCCCATGAGGGTGGGAGTTTCTCCCACTGCTACAATGCACATGGGTTTTACAGCCAGAGGTTTTGAGGCTTTATTTCACCATGCTGTAACCCTGGGTTGCTCAGTCTGTCTTGCTCCTTAGTTGTTCCTCTCAAAGTATCTGCACACAAATGGGCCACCTACTCTGCCAAATGCCACCTCACCCTCCGAGTCCTCTCTTCCCTGGTTGTCCATCTCCATCCCTCCTACTAGTCTGAATGAATGTTTCTTCCTTAACTCCTTGTAGAACTTCCATAGAGTTCAATTTTCTGGCCATTCTGGTTATTTTTTGTTTTAAAATGTGTTGTTGTTCTTCTTTTGGTTGTGTAAAGTAGCAAAGTGTATCTACCTATGCCTCTATCTTGGCCAGAAGTCTTGGGCTCCCATAATTTTAACATAGCAAGAACGAGTGGTTCAGAAGTAGCAAGTGGCCCTGTCCAGATCAGTGAGATATTAGCAGAGGTTTGCTTGCAATATCTGGGAAGGAAAGCTTCTGTCTCTCTAGAGAGAGATGCTGATGTCATCTCTCCCTCTCCTTCTGGGTGAAGAGGTGATGCCTGAAACCCCTGCAGCCATTTTGCAACCATGGAGGAAGGTGGCCTTGCAATGAAGCTCACATAAGGAAGGGAAGAAAAGGACAGAAGGAAATGGGTCCCTGATGACATCTCTGGCTCATTCATCACATGAGACTACCTGTAAAAATACCCTCCAATAAATCCCCCAATGCCTTAGGCATTTTGACATGTTTCTTTCATTTTTGATAGCATGAAGTGCCATGACTAATATATCAGATGAAACCCTTTGTTAAAAAGATATAAGTATTGTAATGAGATACATTAAACTTTTGTTCAAATATTGCTGTGCAACTTTATAACCTATGTGACTTTACTACTGCATAAACTTCTTCCTAAAGCTGACTCTTTAGGGGTATAAATGGTTTCACATATTAGCCTACCTGGACACAAATTTTTTTAATACAGGCAGTGAAAGCTCATCCCAGTGTCCCCGTCCCTCTTCTCAGGGATCCACTATCCATCAGATCAAATCACCATCACTCTGTAGCATGACTGATAGCACCTGGCACATTCTCACTCAGCCTGTTGTCCCCCATTGTAGTAGCTGAACAGCTAGCTCTAGTGTCCCTCAGCTCAAACAGCAGTAGACAAGGAAGCTGAGAAAATATGAGGAGTCCCTGATACAAATTTCCATCTCTCCAAGAAAATTCCTTGCCTCAGAAAAGTTCAGTGAAGATGAAGCATCTATTGACTTGAGCAACACTGAAGTGACTGATTATGGAAGTGGGGGGCGGGCTGGGTGGAGGGAAGTGAAGGGAAAAAGTGGCACAACTGTAATAGCATAAACAATAAAATATTTTTTTAAAGAAAAAAAAGTTCAGTAAATCCAAAAGAGGTGTTTTGAATGCTATCATCTGATTTACATGGAGCCTGAAGGAGTGATTGAGCCTGATAGGGGCTGTTGGCTCCCAAAGTACTGTAGAGGGCTTTTCCTCACTATCTCCTGCTTCCAGGGCCATCCTGATTTTGTTTCTAGCTATAAACACTACATCTGTGACTTGAGCTGATCCCATCCTCTCTAATGGCAGGTGTGAGTTGTCACCACTGCCAGATGGTAAACAGGAAGTCACTATGTAAGAGGAGCGGATCATACCTCCATGCATGTCCGAGGCTGTCACCTAACTCAGGAGGGCAGAACTCCAGTGACTGTGTACAACACAAGTGAGCCTATGGCGATGATGCCCCATAGGCTTTCTCCAAAGGGAGACTGAGGATAGAACTCTCGCAGCCTCAATTTTTTATGGGAATCAATAGCCAGAAAATTCTCAGCTGTAGAGACAAACAACAGCTCTCTCCACAAATGCATACAGGGGATGCTCAGTTTGTGAAGTGAGAAATGTTAATTCTGATTCTTTTGTCTTTGGTTCAGGTCTAAATTTTACAATAATGATTGCTTTTGCTATTATTATTCCTAAATACAATGTAGATGCATCTTCAGCAATGTAAATCAACACTGAGCAATAGGTGCTGGCCATTGTATTAGACGGATGTATGTACTTGTAATCACAGTATGTCCCACCCTATGTATGCCCACCCCATGCCAGGCATCGTTTAGGGCACTTGCATTGTATCTCAATACCTTACTTAATCTTACAATAGCCCTGTGAGATGGGTATTATCTGCATTTCCCAAATGAGAAACCAAGACCTCGGAATCTAGTCCAGCCACTTGTCCACAGCTATGTGTCTATCTAGTCCCTGCCTTGGACTAGACTGCAGGCATAGGACTGTCCTGGCATAAATGTACATGATCCCCCCCAGGTACACAGGCTTTTCAGCAGTACAGCCTGGCCTGACACCCCACCTTCTCATTCCCACTCTGGGAATTTTTTCTTTAGCTTTATCTGCCCTACACTCGTCTGGATTCTCACCTCGGCTGCATAAACATGGTGTTTTGCCTAATATTTCTTCCATGTTTCCATCTGAAGCACAGGAAGGATGGGGCTGGTTTTCAAAAAGAAAATGTAGTGGAAAAATCATAAAGAGATTTTACTGCGGCAAAGAAAGTTGCAATTTTAGCAAAATGTTAATGGTAGAATTTAGGTGGTGGGTATATGAGTGTTTACCATACACTTCTTTCCATGTTTCTGTCTGGTTGAACATTTTCATATAAATGGTCGGAGTAATAATGTTGCAGAAGGTCCCAGAAGTACATGAATATTAATAATTTCCCCCTTATAATATGAGAGTGATATAAAGAGATTGAAATGTGGCCAAGGTCCATGTGTACAAAGAGAACTTCCAGATGGTGCCGTCTCCGTGGCCACTCTGTGGTCCCAGTACCTCTGCTACTTCTAAAACATGGTGGGGTGCTGCCTGCCACTCAGCAGTGCTCCCCTTCTAAGAATGTATCTACTGAAAGGCCTGGGTTGGTACCAACACAGCAGCCAATTGCATTATAAACACCGGTTATAGAGAAGAGAATCCCCTGGTGGTTTCTGGTGGGTGGACACAGCCCCTTCCAGAACCGACTCATGAAGACTTCACTGCTGAGACATCATGTGTTGGAGGAAGGACACCCTAGCACCTCATTGTCTCTCAAGCCGCACACTCATTTCTTCTTCCAGAACCACGGTCTGACTTATCTCTTCATCAGGGGGGTCTGGAGGGCTTCCCCTCAGTAGCAAAGCCATATCAGAGAAACAGCTTCTGGGAGATATATGAAACAACTTGGCTCAGAAGCAAAGTACCTTTGAGCAGTTCTATTTTCAGTCCCTCCTCCAGATAGCACTATTACTGGAAAAGGTATGTGACTCTAATTTAATTGTGAAGCAGGCCCTATCCTTGCACTAATATTAAAGTGAAAATTCTCTAGTGAAATGTCACACATCTTTGGTGAGTTATTGCTAGGATGAGATAGGACCTCAATGGGATTTGCCTAGTGTCCCACAAACCACTCTGATTTCTGAAGATATGGTCTCAGTAGAGCGTTCCACCTTTTGTGCTTTTTCACCCGATGCAGGCTACATGCCTGCTTACTCTTCTCTGGAGATCTTTGGAAAGCTCATACTTAGTGGAAAACAGATAAGAAAGTAGTTAATCTTACATCTTCCTTAGCAGTACTCTTTCTATTACTCTTTCTCTGTGATTAAAATTATTAGTTCAAAAGAAGCTGGAGAACTAAAGAAGTTCGCTTTTGCCATTTTCCTTGGAGAAATGTTACAAGTGGCTGTTATAGAAAGCCCTCACTTCCTGGTGCCCTTGACCAAACCTTGAAATGGATGAGAATTCAGCACAGGAAACGGCCTCTGGGATAGAGGATGACAGCTGGTGGGAGCAGGTGGGACATGGAGCCAGTCCCCAGGAGCTGGCAGTTGGGCCTCTCAAGTGGTGAACACTCACACACATTGTTTAAGTGAAAACAGGTAAAAAGAGAGATAAAATAGTTTAAGAACAAACTTCTGAACAGGTACCTAGCTAAGATCAGCTGCTAAGGGATGCAGAGGCAGACAAGGGCTTGTGGCCCTGGGCTCTGTGACTTTTCCAGCAGAGGAGAAAGACCCACCTCACAGTGGAAATGCAAGCCATAACCAGGGTTTTTGTGTTGTTGTTGTTTTTAATGGACAATGATACATTCCAGTTCTTGCAGGAGGCAGGTCTCTCCACAAAGTCCTATAACTTGGACTTCTAAATTACCCCACACAGCACCCTGTAGAAAGCAGGAAACAGAACGGGTATTCCATGGATAATTCCTGGAAAACTAAAGTAAAAAAGACACTTCCCAAGATCATCTTCAGCCTTCATGGGAGGTGAGATTGTGTGCCAAGGTTTGTGTTTTGACAGTAAGCCTTCCAGGAAATAAAAGACACTCTGGTGGCCTCTAGCTGGGCCATAATGACAGGGGAAATCAAGGCAAAACCTCAGCCAGGATCCTATTAAGCCCTTTGGCCAACCAGGGATTTACAGCCTGTTTCCCTGGACAGCAGGAGTCCTCTAGTCAACCCTCCAAGAGGAGGATGGATTGAGAAAACCACTTTTTAGGCTTAGACTGTAAATTTTTAATAACATCCTTGTCCACGATTACAGATGGATATCGGTGGCTCATGGGGGCAGGAGAAAGTGACAGACCTCACTGTCAGGCTCACCTTAGTGACTCTATGACTTCTTCCAAGATTTCTCTTTTAAAACCTATTTTTGCCAATGGTTAAAAAAAGACTTGAATGAACTTTATTTCAAGTTGGGCTTTAGCCAGGAAACCAAATGAGTCATCAGAAGTTCAAACCTAGGATCATTTCATGGAAGAATATAATTTTGGAACCAGGAAGGTTGTTCGAGAGTGTACAACACAGTGTGGTCCAAAAAAATACACTGTGATCCACAGACACAACTTCACATTTTCTCACAGATGTATTAAAAAGTAAAATGCAGCAGGTGAAATTAATTTTCATAATACATTTTACCTAACCTGATATTCCAAAATATTATCATTTCACCATATAATACATATAAAAACTATTTTATCACCTTTACTGAAATATAACTTACATATAATAAAATGCACCCATTTAAAGTATACAATTAAATGTTTTTTATTATGTTTACAGAATTGTGCAACCATCATCATAATCAAATTTTAGAATATTTTCATCACCCCAAAGATACCTTGCACCCATTAGCAGCCAACTCTCCATTACCCCCTTGCCCTGCTCTAGACAACAACTAATCTACTTTCTGTCATTATAGACCTGCCTACTCTGGACATTACAAATAATGTAATTATACACCATGTGGTCTTTGGTGACTGGCTTCTCTGACTTAGCATGATGTTTTCAAGGTTTATACATGTTGTAGCATACATCTGTACTTCATTTCTTTTAACTACTGAATAATATTCTATTGTGGGGATAAAAATTATTAAAGAACTAATTAACATTCTTTTTTTGTATTCAAAGGTCATTGTATTTTACGCATCTCAGTTGAATCAGCCACATTTCATTGTTCAGTGGTCACATGTGACTCATGGCTCAATATTAGTGCAGATCTAGTCATATCCCTTTAGGAAGCTAAATAAAGCCCTAGCAGGACAGTTACTTACACAAGGTCACATGCCAGTCAGTGGCTACATCTGAGCTCAAACCCAAGTGTACCTGGGCCCATCTGACAACACCACACTTCCTCTTCACCCACACTCTGGACCACATAGAAAGTAGGATGCAGATGAAAACCCAGTGGCTAATTAGATATCCATGGAAGTCCTCTCTTCTCCCTCAAAACACTCTAAATCTAGTTGGCCAGCATTCTGTTTTTAACCAGGGCACAGGCTCAGTGGGACAAGGGGTGGGGCACCCAGCAATGATCACCTCTCTACCCTCTAGACAAGCTGACTTCCAACAGCAGCAGCTGCTGAAAGGCAACAAAAGTGTAACTTAGGGGTAACCATGAATAAGCCACTCAACTTTCCTGAGATCCCTTGACAGACGGGTAACACATACGTTTTCTACCTTACGGGGTGCTCATGAAAGGAGATGCAGACACACCTGGGGAGACAAGGCCTGTTGAGTAAATGAGAGTCACTGAGCATCCATTCCTTGTAAATAATGTTGCCATGTGGATTGCCACCCAGTGAATCAAAGGCATTTACTTGGTATGGGAAAAGGAAGATGTATCTTTTCGTCTGTATAGAGTACAGTAATAATAATGATAGCAAGCAATTCTGTGGCACTTATTATGCACCAGATAGTCTCCTAAGAGGTTTACATACAGTAGCTTTAATTCTCACAACTCTGTGTGGGAGATACCATCATCATCTTTATTATTATTTGCATTTAAAGCTAAAAAGAGTTTGGCACAAAAAGGTTAAGTGACTTACTCAATGTCACAGAGCTAGGAAGCAGCACAGCAATCATTTGAACCCAGGCAGGCTGGCTTGAGTCCAGACTCCTGATCACCCTTGAGAAGCCTGGGACAACTAGGAAGGCCAGAACCCTTCCCAAGAGTCCCCTCCTCCTCCTTGAAGAACCCCAGCCCTCCTAGCCCATGTGCATGATCTTTGAAATTGCGCCCTCCCGCTTCAGAAAACATTTGTAGCCAACCATGCCCAGATTTCCAATGCTAGAGGCACAAGTCAGGAAGACTAAACAATTTCTTCCTTTTTCTTATGAGTTATTATTACTTGTAATCATGCTTGTTGCATGAGCCACAAGGGTCTGGATTTATGAAATTGGAAGGAAAGCTGCTGAGTTTACTGCTGAGGAATAACAGGCTCCACAATTCTTGTATTCACCACTTTGTCCCCACAACCATGCTCCCCCCACCTCAACCCAGCTGCCTGAAATGCTTTCTCAGAAATCCTAGCCCAAGACAGCAAGCAGCCCAGCAAATATGGGAAAGACAGTTTCCCCACAGGTGAGCTAGCTCTTTTCCCCAGCCTTTACTCACTGGAGATAAAATTGGGGTCCTATGACCTGTTTGGGAGCCCCTGAACCATCTGTGGTGACTGCAAAGAGGCAGACTGGCTCTGGTGTCCAGTTAGGGGTGAATCAGGTTGCCTGGGCAATGTCACTCTATAGGGGGAACACATGAGCAAGGCAAAGGCCAGAGGTCACAATGTGACTGGAGATCAACATGTTTAGTTTGTTTTGTGCAGTGTTGTAAAAGTCCCCCTAATTTCCCATAAAAACAAAGATTTCTATCTTTTCTTGAAACACCAGAAGACCTGGCAAAATGGGCCTGAGTTCCTGTCATGTGGACACTTAGGAGAGGATCTACTCCCGTTGGACTAGGAAAGTTCCCTTGCCCACATCACAGTCCCCACCACTCTCCACTGTCTCTCCCCAGGCTCTCTGGCATGGACACAGAATGCATTCACTTGACTTGGCCATGGGAGGAAGACGGTCGAGCCCCTGGCTTATCCAGCAGCATGTGGTTTCCTGTTAAGCCACATTCATACCACACTTGGAGACGTGGTCAGCCTGCATCCTCCTACTCTGTGACACTTTCCCTTTTCCTCTTTGCCCTCTTCTTGGCTGCTCTCACTCACATATAACTCTGGAATGTCCGATCTTGTGTTTCTCTCACATACAAATGCCTCGCTTCTCCATCCACACCAAAAGGCCTTTGAGGAAAGAAACATTTCATACACTTCTCTTGGCTCCTTTTCTTGTCAAATCGGGTTAAGCACACAGTAGGTACCCAACAAGGTCAATATGGCATGAGGAGAACCCAGATGGGATCATGGGGAGAATGAAAGGCAGAGAGGCGTGACTTCCCACAGGTCCTTGATGATCAAACCCATGCCAAGACCTTGGAAGGCCACGGAGGATGGTGTACAGATGTGGTTCCTTTGATGCTGATGGCTCAATTAAACAAGTGGGGAACAATCAAAGATGTGAATGCCAGACTATATGGTTTAAGGGTCTGACAGGTCCAGAGGATTTTGACTTGACTGCTTGGAAGACTTCAGGTGGCAGGGATAGCGTAGGGATGTGCCAGGGTGATGTGCGGCAAGGGAATCCACTAGTGTATGCCACACACACCTGCACCCGACCCTGAATCAGAATTAATTGCATGCTTTTCCTATAGTGAAAACACCTTAAAAATAACTGATTCCTAAAACAAACAGGGGCAGGTAATTTATACTCAATTTGTTGGGTCACTGATTGAAATTTCCAGGACATGACCTGGGCCCTGGGACATCCAGAGAGACCAGGAGATATTCCAGGGGATATAAAACTTCAGATCTGTTCTCCTCTTCCACCTACTCCTATAGGAAAAGGCAGAGGAGTCTATGGACCACGTAGGCAAATGCTAGGATGCCTACTATTCCATCCGCTGCCTGAGGGCATATTAGGATCAGCAGTATTGCTTAATCCCATGTGAGACCAATCATCCAGAAATTGCTCCAGAAGTTTGCACATGGCCTTGCTTAACTCCAAGAGGCAGAGTACCTATTGCATAATTTTACAATATAAATCGAAAGGCACACAAAGTACCTACCATGAGGTTGTGAAATCAAGTACCACCTCTTCTGTGTATCTCTTTAGAATTTAACATAGAACTATGAACACATTAATTCTAAATATATATTGACCCTCCCCCAAGCTGAGACCCTACTAGAGGATCCAAAGAAATCTATCATGGGAGGTCCATAAAAATTATTGAATAAGAAGCATGGAGACTTTCAGCCAAGATGGAGGCATAGGTGAAAACACTGTGCCTCCTCACACAACCAAGTTTAAAGACAAAAAAGTTTTAGTAAAATAAACACAACCAAACACAGAAAACTGAACTGTATGGAAGTCCAACAGCAATGAACTGTTCAGATAGACTGGTAAGGGGGGCGGAGCCAGCAGCTGGCAGAGTGCAATCACGCAGGAAAAATCGGCCAGACTGACCCAGTTGTACAGGCAGCAGTTGGCAGATCCCAGGTGTGGGGTGGCAGTGGGTGGACCCAGTGAAGGTGCAAGATGGCTGGCTGACCACGGTCACACATTTGTACGCAGATAAACCAGGCAAAGGAGCAAGAAGTGAGACAGACCATGCAGGCCCCAGCAGCTTTCACGAAGCAGCAGAGGGGACTGCCATTGCCCTTCTTTGACCCTGCCCCCACATATAGCTTCACAACCGGGCGACTTGGGTTGCCCCGCTGTGGTGAACAGCTAAGGCTCTGCCCCTCATATATAACAGGCACTAACAGACCAAAACATTATGGCTCAAGAACAACTCAAAGCCCCAGAGCCAATAATTCTAAGCAACCAAGAGATAGCCAACCTATCAGATGCACAGTTAAAAATACTGGTGATCAGGATGCTCACAGAAATGGTTGATTTTAGTCACAAATTAGAGGAACATATGAAGGCTAAACTAATTGAAATGAAGGGAAATGCATGGGAAACCAATAGTGATGGAAAGGAAACTGGGACTCAAATCAATGAAGTGGACCAGAAGGAAGAAAAAAATGACCAAACAGAAAAGAATAAAGGAACAAGAATTCAAAAAAAAAAATGAGGAGAGGCTTAGGAACCTCCAGGACATCTTTAAACATTCCAACATCCGAATTATAGGGGTACCAGAAGAAGAGGAAAAGCAACAAGTGGAAAAGTTATTTGAACAAATAATAAAGGCAAAGACCCAATGTGGCAAAGGCAATAGACTTCCAGGAAATCCAGGAAGCTCAGAGAGTCCCAAAGAAGTTGGACCCAAGAAGGAATACACCAAGGCACATCATAATTACATTAGCCAAGATTAAAATGAAGGATAGAATCCTAGAAGCAGCAAGAGATAAGGGGACAGTCACCTACAAAGGAGTTCCCATCAGACTGCCAGCTGATTTCTCAAAAGAGACCTTACAGGCAAGAAGGGGCTGGAAAGAAGTATTCCAAGTCATGAAATCCAAAGACCTACACCCAAGGTTGCTCTATCCAGCAAAGCTTTCATGTAGAATGGAAGGGCAGATAAAGTGCTTTTTAGATAAGGTCAAGTTAAAGGAGTTTATCATCACCAAGCCCTTATTATATGAAATGTTAAAAGAACTTATCTAAGAAAAAGAAGATAAAAAATATGAACAGTGAAAGGACAGCAAAGCCAAAGCTATTAACAACCACACCTAAAACAAAAGCAAACTAAGAGGACAGCTACATTAGGAGTGGAACCATAGAAATGAAGATCACATGGAGGGTTAGCAACAGGGAAGTGGGAGGAGGAGAAAGGGGAAGAAGGTAGAGAGAATAAGTAGTATAGACAGTAGGTAGAAAATAGACAGGGAGCAGGGCAAGAATAGTATGGGAAATATAGAATCTAAAGAACTTGTGACACGTGGACATAAACTAAAGGAGGGTAATGGTGGGGGAGGGGTGTGCAGGGTGGAGGGGAGTGAAGGGGAAATAGGACAACTGAAATGGCATAATCAATAAAATATATTTTTTTAAAAATTAAAAAAAAAGAAGTGCGGTGTTGTTCTCTGCCAAGTTCACACAATCCGGGTAAACAAAACCACATACAAAAAAATGTACTAAGACAACTCAAGGGAAACTGTAAGGAGATTCTAAAAAAATGTGCCTTCATTCTAATTTCAGGCTTTTATTACAGGAAGAGAGATAGGAAGAGAAAAGAGAACAGTTTTGAGTATTTGCCTCCTGGAAAAGATGAAACTGAACCACTATGTTAGCTAGCTGATTTCAACAGACCACAACAATGATTAAAATCAGCCATTGGGTTTAATTAGCATCTAATACTGCAAATATATCATTCCCCTGTCACTGCCACTGCTTTCTCTTTTTGCTTCAAGACTCGGTGGCAAAGATCTTGCTGTCCACAACTTTAGGGACCTCCCAAAGCTAAGGATCTCTTTGTTGCAAAGGTCATCTGACCACCCTGCCCCTTCTAGTACTGAAACAACTATTTGGCTCCATTTCAAAGCTAGTGATTTTGGCCCCAACACTATTCAGTCTTTAATCCTTGGTTGTCTGATCTGGGTGGCATTTACTCTGACTGACATGGCTCTCTGTGTCAAGATAAACAATGCTTGCCCAAGATGGTTATAAAAGATAACAAGGAATTTATTAGAAGCTATGCACAGTGTTCTGTGTTCTCTTTGATGGAATCAACCAGTGCCATAAATTTCAATTCTACACTATTGGGCTGTGACCACTAACAATGGGACCTGGCCACAGAGAAAGGCCATTTGACTTTTCTACATCCATGACAAAAGGCATCCAAAATGGAAAGAATATGGGTGATTTCCCAAAGTGAGGTAAGTGGGACCAGCTTAACTTTATGCCCACCACCTGGGAAAATCTTCCAACAGAAGCCAGCTAGAGCAGACACTGGAGAAGCTTCTCTTCAGGACCCTGGCAAAGTGTCCTGCTCACAGCTTCCCACTCCAGTGCCTGAATCTCTGGCCTTCTCCTCCTGAGGGCTTTCTCCAACACCAGGGAAGGCAGATTGGCACAGAAGCAACTAAGAGGCATAGAAGATTTAATTATGGAGGAGGGAAAAAGAATGTGAACAGCCCTTCACCAGTATAGGATTGGATATAGTGCATAAATACCCAAGCTTCCTGTCTCCACATGGTCTTTCAGATATCTAAGGTTGATCCCAGTTGCTCATGGCAGTATTCTGCTTAAGAAGGCACCTTTATATCAGCCCTCCTGCACCTGCTGTTGTCTCACTTTGCCCATTCACTCTCTTGGAGCAAGTCTTGGGTCACTGCCTGCAACCAAGTCCTTGTCCATGAGTCTGCTTTTAGGGAAACCCAAACCAAGACAGAGGCTAAACAGACAGGATTTAATTACATAAAAGTTTTCCTATTCCATAGGGAACACATTAGCTTTCTCTTAGTATCCCAAATACAGAAATAGTGGATACAGGGAAAATGTTAGAAGGAGGGAGGGACACCTCTGATGAAACAATAGTGAGTAGCCAAACTGGCCTAAAAACTGGCTACCAGCATCTGCCCCATTGCCTCCCTAGTCCAGATATCATCAGAATCTCTTTGTTCAGATTACCTTTCATTTAGGGGCTGAAATGAAAGGTTTTCCATTTTGAGCACCAGTCATCTTCTTAATGAGCAGAAACATGGATGGCATAAGGCAGGAGAATAAATAGGTTATCCATTAGTGATGTCTGGAATGGGACCAGGATTAAAGAGTGGTGGCCAGTTTGCAAGGCATTTACAATCATTCTATATGGGAAAGGATAGAGACTTTGGATGTGGACAAACTCAAAACTCAAAATCCAACTCTAACAGGTAAGATCTTGGGCATCTTAATTAACCTGTTTAGGCTTCAGATTCCTCAACTATATAAATGCAGATACTGGTTCCTAGCCTATGAGGCTTTTATAAGGTTGTGTATGATAAATGACAGCTCCTGGCACACTACTAGCTCAATAAGCCTTTGATTCCTTTTACTACTGGAGCCATAAAACTGTTTCATCAAAAGAGTTTTGGCAGTTTCACAAGAGAATTTTACAAAGCATTTAAGGGAAAGCTAACCCCAATACTTCACAGATTATTTCAAAAAATGCAAGAAGATGGAAGACTCCTAAACTCTTTTTATGAAGCCAACATCATCCAAATCCCAAAACCAGATAAAGGCATAATGAAGAAAGAAAGCTTCAGGCCAATATCACTGATGAAAATAGATGCTAAAATTCTCAGCAAAATATTGGCAAACTGCATTCAGCAATACATTAAAAAGATCATACACCATGACCAAGTGAGATTCATCCCAGGGATGCAAAAATTGTCCAACATTAGAAAATCAGTAATGTAATATACCACATAAACAAAAACAAAGACAAAAAATCACACGATCATATCAATAAATGCAGAAAAAGCATTTGATAAGGTACAGCACTGATTTATGATAAAATCACTCAGCAAAGTGGGAGTACAGGGAGCATTCCTCAACACAATAAAGGCCATATATGAGAGACCTACAGCTAACATCATACTCAATGGACAAAAACTTAGAGCTTTCCCACCAAGATCAGGAACAAGATAAGGATGCCCACTTTCACCATTCCTATTCAACATAGTACTGAAAGTTCTAGCCACAGAAATCAGACAAGAACAAGAAATAAAAGGCATCCAAACTGGAAAGGAAGAAACAAAACTATCACTGTTTGCAGGTGACATGATAGTGTACATAGAAAATCCTACAGACTCCACCAAAAAATTACTTGACTTACTAAATGAATTTGGCAAAACAGCTGGTTACAAAGTCAATACTAAGAAATCAAAGTCATTTTTGTACACCAGCAATGAAATATCAGAAGCAGAAATCAGGGGGAAAATCCCATGTGATATAGCAACAAGAAAAATAAAGTACCTAGGAATAAACCTAACCAAGCAGGTAAAAGACCTGTACTCAGAAAAGTACACAACACTGAAGAAAGAAGTTAAGAAAGACACAAATGGAAGCATGTACCATGCTCATGGATCAGAAGAATTAACATCGTCAAAATGGCCATACTACCCAAAGTGATTCATAGATTCAATGCAATCCCTACTAAAGTACCCATGACACATTTCACAGATTTAGAAAAATTTATATGGAACCATAAACAACCTTGAATAGCTGCAGCAATTTTGAGAAATAAGAACAAAGCAGGAGGGATCACAATACCTGATACCAAACTGTATTACAAGGCCACTGTAATTAAAACATCCTGGTTCTGTCATAAAATCAGACACATAGACCAATGGAACAGAGAGCCCAGAAATAAAGCCAAGTCTCTATGGTCAATTAATATTCGACAAAGGGTGCAGCAACATAAAATGGAGTAAAAATAGCCTCTTCAATAAATGGTGTTGGGAGGACTGGTCTGCTATGTGCAAAAAATGAAACTGGAGCACCAACTTACGCCATACACAAAAATAAATTCAGGGTGGATGAAAGACTTAAATATAAGCCATAACACCATAAAAGTTCTAGAGGAAACACTGCCAGGAAAATCTCAGACATTCCAGCAGCAACATCTTCATGAATATGCCCCCTAAAGCAAGGGACATAAAGGAAAGAGTAAACAAATGGGACCTTATCAAATTAAAAAGCTTCTGCATGGCTAAAGAAAACATTATTAAAATGAAGAAAGCTAACCCTATGGGAAAACACATTTGCCAATGACACCTCAGACAAGGGCTTGATCTCCAAAATATATAAAGAACCCACACAACTCCACTCCAGGAAGACATTAAAAAAACAATTATAAAATGGGCAAAAGACTTGAATAGACACTTCTCCAAGCAGGACATACAGGGGGGCCCAGAGACACATGAAAAGATGCTCAGCATCACTAGCCATCAGAGAGATGCAAATTAAAACTACAATGAGATACCACCTCACACCAGTCAGAATGGCCAACATAAACAAATCAACAAACAAGTGTTGAACAGGATGGGGAGAAAAGGGAACCCTAGTACACTGTTGGTGGGAATGCAGACTGGTGCAGTCACTGTGGAAAACAGTACAGAATTTCCTCAGAAAACTGAAAAGGGAACTGCCTTTTGACCCAGCAGTTCCACTGCTGGGATTATACCCTAAGAGCCCTGAAACACTAATCCAAAAGAACCTATGCAACCCAATGTTCATAGCACAATTTACAATAGCCAGGTGCTAGAAGCAACCTAGGTGCCCATCAGCAAATGAGTGGATCAAAACCCTATGGTATATTTACATAATGGAATTCTACACAGCAAAAAGAAAGAAGAAGCTCCTACCCTTTGGGACAGCATGGATGTGACAGGAGAGCATTATGCTAACTGAAATAAGCCAGGCAGTGAGGGACAAATACCATACAATCTCACCTTTAACTGGAACATAATCAACAAAAGAAAAAGCAAACAAAATATGACCAAACTCACTGAAATTAAGAACAATTTAACAATAGCCAGAGGGAAGGAAGGAGGGAACAGTGGGAAGAAGGGTTTTCAGGAACTACTATAAAGGACACAAGGACAAAACCAAGCGGGAGGGTGAAAGTAAGGGAGGGAGGTGGGTTTAGAGGAGGTTGGGGGGGAGGGTGAAGAGAAAATACAGACAACTGTAATTAAACAACAATAAGATAATTTTTAAAAAGTGATAAAAAAGAGTTTTGGGTTTCTTAAGCAAAATACATTATTTGCCAGAACTACTTAATGTATTTAATGGTGAAGAATCTCAAATGGATTTAAAAAATTATTAAAGTTCTAATATCATGAACCTCTCCTGCCACACCTCTCTTAGTTTTTCAGTGGAATTTAACCCTCCAGGCAAAAAAATTTTATCCTAAATAAACCATAACATGCCCTTTAGAGTATGGTAGCCATAATTCCCAGGTTAGTTAAAAACAGTGAAGAAGAAAAAATGCTGCAGAGAAACGTGACTAGCTTTGATGACACATACTTTAAATAATTAACCAACAACTATGCAAGTTTAGGCTGTGTCCATTAGTTGATTGCTTTGTTTAGAAAAGGGACTGTCCCATTTGGCATGCCCAGATGTGGACCATATCCCAATCTCAGAAACTTGATACTTTTGAAAGCATGTATATCCTAGCAATCAAGATAGTGGAAACTTGTGCAAGTAAGAAGTCACTGTAAAACCTTGTGCAAATGGTATAAGTGATGGTTTGGAAAATATGCTGGAAAGCTAGCTGCCAAAAAACAAAAATGAGAGCAATTTAAGGCACTTTTGGTTGCAGCAAACATGCCAGAATCTAGCACACATGCAGCATAGACAGATATGAAGCACATAGCTGTCAAATAACTTAATGAACGCTGGTCCCTGTGTGTTTTCCCCAGCACACTTGGTGTGCCCAAAAGATAATGTCTGAGGACCAGAAATAGAAAAGGGTGCCTTTCATATAAGACAAGGGACAATAGACAAAGATCCAAGGATTGCTTTGTCTGTCTATAAGGAATAACCCTCTGAGCTTGCTGAGAACTGGCAGTCCTCACTTTGCACAGTGTGACAGCCACTAATCTCTCTCAGGTGCCACAGTTTGGGTGAATAATACTAGGGCCCCAAACTCAAAGTTCAAGTTTGGGTTACCATGATACATTAAGTGTGATGAATTGTTAAAACTTCATCGATAGCTCCTTAGTCCATACCATGATCAGTGACCAATACATCAATGTTTTCAAAGTCTGTCATGACTAGTCACTGCATCAGTGGCTCGGTGAACCAACAGAATACCATCATGTGGCTGTATTGCCCCTTGTCTCCCACTGATAAAGCCATGTGACATTCTATGAGGCAAATAATCAAAAGAAGAAATTGGCCAATGAGATAAAAGTGCAGCGAGAAAACAGAAAGTGGTAACACTAGAAGGGAAACATAAATAGAGAATAAATGGAGTTATAGAAACACCATTTGTTAGTGCTGTGGTCCTGAGACTTTAAAAATGCAGCCAGGTGAACTCAGTAAAGACAATGTATTGACACACAAAAAAGAAAGTGGTTGTGACAAAAAAGATGAAGACATACTGCAGGAGGTGATACCTGGTTTCACATAAAAGGAACTCGCAGAGATACTTCGACATTGAAAGCACAAAGGATGAAGTGTTGGAAGATGATCCAAACTCAGAAAGTAGTAGGACAACTAGCCAGGACCAAGAAAAGATGCTCAGCTTATATTGTAAGCACTGTCAGTGAATTTTTTTTTACACAGAAAGGACACACTTTCATTCTTGATATTACTGATGTTTTTAAGTGTACCAAATAAGTATTGGTTTTACTATTTTACCTTTCACTATACATTTATAACCAATAATGATATCATTTTTAATGACATAAAAGAAAATTTCAAAGCTCCCAAAACCTTCACAGTTTTTCTCATTGAATATTAAGATTTTTAAAGGGTTTCAGCTTTGCATGCACATTTTTACCCTTCTGTACAATCATAGTGGGATTAAAAAGATGCCAGGCACAAAGAATTCTGTCTAAAAGTAAAACCCAAACCCTTAAAGAAGACAAATAACAAAACTTTTCCTAGAAATGGGTCCTGCTCTCTGGCTCAAAAAAAAAAGGGCAAAATGCCAGGAATGTGGTCAACTTTCTCCAAGTCCTTTTTTTTTTTCTATTTCTGGGACTGTGCAGTGCTCCAGAACAAAAAAGAACTGACAAACAAGAAACAAAATCAGTGTAGGTGTAAAGCTTTACCACTTATGAAGTACTTATTTCTCTACTGAATATTCTTAACTATCTAAGGTACACAAAACACTTATCACCCTTTTTCATAAAGGAGAAAACTGACCTTAAGAGAAAATAAAGCACTAACTTCAAACCACACAATTATGAATTAGAAACCTATAACAGTGCTGAACAACAGAAACAAAATGCCTATAAATGTAAGCCACACATGTAACAAATGTTCTAGTACTCACATTACAAAAGTAAAAAGGAAATATGAAATTAATTTTAATAATTCATTTTACTTAATCCAATATGGTTGAATGTTCAATAACACAGATTTAAACTGCACAGGTCTAGTTATATGTGGATTTTTTCAATAAGTATACAGTTGGCACTCCATAACCCTGGTTTTGCATCCTCAGATTCCCAAAAGTACTTTCAACCCATGGTTGGGAATCTGTAGATGCAGAGGGCTGACAGTATGCATTATTCTACAACATTTCATATAAGGGAGTTGAGCATCCAAACATTTTGGTATCTATGAAAACCTTAGAACCTACCATCCATTGCTACCAAGTGACAACTCAAGTTTTGGGAAAGTCCAAAGTTAAAAACATGTTTTAAACTGCAAAGACATTAGTGATCCTTCCCTTGCATGAGTTAAAGGTCAACTGTATATCAAAAATATGACTACAACACACCATCAACCTAAAATTATTAATGAGATTTTCACATTCCTTTAAGTCTTCAAAATTTGGTGAGTGTTTTACATTGACACCATGACTCAATTCCTCATCTCAAGTGATATTCCCCATTTCAAGTGTAATTCCCCATTTTTTAAAAAATTTATCTTTAGAGCAGAAGGGAAGGAGAGGGAGAGAGAGAATATCAATGTATGGTTGCCTCTCGTGGGTCCCCTGCTGGGGACTGGCCTGCAACCCAGGCATGTGCCCTGACTGGGAATAGAACCGCGATCATGTGGTTCACAGGCCTACACTCAATCTATTGAGCTACACTAGCCAGGGCACAATTCCCCATTTCAATTAGTTGCAGGTGGCCCTAGATCATCGTGTTGAACAGAACTGTGAACTGTCTTCTTATGGAGGGGGAAACCAAGATGGCGAGTAGGTACAAGTTACACTTGCCTCTTCCTATGACCACAGCAATCATAGAACGATCAACCTGGATAATCTTAAGACTAGCTGAATGGAAGTCTTATAACTGAGGACATACAGAAGAGACCACATCAAGACTGGTAGGAGGGGTGGAGAAACAAAGTGGGCTGGTTTCCACACCCACATGCAGGGGTTGAGAATCTGGAGAGGTATCTCGGCTGCAAAAATCCCCCTCAGAAGAACCAGGGGTCTCAATCCCACACTGGGCCCCCCAGCACAGATCACCAGTGCCACAAAGAGGAGCACACATAACGTGTGGTTGTGAAAATCAGCAGGGATTTAGTCTGCCTCTGTGAGATAGAAGGTTACTGGAAACCCAGGCATCCTCTTAAAGGAACAGCACACCATGGGCTCCAGCAGAGAAAAAAAGCACTCAAGGATGCCAGAATCACACAGAAAGAGACTGAGTTAAGTGGTTTCAGGGAGAAGGCTGGAGGAACAACCACCTATGTCGCTGGATTAAATCCCTCTACCTCACTGACCACAGATGCCATATTTTCTGGGTCCAGCAATCCCTACATACAACCTCAAGCTGGGGAACTACACTAGCCCTAATCTGACAACTCCCAACAGTTCTGTCCTGCCCAATGTGCACACAACTGTAGGCCCTGCCAGTGGCAACCAGTCAGAGCTTATTTTGCAATCCTTCTTAAAAAACTCTTGAGGAATTCTGAGCAAGTTAGGGGGTACCAGAGACACACAGGAAGAGACTGAGTTGTGTGGATTTATAGTAAGGGCCATTTTCCCCATGCATCTGATTGGCACAGAAATCAATTTTAAAACAAAAGCTGAATAAGACACAAAGGACATTACACAGTGAGAAATAAATCAATCCAACAACAGAATATAACCCTTGTAAATATTTGTGTGCCCAACCAAAAATACCTAAATATCCTGATGGACATAAAGGGAGAGACAGACAGTAATGCAGTCATAATAGGGAACCTTAACACCTCATTGACATCAATGGACAGAAAATCAACAAAGAAACAGTGGCTTTAGATGACACATTAGACCAGGTGGATTAAATTAATAACTTGAGGGCATTTCAACCTGAAGTAACAGAATATACTTTCTTTTCAAGTGCACATGGAACATTTTTCAGGACATACCACATGACAGGCTACAAAAAAGTCTCAATAAATTTAAGATTAAAATGCTATCAAGCATCTTCACCAACCACAATGCTATCAAACTATGAATCAATTTTAAAAAACTTAAAAACACAAACAAACACATGGAGACCAAATTACATGTAACTAAACAATGAGTGAGTTAACAATCACTTCAAAAAAGAAATAAAAAAATACCTAAAGATAAATGAAAATAAAACAAAAATTATCCAAACCTATGAGACAGGGAAAGCAGTCCTAAAAGGGAAATTCATAACATTACAAACCTGCCTCAAGAAACAAGAAAAATCTCAAATAAACAACTAACCTAACACCTAAAGGAACTAGAAAAAGGATAACAAGGCTCAAAGTGAAAAGGAAAAAATAATAAAGATCAGATCAGAAATAAATAAGAGTCTAAAAATATACAACAGATCAATGAAACCAAGAGCTGATTCTTTAAAAAAATAAACAAGATTGATAAACATTTTACCTGACTCATTAAGAAAAAAAACAAAGGACCTAAATGAATAAAATCAGAAGTGAAACAGAAGATGTGGCACAAAAATGCAAAAAATTATAAGATACTACACACAATCATATGCCAACAAATTGGATAATCTTTAAAAATTTATAAATCCCTAGAAACATACAATCTTTCAAAATTGAATCAAGATGAAACAGGAAATCTAAAGAGACCAATTACAGTGAACAAATTCAAAGCTGTAATCAAAAAACTCTCAGCAAACAAAAGTCCTAGACTAGATACCTTCAGGGTGAATTTTACAAAACTTCTTCTTTCAAAGAAGAACTAATAACCTATCCTTCTAAAACTATTTCAAAAAGTTAAAGAGGAGGGAAAACTTCCAAGCTCATTGTACTAGGCCAGCATGATCGTGATTCCATAATCAGATAAAGGCACTCAACAAAAGAAAATCATAGGGCAATATCTCTGAAGAACATAGACGCAAAAATCCTTAACAAAATAGTAGCAAACTGAATTCAGCAATACATTAAAAATATCATACACCATAATCATGTGCAATTTATCTCAGGGACACAAAGATGTTTCAACATCTGCAAACAAATGTGATATACCAGGTTTTAAAAATGAAGAATAAACATCATATGATCATATCAATAAATGCAAAAAGGATTTGACAAAATACAGCACCAATTTATAACAAAATTCTCAGTAAAGTGGGAAGAGATAAAACATGCCTCAACATAATGAAGGTTGTATATGACAAACCCACAGCTAACATCATACTCAACAGGCAAAAACTGAGAGTTTCCTTAAGATCAGGAACAAGACAGGAATGTCCACTTTCACTAGTATTATCTAAAATAGTATTGGTACTTAATCCATTTTAAGTGTATTATTGTGTGTGCTGTAAGAGTGGTATAGTTTAATTTTTCTGCACATATCTGTCCAATTTTCCAACCAACATTTATTGAATAAACTATCTTTAGCCCATTTTATGTGCTTACTTCCTCTAAATTGAATATTAATTGACTAAAAAGGTGTGGGTTTATTTCTGGGTTCTCTATTCTGTTCCATTGATCCATGTGCCTGTTTTTATGCCAGTACCATGTTGTTTTGATTACTATGGCCTTATAACATAGTTTGGTATTATATACTGTGATATATAGTTTGATATTAGATAGTATGATTCCACCAATTTTGTTCTTCTTTCTCAGGATCACAGTTGATATGCAGGGCCTTTCATGATTACAAATAAATTGTTGATATATTTGTTCTAATTCTATGAAATATGTCATCAGAATCTTGATAGGAATAGTATTGAATATATAGATTGTTCCAGTAGTATGGAAAATTAGTGATGCTAATTCTTCCAATTTTGAACATGGTTAGACCCAAAACCATAAAAATCCTAGAAGAAAACATAGGCAGCAAAATCTCAGACATAGCCCATAGCAATAGTTTATCAGATATATCTCTCCAGGAAAGGGGAAATATAAACAAATGGGACTACAACAAACTGAAAAGTTTTTGCACAGCAAAGTAAAACATCAACAAAATAAAAAGACAACTCACAAAATAGGAGAACATACTCACCAACACATCTAATAAGGAGTTAGTAAACAAAATCTATACAGAACTTACAAAACTCAACACACAACAACCCAATTAAAAAATGGCCAAAGGCCCTGAATAGACAGTTCTCCAAAGAGGACATACAGATAGCCAATAGACATATGAAAAGATGCTCACACTAATCATCAGAGAAATGCAAAGTAAAATCACAATGAGATATTATCTCACACCTGTCAGCATGGCTATCATCAATAAATCAACAAACAACGAGTCCTGCCTAGGTTGTGGAGAAAACAGAACCTTTCTGCACTGTTAGTGAGAATGCAGATTGGTGCAGCCATTGCAGAAAGCATTATGGAGATACACTCAATAAATTAAAAATCGATCTGCCTTTTGACCCAATGAACCTACTTCTGGGAATATATCTGAAAAAATCCAAAACACTAATTCAAAACAACATAAGAATTCCTATGTTAATTTCAGTGTTATTTACAATTTCCAGAATATGGAAGCAGACTAAGTGTCTATCAGTAGATGAGTGGATAAAACAACTATGGGACATTTACACAATGGATCACTACTCAGCCATAATAAAAGTTTACCTTTGTGGAAGTATGGATGGACCTGGAGAACATTATGACAAGTGAAATGAGCCTGTCAGAGAAAGATAAGTATCATATTATTTAACTCATATGTGGAATCTAATGAACAAACTGAACTAACAAGCAAAATAGAGACAGATTCATAGACAGAGAGCAGGATGACAGCTAAGAGAGGGGAGGAGAGGGGTGGAGTGATTGAGCAAAATGGAAAAAGGGTTCATGGACATGGACAGCAGTGTGGTGATTTGGCGGTGGAGGAAGTATCAGGGAACTAAATGGTAATGGAAAATGCAATTAAAAAATAACTTTTTTAAAGTCAAAAATAAATTAAAAAATAAATAAAATAAAATAGTACTGGAAGTCCTAGCCAAAGAAATCAGACAAGAAGAAATACAAGACATTCTAATTGGAAAGGAAGAACTAAAACTGTCTGTCATTATTTGCAGATGACATTCAACTGTATATAGAGAACTGTAAAGACTCCATCCTCCCAAAAAAGAACTATTAAAACTGATAAATGAATTCAGTAAAGTGTCAGGATACAAAAAAATACTCATAAATTGGTTGCATTTTTATTTATTTTTAAATGTAACTTTTAAAAATTTATTTATTTATTTATCTTTTAGAGGGGAAGGGAAGGAGAGAGAGGGAAAGGAATATCAACGTATGGTTGCCTCTCATGTGTCCCTTCCTGGGAACTGGCCTGCAACCCAGGCATGTGCTCTGACTGGGAATCAGACCGTGATGCTTTGATTCGCAGGCCCGCGCTCAATCCACTGAGCTACACCAGCCAGCGCTGGTTGCATTTTTATATATCAATGATGAACTGTCAAAAATAGCAATTAAGAAAACAATCCCATTTATAATTTCATCAAAAAATACTAAGGAATAAATTTAACCAAAAGTAAAAGAACCAAACTAGGAAAATTATAAGATATTGAAAAAACAAACTGAAGAAGATACAAATAAATGGAAGCATATACTTCCATGGACAGAAATAATTAACATATTAAAATGTTCATACTACCCAAAGATATCAATATATTCAATGCAATCTCTATAAAAATAACAATGGCATTTTTCACAGAGTTACATCAAATAATCCTAAAATTTATATGGAACCAAAAACAAGAAACCTGAATAGCCACAGCAATCTTGAGAAAGAACAAACTTGGAGGTATCATACTACTGGATATCAAACTATACAAGCCTATAGCAGTCAACACAGCATAATACTGGGATAAAAACAGAGATTAATGGCATAGAATAGACAGCCCAGAAATTAACCTACATCTATATTGACAGCTAATGTATGACAAATGAGGCAAGACCATACCATCGGGTAAAGAGAGTCTATTCAATAAATGCTTTTGGAAAAATGGGACAGATACATGCAAAAAATAATGGAACTAGACTACCTTCCTTTTTAAGTATATTTTATTGATTATGCTATTACAGCTGTCCCATTTTTTCTCCCCTTTATTCCCATCCACCCTTACCACCCCTCCCTCTAGCATTCCTCCTCACTTAGTTCATGTTGATGGGTTGTACGTATAAGGTCTTTGGATTCTCCATTTCCTACACTATTCTTAATGTACTCCTGTTTATTTTGTGCCTACCATTTATGCTTCTTATTTCCTGTACCTTTCCCCCCCATTCTCTCTCTCCCCCTACCCAATGATAACACTCCATGTGATCATGTGATCTCCATTTCTGTGATTCTGTTCCTGTCCTAGTTGTTGGCTTAGTGTTTGTTTTTGTTTTTTTGTTACGTTCGGTTGTTGATAGTTGTGAGTTTATTGTTATTTTACTACTCATAATTTTTTATCTTCTTTTTCTTAGATAAGTCCCTTTAACATTTCATATAATAAGGGCTTGGTGATGATGAACTTCTTCAACTTGACCTTATCTGGGAAGCATTTTATCTGCCCTTCCTTTCTAAATGATAGCTTTGCTGGATAGAGTAATCTTGGATGTAGGTCCTTCCCTTTCATGACTTTGAATACTTCTTTCCAGCCTTCTTGCCTTCAAGATTTCTCCTTTTTTTGACATTTATGTTTTTTCTTGTTGTTCAAATACAGTTGTCTCCATCCCCCCCACTCCCCCCACCCCTGCCATCCCCACTTCCCACCCTTGATCCTACCCCCCTGTGGTTTTGTCCATGTGTCCTTTACAGGTGTTCCTGAAAACTTTTCCCTCTTTCCCTCTCATTATCCCCTCCCACCTCCCCTCTGGTTACTGCCAGTTTGTTCTTAATTTCAATTTCTCTGGTATATTTTGCTTGCTTGTTTGTTTTGTTGATGAGGTTTCACTTATAGGTGAGATCATATGGTACTTATCTTTCACTGCCTGGCTTATTTCACTTAGCATAATGCTCTCCAGTTCCAACCATGCTGTCACAAAGGGTAGGAGCTCCTTCTGTCTTTCTGCTGCATAGTATTTCATCTTTGTAAATGTACTATAGTTTTTTGATCCATTCACTTACTGATGAGCACTTAGGTTGCTTCCAGCACTTGGCTATGGTAAATTGTGCTGCTAAATCAGCTGATAGTCTTAGGGAAAGTCCTTTGTAGATTAACTGTCTCCTTTTCTCTTACTGATTTTAAGATTCTCTTTATCTTTAATGTTGGGGAATGTAATTATGATGTAAGTCTTGGTGTGTTTCTTCTTGGATCCAACTTCTTTGGGACTCTGAGCATCCTGGACTTGCATGTCTAGTTCCTTCACCAGACTGGGGACATTTTCTTTCATTAATTGTTCAAATAAGTTTTCAATTTCTTGCTCACCCTCTTATCCTTCTGGCATCCCTATGATTCAGATGTTGGAAGGTTTAAGGTTGTCCCAGAGATTCCTAAGCCTCTCCTCATTTTTTTGAATTCTTGTTTCTTTATTCTGTTCTAGTTGGATGTTTATTTCTTCTTTTTGTTTCAAATCATTGAATTTGAGTCCCGACTTCCTTCCCCCCACTGCTTCCCTGTATGTTTTTTCTTTATTTTACTTTGTATAGCTTTCATGTCTCCTTTATTTTGTGACAATACTCAACCATTTCTGAGCATCCTGATCACCAGTGTTTTGAACTCTACATCTCATAGGTTGTCTATCTCCTTGTGGCTTAGTTCTTTTTCTGTAGTTTTGACCTGTTCTTTCATTTGGGCCACACTTGTTTGTCTTGCTGCACCTGTTATGTTGTAAGAAGCAAAGCCTTAGGTATTCGCCTTGGTGTGGTTGCTGCACTGTATGTGGAAAAGGGGTCAGAAAGGTAAGAATGCTGCTTGCTAGCTTACTCAGTTCTCACCCCACTTTCCATCACTTTCCTCACTTTCCAGAAATGGACTTTGCCCTTTCAGATGCTGATTCCCTGATAGGTGGCCTTGTGTGTGCTCTAGGATCCTCTCCAATGGACTCTCTTGTGAGACTTGGAGTTTCTTCCACTGCTGCAACCTCCATTGGTTTTTACAGTCAGAAGTTTAGAGGCTTTAATTTCCTGTGCTGGAAATATGGGTTGCACAGTCTGTCTTGCTCCTCAGTAGTTCCTCCTGGATTACTTGCATGCCTATATAGGACTTCCAGTCTGCCAGCCATACCCTTGCCTGCCCCAGGTCATCAGCAAGTGCCTTGGCAGATGCCCTCTCCACCCAGCTGCCTATCTCTGCCCCTGCTACCAGTCTGGATGAATGTATCTTCTTTAACTCTTTGGTTGTCAGACTTCCATATATTTTGATGTTTAAACAATTCTGGTTCTTTTTTGTTAGTTTTTAAATTGATTGTTATCCATCTTTTGGTTGTGTGAGGAAGCGAAGCATATCTACCTACACCTCCATCTTGGCTGGAACTCTCTAATGTCTAGACATCTGTGTATACTGTGTACAAAACTAAATTAGAAATGAATAAAAGAATTAAATGTACCACTCAAAAAATATTAAAATCCCAGAAGAAAACAGAGAGTAAACGTTATCATTTCTGTTACTAATATGTTTTCTAATACAGCTCTCCTGGAAAAGAATACAAGACAGAAAATAAGCGAACAGGACTTCATCAAACTAAAAAGGTCTTACACAACAAAGGAAACCATCAACAAAAACCAACCCACTGAATGGGGTAAGATATTCACTAATGATATTTCTGGTAAGAGGCTAATATTCAAAATTTATTTTAAAAACTCATACAATTGAATGCTTAAAGAACAATCCAATTTTAAAAAATGGCAGAGGATCTGAATAGATACTTCTCTGAAGAAGACCAATAGATATGCGGTAGGATGATCAACATCTCTAGTCATCAGAAAAAAGCAAATTAAAACTATAATGAGGTATTACCTCACACCTGTCAAAATGAATATCATCAATACATAAAAAAATAACAAGTGTTGTTGAGGATGTGGAGAAAAGTGAATGTTCATGCACTGTTGGTGGGATACAGGTTACTACAGCCACAATGGAAACAGTATGGAGGTTCCTCAAGAACTTAAAAATAGTACTGTTATGAACCAACAATTCCACTTCTAGGTATATATGTGGAAACCCAAAACACTTCAAAAATATATGCACCCCTATGTTCATTGCAGTGTTATTCACAATAGTCATTAATGGAAGCAAACCAAATGCCCAACCATAGCTGAGTGGATAAAAATGTTGTGGTACATATACACAATGGACTATTACTCTGCCATAAAAATGAAATCTTACCATTTGCAACAGCATGGATGGACTTAGAGGGTATTATGCTAAGTCCCTCTTAGCATAAGACAGAGAAACACAAATACAGTATGATTTCACTTACCTGTGAAATCTAAAGAACAAAATAAACAAACAAAATAGAAATAGACCCACAGATTCAGAGAACAGATTGATGGTTGTCAGAGGTAAGGAAGGTTGTGGGGCTGCATGAAAAGGGTGAAGGGATTAAGTATAAAAGGCTAGTTACAGAATAGTCATGGGGATGCCAAGTACAACATAGGAAATGTAGTCAATAATACAGTAATACCTATGCATGGTGCCAAGTTGGTACTTGAAATCTTGGGAGGAATCACTTTTTAAAGTATGTAATTGTTTAACCACTACACCTGAAATAGTATTCATATAAAATAGAGGGGAGTTGGGAAGGAATAATGAGGGGAAGGGTTTTCAGGAACAACTATAAAAGATACATGGACAAAACCAATGCGGAGAGTGGAAGCAAGGGAGGGAGCTGGGTATGGCTGGGGTGGGAGGGAGTGGTGGGAGGTAAATGTAGACAACTATAATTGAACAACAATAGAATAATTTTAAATAATAATAACAGTAATGAAGCATACTGTATGTAACAAGGTTACAAATGTGTCTTGTGATCAACAAATTTAGTCTGTCTGATGTCAATTCTGTGACTTATTTTGAGACATGTATTAAGGCTTGGTACAAGGTGAATTTTTATATAGGTTCTATCTTATATATGTTGGAAATAATGTGTATTAAATATTGTTGAATAATGCTCTGTATCTCCAACTGATCAAACATTTGTTCAAATCCTCTATAGCCTTAATAATTTTATTCTTTGATCTGTGAATTACTAAGAAAATTGTATTACTATCTCCCAATATGATTATAAATTTGTCAGTTTTTTAGTTTCTTCTTGAAAAGCCATCACTTTTTTTGTTTTATGTTATTTTGAGACTATCTCATAAAGTGCTTGAAGTAGGATTGTTATATCTTCCCAACTAACACTACTCTATCACTTACTATTAAATACTAACTTTTTTTACCCCAAATAAGACCTTTTGCCTTTAAATCTACTTTATTGGATAATAACATCCAATCTTATTCAATCCAAAGGTGTCTTTTGGACAATATTCAACTACATCTTTTCCCATCATTTTAATTTCAACTATTTGTGCCTTTATGTTGTGGATGTATGTCTCTTGCAAACAGCATATAGATGAGTTTTTGAAATCTAATGTGACAATCTTGGCATGAATTTGGTCCATTTATAGTTGTTATTATTATTATTAATATATTTAAGCTTATTTCTACCTTCTCATTTTGTATTTTTCATTTTTCCTTCTTTCTCTTCTGTTTTTTTCTTTCTCACTTTTTTGGACTGACTGGATTTGAATACTAATTTTTTCCTCTACTGATTTGGAAATCATATACCCTATTCTTATTGTTTCAGCAATTCCCCATAATTTTAACATAACATTTCACTTAATAAAATCATGTTGTAACATGGTAGAGCAAAAGTAGGTTTACAGTTGTGAGTATGGAAAATACAATAATTAATAAATGATAATACAAGATTTACAGATTCACCACTGTAAATCTACTTTTGCTCCACCCTATATTCACTGTCTTTGGCAAAGGTACAAAGATTTTAAATATTTTTCTGATCACCTGCTCAAACTAACTAAATTTATACAATTTATATTTAAATTTATAATTTAATAGAGTTTAATAGAATTTAATAGAGTTTAATTCTATTAGAATTTCAGAAAGAATTGAGATGCTTCTAGGAATCCCACAGTGATTACCAGTGTGGGACTCATTATCATGTTAATTTCTGGGCCTGGGGTTCCAGGACCACAAAAGTGGTACAAAGAAGAAACCCAAACCCGCCTACAGTACATCCATGACAAAATATTTTTTAGAGAAAATTCTTCCCCAGCCCCAACTGCAGGCCAGATTAAAAGAGACAAACTTCCTAGTATTTTATTTTGTGAAGAGTAGATTTATTGATTGAAAGGTTCCTCTTTCACGTGAGGGTCTTAGATTCCTTCTCCAATCCACTTACGCCTTCAGCCTTGTCTTCCATCCTGTGTCAGTTAAGGCACATCTGATCCTTACAGGCACCATCCCTTGCTTACTGAGATGGGTGAATGCCACTAGGAAGGGTGAAGCAGTCAGAACCAACATGCTCTTTGATCACTCAGCTGTCTCTTAATTCACAGTTCCAACAAAACCTCTCACTTACTAGTAAGTTCAGTTAGGCTATGACATTTCCCAGCATTTCCTATTCTTTTGATCAGGATTTTCAGGTTGTCTTCTGGAGTTCACAGAGCACAGTCACAGTGAGCTTTTGAAAAGGCTCATCTGGTCATGTCATTTCCTTCCTACTTACAAACCCTTCAAAGACTCCCCTGTGCTCTGAGGACAGACACCTAAATTATTTGCCCCAACTTTATTGAGATATGATTAACATATTACATTGTATAAGTTTAAGATATACAACATGATGATTTGATACACAAAATGATTACCACCATAGCATTAGTGTACACATGCAATTACCTTACATAATTACTTTTTTATGTGTATAATGACAACATTTAAGATCTACTCTCCTATCAACTTTCAAGTGTACAATGCAGTATTTTTAACTATAGTCACTCTGTTGTACATTAGTTGCCTAGAATTTATTAGTCTTATAACTGAAAGTTTATACCCTTTGACCAAGATCTCCCAATTTACAGATCCCCCAAGGACTTGGCAACCACCATTCTACTCTCTGTGTGAGTTCAGCTTTTTTAGATTCCACATGTAAGTGAGATGATACAGTATTTATTTTTCTCTGTCTTACTTTTTCTGTTTCTCTGACCTGAAGGTCCATTCAGATAAACATTTGAATTCTTACTGCAACTTAGCATCAGCCTACCCATCCTTCTCCCACTCCCAGCTCATCCCACATCATTGCCCCTCCCTCACTTCACTGAAGCACTTCATTCAGTCTTTCCTGCTCAGTCCTTCTAAAGCCTCCAGTCACCTCCAGGACTCGGTAAACACTAGGTTCTTTACTTGATAAACTCGCCCCCTCCACCTCCCTTTCATGTATTTAGTACCTCAGATGCCTTCTCAGTGATCACTTACTGAGAGTTTTGTCTGTCTTTCCAGACTAATTAGGGCTTCCTATTACATGCTTTTGCAGCACTTTCCTTCTAGTATTTATCTCAGTTTATGATTATACACATAAAATGTGAATATCTAATTGATGTCTGTCTTCTCACTAGACTCTGGCACTGGAACCCTAACAGCTGGGTCAGGACCTGGCTCGTGGTATCTACTTACAGACACTAAAGGAATACTGATTGGATTAGGAGATTAGGACTGATGTAGAAGTTCTGGTGAGGACTCACAGATGAAGGGATGAAGGACTGGCTTATTGTAAAACTGCAATTATTTTTTAACTCAATTATTTTTTCAGGAATTATGTTCTTGAATTATCTGTAAGTGTCCTTTTCTCCCACCTCACATTTTCCCACTCCACAATGTGGTTTGGAATCTTCTCTGTTGTTTGAGCTCATTCATTTGATTTACTATTCCAATGTTATTCATATACCCAAGATCTTATAAATCATTTACATAAATCCTATAAATCATATTTTCTACTTATTAATATCAGTCCTGGGAAACTACACAGGGCAGCATTAATTTTCTTCCAAAATAGTTCTTTAAGTTATTTGGAGATTAATAATCTTGCTTTAGTGTCATAACAACAGATAGAAAGTATCCCTAAATAACAAAAAAAACTTTCATAGTTACTAATTATACCTTAAAAAGGAAAGAAAAAGGCAGTTTTTGAGCAAGTTTAATGCTTAAAATACTGGACTTCTTAAACAAAAGTATGGAAAAAAATTTGCACTTCAATAGAAAACTAAGTATTATCTAGAACACACCTTTCCAGGTTGTCTGACTTTTCACTGCCCTTGAGCTACTTTACAATTCTTTACGTTAATAATTGTTCTCTACATATGCAAATTTTGTTCAGTAAATTCAATTGACTTCTCTCTGTAACCGTGGAAGAAACCATATTTGCACATTCACTGCGATATTCCTAATGTATAAATGTGTTTGTTTGTATTCTTCTTTTATTTTTATTTATTTTTTGTTTTAATTGTTGTTCAAGTACAGTTTTCTGCCTCTTACCACCCCCCCCCCCACCAGTCTTCCTCATCTCCCTCCCATTTCCACCCCACCCTTGTTATTGTCCATGTGTCCTTTATATTCGTTCCTGGAAACCCTTCCCCCTGAAATTTTCTCCTCCCTTCCTTCTGGCTATTCTTAGATTGTTCTTAATTTCAGTGACTCTGGTTATATTTTGTTTGCTTTTTCTTTTGTTGATTATGTTCCAGTTAAAGGTGAGATTGTATGGTATTTGGCCCTCACCCTCTGGCTTATTTCACTTAGCATAATGCTCTTCAGTTGCATCCATGCTGTCCCAAAGGGTAGGAGCTCCTTTTTCACTTTCTGCTGCATAAAATTCCATTGTGTAAAGGTACCATAGTTTTTTTATCCATTCATTTACTGATGGGCACCTAGGTTGCTTCCAGCTCTTGGCTTTTGTAAATTTTGCTGCTATGAACATTGGGGTGCACAGGTTCCTTTGGATTGGTGTTTCAAGGTTCTTAGGATATAATCCTAGAAGTGGAATTGCTGGGTCAAAAGGAAGATCCGTTTTTAGTTTTCTAAGGAAATTCCATACTGTTTTCCACAGTGGCTGTCCCAGTCTGCAATGCCGCCAACAGTGCAGTAAGGTTCCTTTCCCCCCCACAACTTCTCCACCATTTCTTGTTTGTTGCTTTGTTTATGATGACCATTCTGACCAGCATGAAGTGGTATCTCATTGTGGTTTTAATTCGCATCTCTCTGATAGCTAGAGATACTGAGCATCTTTTCATGTGTCTCTGGATTCTCTGCATATTCTCCTTGGAGAAGTGTCTGTTCAAGTCCTTTGCCCATTTTTAATTGGGCTGCTTGTCTTCTTAGAGTGGAGTCATAGACAGCACCACTGAACCTCACAGGTATTCTACCACAGAAGTTCACACCATAAACCCAGGGAGTCAAAAGAGATAAATTTAAGAAACTGAGGCTAACAAGAAGAGTCTCACAAACAATCCCCAAATGAAAGGAAAGGAGGAAGCTGCAGAAAGAATGCTAAATAAAATAGAGGCAACTCAACTATCAGATATTGAGTTCGAAGCAATGGTTATCAGGAAGCTCATCGAGCTCATGGAGAATTACCAGAAACTACAGGGAAACTACAATGAACTCACTACAATGTATATCAACATGAAAAAGGAAACAGAAACTATCAACAAGGGCTAAGAGGAAATGAAGAATACAATTTCTGGATTCTTCTTTTAAATTTTTGTAACATCTTACCAGTTTTCTCATCCATCATGAGTTAAATAACACTTTTAACATGTTTTTTGTATATATGTATGGAAGTTAAGATATATGATTTCTAAAAATTATCATTTAAGAAGGAGTGATAGAACTTGTCACCACAAATTTGGAGAATAAAAACATACTTTTTGAACAGTAAAACATATAAAAAATCCCAGCTTCCATCCCAGCTGCCTGCGGGTACAGTCATGGGAAAGAGTGAGGAACTGCTGCTTCCCACAGCCCAGACTGCTGTGGTTCAAACCCTAATCTATATGGGACATCTCAAACACAACACCAGTGAGACTGACCTCATCCCACACCTGTCTGTTGACTGACTGACTGAATGAATGAATAAAGCTGAACCTCGTAAAAAACCTGAGGTTTTTATTTATTCCCATCAAGGCCCACGCAGACTGGCTCCAGATTAAGTCATCACCCCTCCCTCTGAGTTGAAAATTAATCTTCCTCTTACACTTGGGTGTCCAGCACACCCATTCACAATCCCACTGGTCACTTCCCCTCCTCTACCTTTACTAGGAAGTCTTTTGAGTTATTCTAAAAACGTAAAATATACTACTGAGATGAAAGTCAATGGAGGGTATCTGATAGTGTTGAGGCACAGAGAGAGATCCTTAAGACAATTGCTTTTTCCAAAGCACCAGTCTAGGGACCTTGAAGGTATAACTGGGTCAATTAGAGGGAGCCTTTCAGACCTTGCTGCCTGGTGAGATCAAGTTCACTTATTATTCAGCATTTCCACAGCCCTTAACATTCATTTCTCAGCACTCTTTTGCCAGAGAGACAAAAGGCAGCCATTCCACAGTAAAATGACCCCTACTGTCTGGGACACTGATTCACAATTCATCTCAATTGTCCTCAATGAGAGCTAAGTGTGCCAAAAGCTCTGAATGCAGAGCCACCAACAGTTTGGAAGAAGCACTTTGGCCAAAAACGGATAGAGCTGAAAACAACACAAACACCACTGATACAAAGCCAATGGAAGTGCTAGTTATAAATCATTGTTATCTACTCATCAATGCCACCCTCTGGGCATGTCCTATAAATTTACTTACAAGCACTTTTTTCATTTTTTGGAATTTGGACCTGGCATGCCTGCCTCCACCTGAATGGGACCAGGTGACATTTCCCTGACCAAAAGCTCCACCACAACAATGGAGAAATGGAGAAATGAGGGTGGTGTGAAGAGGAGCCAGACCATCCTGAGAGAGGACATCACAGAAGGGATAGGGGCTGATAGGGCAGGGCTATGGTTCTGATGATGCCTAAGGGCACTTCCAAGCCCTGCTTGGTGTGTGCACAGATCCTGGTGCCTCAGAGCACATGGACCAAGCCCACCCCAGCAGAAATATCCACAAGTCATTGTTGACAGTTTACAAACAGGGAACGCCTCCCCAAACGTCTAAAGTCCCTCAAAATCCATCCAATCCTCACAGGCAGAACTCTAAAGTTCAGCTTTGCCCACTGCATGGTCTTCTCGGAACCAGGTAGTTTGATTTCCCAAAGTCTACTACTGCAAGGTGCTGGCAGAAGCATATACATTCATCTGTTTAAGTGGCATGATCCAAAGTGGTGGGTCCAAAAATGACCTGTTTATACAAATGGGGGTGGGAGAGGCTGTGGCCTGCCACCAGCCTGGCCCATGGGAGGGCAGGGCAGTGCTCCCTACTCATGCCCAGCCAGATTTGCTTCATCTCAAGGACATTACTCCAGGCACTGCAAGTGGTGGCTGCTAGTGGGTCTCACCTGTCCCCTTCTCTAGAGAAGCTGCCTTACCTTGCAAGTGACCCTGCCCCAATGCCAAGGGCAGCAAGTGGACAGTGAATGGCTGACTGGGGGTATAAAAGGAAGCCCTGTTGCACCCAGAGAGGATCAACTCTGCGATGGAGCTGTGCTATAGAGCTCCCTGTGGGATCAGCTGATATCTCAGTTTAGCTTTCATCCACAGGCTATTCTGCTTTATCTTGCCCTCTTCCCTTAATAATTCACTTGCCCAGGAATCAGGCTCTGCCAACTGAAGATAGTAGAAACCCTGCAGAAGGAGGTTTATGCCTTCTTATTCATTTACACCTTCACAAAGAGGAGTTACTGTAGGCAGTACCTATGCTGGCTTCCCTGGTCTCCCTGAGACTGTCTGCACATGGGCACACACATAGTTTAGCCCACCATAAACAGAGTGTTCCTGTCCCTGGAACAACCTAGAGTTGGGAAAACACCAAAGAGTGTGTTTTTACAATGTAAGCACTCATTTCAGAGCCACCAGATGAGCCACTGTACTAGCAGTAGTACAGACAAGGTGGTACTAAGGATCTGCATGATATTTAAAAATAACAAAACCCTCATATCTACTCGAATTAAGGTGGTGATAGTTAATGGAAATGCCACCAGCCTTCGCTTTCAGCTGCAATTATAGAAACTCAGGTGGCAGCACCAGTTATTGCAAGGTGACTGAAAGCCACAAACAGCAGTTGTACAGGTCTTTGATAATTTTCAAGGGGAAATGAACAGATTAATGCTTTTTAAATATGACTTTATGGGTCAACAGAATCTTCTAAGGCACTGGATGTATGGAAGAAAACAACAGAAGGGAAATTGGGAACCACCATATTCACACCTTGTTAAACTGATTGTAGCTACTTGGTCCTTGAGCTTGAAGGCAGACAAAAGATGGAGGAGATGAAGGATGACCCCAAATCATTTGTCTCCCAGACCAGGATCCACAGTGCCCTCACAGAATCCAACCTGTGAGCCACAGAACTAAGGAGGAAGCTTCCCAGCCCTGGGCTTATCTGCGGTCAAGGAGAGAGGGCTGCACTTGGCCAATGGGTAGAAAAGAGCAGGTAACAGTGACTTGGTCACTTGCCTTTGCTTTGTGTGTTCACTCCCAATCAGGATGGCATCTCTCTCCAGGAGACCCCCTTTGTGTCCAGGGCCCCTGGACTAGGGCCAAGGATGCCTGCAGGACTCCTAGGTTGTGTCCAGTCAATTTCCACACAGATGCCTTCACTCACAGGCTCCCAGGAGGCATAGCCATTGTGACAGAGACCCTTGGGGTCCCAGGCTAGCCGCAGGATCCTCAGGGTCCAGCTGAGAGCTGGGTGTCTGCAGAGGTCCTTGTACATGGGATCATGCATGAGAAAATAGCTGAAGTTCAGCCTTCACTCCCAGAGAAATTTGCCCAAATGGTGACTCATAGAGGGTTGGGGACATCAGCCACATGGGCAGTCAGATCCCTGGCCCTCCACTTCCAGCAGTGGGATATCCGCCTCAGGTGGACCCACCCCTGAGCCAGGGGCAGCTGGCAATTCAACCCTCAGTCACAGAGTGCGCTGGCTAGAAAGGCTGTGTGCTAGTCAAAAAAAATATGCTGTGGTCTTTTTTAGTTCTCTCTGAGAGTCTCTGGGTTGTTTCTGCCCTTCAGTCTGCTTAATTCAAATTTGGCTGACTGTGGACACCACGCAGGAACCTGAGTGTGGGAGGGCTGCCTCTCACAGGCCTGCCCTCAGAGATGGTAATTCTGGAAAGACTTGTTCTTACTGCATTTTTTTCCTTAAATAAGCTTTTCTCTAAAAAAAACTCCAGTTATTATGATCACACTTTCTCCCATATAATTAACAATTTTCTCTACACTGTGATTCCCTGGACTATATTACTACCTCAGCCACTAGTCTTCCCACACAAAAGGCCGTGTCTTTGTGTAGGGGGTGTGTATCTCTGTGTGCATGCACATGTGTGTGGTGAGTGAGGAATGGGAATGCAACTGCTATTTGAAATGCTCTGAGAGAAAAGAAAGAGAATTCTATGAAGCAGAGGAGAAAGAAGGAAGAGGAGTAGAGAAGGATTACTAGTAGAAGTAATAGTTGTTCGTGTGTCAGCCTGGAAAGGGCAAGGTATGTGCCTCAGGAGTGCCTCCTGTCTGGACACACCTTGCCTGCTGCAGCGACTCAACACCAAAACAGGGTGAAGTCACCATGATGAGGCTGCTTTTCCATTCCAAGGGTTTGGACTCTCTCTTGGCTGTGGTTGGTTTGCCCAAGAAGCCTTTCAATCCAACAGATGTGACCATGGCGTTCAAACTCAATTATCCACTTTGGTTTAAGATCCAAGTTACAGTTTAAATGAGTACATCTACTTGGGAAAACTATGTATTAGGACCTCCTAAAGACAAATCACCAGCCCATCCTAAAACATCCAAGCTGGGGTATAGATCTAATTGAAATGTTCACATGTGATCATGGAAAGGCACATATAAAAACGTTCTCAGCAGCACGAGTCATAAGAAACAAACACTGAAAACTACCAAAATGTCAATTCTCACAATAAAATACTTAGTAATGATGATAATAAATAACCTACAGTCAAAATTATGAAGGTGGATCTCACAAGCATAATATTCAGCAAAAGAATATATCATGAAACAACATACAAACAGACAAAACTGACCTAGGCTAATCACAAGCTGGGACAGTAATCAGTCTTGGGAGGAAGGTGACTAGAAAGGACCATGAGGGCCTTGAGGGGTACAGGTCCTGCTCTGTTTCTTGATCTGGTGCTACTGTTTAGTTTGTAAAAATTCATCAAGCTATGCCCTTATGTTAGGTGCACTTTTCTGTATATATGTTAAACTTCAAAAAACTTATTTAAATGTAAGAAAATTAATCATATTCTCTCTATACTGAAACCATCCTTGTCATTTCCTATTTGGGTTGAAAACAGAAAAGGCAACAGGAAAATGTGACAGGGGCTCCTGCTCTTTAAGTGAAATCAAGGAAAGCAAGACTCAAGCCTGGGCTTAAGTCAGAAGACAAGACAAGGTGAGAAGGAAATTTGAGGAGTGCCAAGTGACCACATGTCTCCACCCTGCCCAACTTTTCTCTCACAGGGAAAAATCTCAGTCCAACTTAATTCATCCACACATTGATGTTCACACCGTCAACATCTCATTCGAATTCTGATGCATGTGTGCTGACATGACACAGAATGAAAAACCAGACTACTGCACCATGTGAGGGATCAAATTGGCACCCCAAATTCTGACTGGCCCTGCCAGTGTCCAGATGCCTCAGAGACTGGAGCCATGCTAAGTCTGCATGTGACACAAACAGAGGCTGAACCCCAGAGAGCACAGACTGCCATGACTTTAAAGGGATCCCCGGCCAGGCCTCCTCATAAGGTAATTCTCATGAAATCCTTTTTCAGGATGAATTACAGATGGCAAATCAGGCGGAGGCAGGTGGCTAAGGCTGGAGAGGAGCAATGGTACTGCTGGTTCACCAAATCCTGACCACTCCATCCACCATCAACTTGCCCTGCCTGCATAGCCATCAACAGGTGACTCTGCAATTCCTAGTCCTATATTACCTCTTACCACCACACAAAGAACTTTGCTTTGAGAGGGAAAGGAAAACAAATGAACATGTGAAGCTCCAAAAACATGCAGCATCTCTGAATTCGAAGTTTCAAAAATGCTCCTGAAAAGGGGGCACAGTGTGATCACTGTCCTATGTCTTTATGAGGACTGAGCTCATCAAATGTTCATGGCATTGCCATAATTTCTTGTATCATCATTTCAGGCCAAGTGCTATATAATATAACTATAAGGGGAGGAGGAGGAGGAAGCCAAAAACCCAGAATTTACTTATAAAAATTGGATATTTATTCTTACACATTTAAATTTCAGTCACCTTCAAAACACTCTCCATACCTATCTGGACTTTTTTTTTCACTTCTCATAACACTTTTTGAACTCATCATTTTTTATGCCTTTTAGTGCTTCTGATTTTTTTTTGTTTCACCTCTTCCATGTTGGCAAAATGTTTCCCTTTGAAGAATTTTTTCATCCAGGGAAACAAAAAAAAAAGTCTCTCAGGGCAAAATTCAGGTAAATAGGCAGGGTGGGGCATGGGGATCATGCCGTTTTTGTTCAAAAACTGCTGAGTACTCAGTAAGGTGTGGGCAGGCTCACCCATAAATTGTCCATCATGAAATGAGTAAGCCCATTGAGAGTCTGCAAAAAACAAGCAAGCAAACAAAAACAACCTCACTGAAGCCGCATGCAGCCTCTCACAGAAATGCCAGTTAGTACACTGATACAGATGGGAAGCCTATACTATAGTGGGCCCACCCCCTAGAAGATAACTCCAGTTTTTTGGGGTCTTCACTCACAATACTTTTTAAAGTTAATTGTAGGATTGGGAAATGTCTTGGAGCCTGGGAAGTTCCCTGGGGAATAACAGCCTAGGAAAGACATGGAAGTCTACCAGCACAACTATAACCCAAAAGGTAAGGTTTATAAGCCTGCAGACACTGGGTTATAAATGTCCACTATTCCCAAGAGACGTTCCCTTCCTCCTTTTCCACACATGCATCCCTGTGTATGGGCATTCTCTCACATGTGTTAGTCTTTCAATATGCCCTTGATGCTCATTTTAATATTTTTTAAATCTAAAAACACTGCAGAAGGGAGTATGGCAGATAAAGACAGGGGACCTTAATAAAAATAAGTATTTCCTTTGCCCAGGGACCCAGGCCACTGCCACTCCACATAACACCTTTGTACAAACTGTGCAGAGTACCCCAACCATGTGGGTACACAGACTGGGGAAGTGCATAACACCTTTACGCAAACTTGCAAAAAGCAGCCCTGACTCTCCCAGCTGCAGCCCCACACCAGGATTTCTGTCCCTGCACACCCAAGCTGAACACCCTCATGCAGGGCATGGCTGCTGCGACCTCATTAAATGATTTTTGAGGTTTAAAAGACAATAGAGGATGCAAGAAATGAATCAAGTAAGTATTCCTTGAGTATAAAACAGTCAAAAGGCTAAGTACATTCACTACTCAGTAGCATTTAACTCAGTGGAAAAGAATTTCCATTGAGGAAAAAACTGCAGGAGCTCCTCCACTGTCATACCATATTCCAGGCAAGTGACAGCTAAGGCTGAATAAACAAAGAAAACCCTCATGACACCCTCTACTGGGGAAAGATGATTATTGTGTGTAAGATGATTATTGTGTGTGTGTGTGTGTGTGCATGTCACATCATCCACATTAAGAAATGTCTATGATTAATTACAGTGCTGTGGTTAACTCTTCTATCAATGACTGATAACCAGAACCACTGGACCTCCTCTAAGCTCAGGGCAGACTCCAGGAAGTGGTTTGAAGCACCTCACTTGCTGCAGACCTCAGTATCACCACAAGCAAATCTCTTGGGGCCCATCCACCACCACAGGACTGGGAGTCAAAGCCCAGGACCAAATATCAAAATAAATACTGTGTCACAGAAATGGCAGAGCTATCACAGATGTTGTTCTTTCTCACAGTCCTTTCAGAAATAACCTGTCCATGTGTCATTTCTTTGCAGCATGCCAACACCCTTCTGGTACTCCCAAGCATCTGCTGCTCTTCTGGAAATCAGCAAAGGCGTCATCTCTGAGAGACTGAAAGGAGTCGGCCTGAGGTAGAAAGGAGGGTGGATACCATCCCACAAGGAAAGGAACCTCATCCTCCTTCCTACCCCAAGAAGATCTGCATTTCCCTTTCAGCATCCTTAGGGCCTTGATAAAGCAGCAGTAGCTTCCTCCACACAGAAGGGTCTCTACCTTGACATTTCAAATGAAGCCCATTAGGTCTGTTGGAAGTAGCCACTCAAGAAGCAAACCATATGCGTGGGGTTTCATCATATGCAGAAGGCAAAGTCACAGCACCTGCCTGCTGCCATGCTTACAACACTACTTCTCAAACTTCTTCCAGATGCAGTGAGACCTTGTGAAAACAATGCTTTCTGGCTCCTGTACCCAAAACTTCGATTCAGAAGGTTAGGGTGGGGCTCATGACTATGCAATCTGGCAAGCTCACAGAGGGTGCCAGGTGACACTGATGTGATTGATCCAAAGAGCTCACTTTGAAAATCCCTGGCTTCTACCACAAGTAGAAATTTATGACATGCAGAAGCAATACATCAAGCTGTGCAATCTCAATGACTCTGTGAAGCCAAAAGGAAAATCACATTTTTAAGAGTAATTCTCATGAAACAAAAAAAGAATAATGATTCATGGCATGCTCCAAAGCAAAACTATATAGATCTGGCTGTATATTAACAGGAAGCATATTTCCAAAATCTTCCAGGAGGTTAGCAGTTTCAAACTAATGATAAAATTAGAACGTTTTAGTGTTATCAATGTAAAGACAGTTTAGCATAAATGCTCACACTTTTATAGGTGAAAGAACTGAGGACAAAAGCAAACATACAAGAGAGAAGATGGCAGCTAGGTAAGAGGGACCAGATTCCACTTTGCCCTACACACAGGACAGAAACCTTGCCAATCTACAGAGGAATGGAGCAGACAGCCAACAGTACCACAGCATGTGTGAAAATAGGAGATCAAGAATTGTAGCAGACATTGAAAACCAGACAGTAAGGAGAGTGCTTCAGGACAATAAGGGCACAGAGATCAGCGCAGGGACCACGGAGACTGCAGCCCCAGTACCGGTGCCTGCTGGGCCGGTCACAGGGCTCTGGGAAGACAGCTGGGTCAGTGCTCCCTCCCCTGCCAAGCAGAGTTTGAGCAGCCCTGGGAGAGACATGGTTGCTTGAAGTCACAGAGAGGGGAAGGCAAACACATGGGGGCTGTGAGCACCCACCCACAGCTCTGGAAAGAGTGTGCACCCAAGTCCCTGCAACCGGAGGCAGCATGGCTGGGCTCACGTGCCTGCACCCGGGGGGAGAGAAAGTGCTTTGTGAAACACCTGGGGACCACACCTGTGGGCCCAGAGAAAGTGTGCATGCCTCAGGAGACCAGGAGCCTGCATTCGTAAACCCTGAGTGAGCACATGCTCCTATGGCATCCTGGAGACTGCACCCATATATCCGGAGTGAGCACCTAGAGACCCAGAGACCACATCTGAAAACCCGCCCCTCAGCCAGCTGCAGCCAGCAAGAACAGAAAAACTGGTTTGGCAGATCCAGTTTAAGAAGCTGAGACTAACAAAAAAGAGTTTCACAAAAAATGGGAAGACAAAGAAACAATTCCCAAATGAAAAAAAAAAATGGAGGAAACCTCAGAAAGAATGCTAAATGAAATAAAGGAAACTCAACAATCAGATACTGAATTCAAAGCAATGGTTATCAGGAAGCTCCATGAGCTCACAGAGAATTACCAGAAACTACAGAGAAAGTACAACTAACTCACTGCAAACTATATCAACTTGAAAAAGGATATAGAAACTATCAACAAGGGCCAAGTGAAAATGAAGAATACGTTTTCTGAACTGAAGAACACAGCGGAAGGAATCAAAAGCAGGATCGATGAAGAAGAAGATCGGATCAGTGAGCTGGAGGACAAAGTAGAAAAAAAAATCCCAGAAAGAACAATAAAAGGAAAAGAGGCTGAGAGAGAATGAATAGGGATTAAGAGAAATGCAAGACAATATAAAATATAATAGTATCCGAACAATAGGATAACAAAAGGAGAAGAAAAAGAGAAAGTGATAAAAAACCTATTTGAAAAACACATGATGGAAAACTGCCCTAATTTGATGATATAAAAAGTCACACAAACCCAGGAAACACAGAGTCCCAATCAAGAGAAATCCAAAGAGGCTCACTTCAAGATACATCATCATTAAAATGACAAAATTCAAAGACAAAGACAGAACCTTAAAGGCAGCAAGGAAGAAAAAGGAAGTCATATACAAGGGAGCCCCAATAACGTTAGTTACTGAATTCTCAATGGAAACACTCCAAGCAAGAGGAGAATGGCAAGAAATATTCCAGGTAATGAGAACCAGAGGCCTGCAACCAAAGCTACTTTACCCAGCAAGGCTCTCAATCAAGATAGAAGAGCTTCCAAGACAAAATAAAGAGCTTCCAAGACAAAAGAAGTCTAAATGAATACACCTCCACCAAACCACCTCTACAAGAAATGCTAAAAGGACTGCTTTAAGGAAAGGAAGGAAAAGAGGGAGACAGAGAGGAACACAGATACAAAAATGGCAATGAATAAGTACCTATCAATAATAACCTTAAACATAAATTGATTAAATGCTCCAATCAAAAGACATAGAATAGCTGAATGGATAAGAAAGCATGAACCACACATATGCTGCCTACAAGAGACACACCTCAGGACAAAAGACCTACACATATTTAAAGTAAAGGGCTGTAAACAAATTTTCCAAGAAAATGGACAGAAAAAAAAGCTGGGGTAACAATACTCGTATCAGACAAAATAGACTTCAAAAAAAGGACCATAAAGAGAGACCCAGAAGATAACTTCATAATACTTGAGGGAAGAATCCACCAAGAAGACATATACATTGTAAATATATATATGCGCCCAACACAAGAGCACCCAATTATATAAAAAAAATCTTACAGGACTTCAAGAAAGATATTGACAGTAACACAATTATAGTAGGGGATTTTGACACCCCACTGTCAAAAATGGACAGATCTTCCAAACAAAATATCAACAAAGATATTGTGGCATTGAACAATGCCCCAGATGAAATGCACTTAACCGATATATATAGAGCCCTTCATCCCAAAGAAGCTAAATACATATTCTTTTCAAATGCACATGGAACAGTTTCAAAGACAGACCACATGATAGGACACAAAACAAGCCTCAACAAATTCAAGAAAATTGAATTCATACCAAGTATTTTCTCTGACCACAAGGGACTGAAACTGGAAATCAACCCCAAAGGAAAAAAAACCCACTCAAAATCATGGAGATTGAATGGCATGCTATTAAACAATGAATGGGTCAAGAATGAAATCGGGGAAGAAATCAAAAAATTCTGGAAACAAATGAAAATGAACTCATAACTATCCAATACTTATGGGACACAGTGAAGGCAGTCCTGAGTAGGAAGTTCAGAGTGATACAGGCATATGAAAAAAAGATAGAAACATTTCAAATGAACAACCTAACCCTACACATCTACAAAAACTTGAGGAACAACAACAAAGAGAGCCCAAAGCAAGTAGAAGGAAATAACCAAGACCAGAGCAGAATTAAATGACATAGAGACTAAAAGCACAATTCTAGGGATCAGTGAGTCCAGGAGCTGGTTCTTTAAAAAGATAAACAAAATCAACAAGCCTTTAAGCAGGGTCATCAAAAAAAAAAGAGAGAGAGAGAGAGAGAGAAACCAAATGAACACAATCAGAAATGAAAGAGGAGAGATTACAACTGACACCACAGAAATACAAACCATTGCATTCAGTTAAAGGGGGTTTGGAAATGGAGTTTCGGGTTCTTCTCCTTTGAAGCAGAATAATAATTTGGAGGAAGATGGCGGCAGAGTAGGACAAAGGATTTCTCCTCTCTCCACGCACTGGAGAAGGACCTGGCTGATCTGCGGAGGAGCACAGAAGATGCCCAATGGGGACCCAGCATATAAGAAGGCAGGACTCCAGAGAGTGTAGCAGACACTGAATGACCAGAGGTTGAGGAGAGGAGACGACCACTGATCAACAAGATATGAGGGAGCAGCCCAGAGGCAGTGGCTGGCCCTCCGCCAGGCTGCGCCAGGGCCCTGGCCAGCCGCCCTGGTCTCTGAGAGCCAAGGGTGGGCAACACCGATTCTGGGAGAGAGCTGGTCACTGGCAGCACCCCCCATCTGTCAGGGCGCAAATTGGAAAACACCATAAGAGATCCGTCTGCCTGTAGTGGCAGAGAGAGGAGTGAGCATTCGGAAGCAAACCAGAAAACTCTGATAACCCGTGGAGTCAGGTTGCCGGCTTGGGAGAACTGAGAGTTGCCCGAGCATTCTCTTGCCTGAGCATTCCCTGCTTCTTGGGGCCTGTGCCAACCCTCGAACAGTCTTGGGGAGACTTGGGCTGCTGGCAGGACCTCTAGAAGTGAGTCAGTTGCAAGCTCCATCCCTACTCACCCAGCACAGACTGGGAGGCACCAGGAGTCAAGCCGTGGCCTTCGGCTTGGGTAACTGCGAGTCGACCATGCCTCCCAGGCCAGGCAGACCCACGCTGGTCCTCGGCTTGACCAACCACCAGTTGCCCGCACCTTCCTTGCTTCACAGGGCCTGCAAAGGCCCTCGACTTGGGGAACCACCAGTCGTCCGTGCTTTCCCAGCAGCGCGGGGTCTGTGCCGGCTCTCGGCTTGGGGAATTGAGAGTCCCTGGGGTGACCCCTGTGGCACGGGACCTGCACCTGCTCTCGAATAGTCTCCAGGAGCCTCAGGCTGCTGGCTGGGCCCCTGGAAGAGAGCCAGTTGCCAGCTCCATCCCCACTCAGCCAGCACAGACAGGGAAACACAGGGAGTCATGCTGTGGCTGTTGGTTTGGGAGAATAGTGAGTTAACCTGTGTGTTCAGCCACAAAACAGGGAAAGGTCCACACCCAAGCCTACGAGAACAGGAAAGCCTGGCTGGGAGAGCGCGCCCTCACGCCAGACCAGGGCTGGAAAGCCTGGGAGAAAATCTGCTCTCAGTATGGCGAGGGACAGAGGCACCAGTCTGGATCTTGGTGGGGTACTGGTGAGACCAGTTGAGCTTACTTAGGCGTGAGAAAGGCTACACTAACAGCCCCTCAGGCTGCTACAGCTAGTGAGACCAGAAGAAAAGGTCTGACTAGCTGGAAACCAACCACAGGAGTAGTGAAAGTGGAGAACACCAAGATACCTAAAGGAGACTGCACCATTGAATTTCACAGGTATCCTATGACAGAAGTTCATACCATAAACTCAGGGTACCAGAACAGATCAATTTAAGAAGCTAAGGCCAACAAGAAGAGCATCACAAACAATGGGAAGACAAAGAAACAATCCCAAAATGAAAGAAAAGGAGGAAGTCTCAGAAAGAATGTTAGATGAAATAGAGGCAAGTCAACTATCAGATATTGAATTCAAAGCACTGGTTATCAGGAAATTCAAAGAGCTTACAAAGAGCTACCAGAAACTACAGGGAGCTACAGTGAACTCTCCGCAAAATATACCAACATTAAACAGGAAATAGAAACCATCAGCAAAGGTCAAGAGGAAATGAAGAATACAATTTCTGAACTGAAGAACACAGTAGAAGGTATGAAGAATAGAATCGATATGGTGGAAGATTGAATAACTAGATCAAAGACAGGATAGAAAGAATCTCACAGATGGACCAAGTAACAGAAAAGAGAATCAGAAAAAATGAGGAGAATTTAAGAGAAATGCAAGACAACATGAAACGTAATAATATCTGAATAATAGGAATACCAGAAGGAGAGGAAGAGGAACAAGGGATAGAAAACCTACTTGAAAGTGTAATAACGGAAAATTTTCCTACGTTGAGGAGAGATAAAGTCACACGAATTCAGGAATCACAGAGAGTTCCAAGCAGGTGGAACCCAAAGAGGCCTACTGCAAGACACATCATCATCAAAATGGCAAAACTCCAAGACAAAGAGAGAATCCTAAAGGCAGCAAGGGAGAAAAAGGAAGTAACATAAAAGGGGATCCCAATAAGGCTGGCTACTGACTTCCCAATGGAAATATTCCAAGCAAAAAGAGAATGGCAAGAAATATTCAAAGTAATGAGAAACAGAGGCCTACAACCAAGGCTACTGTACCCAGCAAGGCTCTCAATCAAGATAGAAGGCCAAATAAAGAGCTTTCAAGACAAAAGAAGTCTAAAAGAATATGCCTCCACCAAACCAGCTTTACAAGAATTACTAAAAGGGCTGCTTTAAGGAAAGAAATAAAGAGAGAGAGAGATAGAGAGGAACACAGGTACATAAAAGGCAAGGAATAAGTACTTTTCAATAATAACCTTAAACGTAAATGGATTAAATGCTCCAATTAATAGACATAGAATAGCTGAATGGATAAGAAAGCAGGACCCACACATATGCTGCCTACAGGAGACCCACCTCAGGACTAAAGACCCTCACAGACTAAAAGTGAAAGGCTGGAAACAAATTTTCCAAGCAAATGGTCAAGAAAAAAAAAGCCGGGTAGCAATTCTAATATCAGACAAAATACACTTCAAAAAAGGGGGGCCATAAAGAGAGACCCAGAAGGTCACTTCATAATACTAAAGCGAAGAATCCACCAGGAAGACATTAACATCATAAATATATATGCACACAACACAGGAGCACCCAAATATATAAAGAAAATCCTAAAGGACCTCAAGAAAGATATTGACAGCAACAAAATTATAGTAGGGGATTTTAACACCCCACTGTCAAAAATGGACAGATCTTACAAACAAAATATCAACAAAGATATAGCAGCATTAAATGACAATTTAGAAGAAATGGACATAATTGATATATATAGAGAGAGAGCCCTCCATCCCAAAGAAATTAAATACACATTCTTTTCAAGTGCAAATGGAACCTTTTCAAAGATAGACCACATCATAGGACACAAAAAAAAGTCTCAACAACTTCAGGAAAAAAGAAATCATACCAAGCATCTTCTCCAATCACAAGGGACTGAAATTGGAAACCAACCCCACAGGAAAAAACCCAAAACAGCCAAAAGCATGGAGATTGAATGGTATGCTATTAAACAACGAATGGGTCAAGATTGAAATTAGGGAAGAAATCAAAAACCTTCTCGAAACTAATGAAAATGAACTCACAACAACCCAAAACTTATGCAACACAGTGATGGCAGTCCTGTGAGGGAAGTTCATAGCAATACAGGCTCACCTAAAGAAGACAGAAACATTTCCAATAAACCACCTAATCTGACGCCTGCAAGAACTCGAGGAACAACAACAAAGACAGCCCAGAGTAAGTAGAAGAAAGGAAATAACCAAGGTCAGAGCAGAATTAAATGACATAGAAACTAAAAGCACAATTCTAAGGATCAATGAATCTAGGAGTTGGTTTTTTGAAAAGATAAACAAAATAGACAAACCTTTAAGTAGGCTCATCAAGAAAAGAAGAGAGAGGACCCAAATAAATACAATCAGAAATGACAGAGGAGAGATTACACTTGATACCACAGAAATAGAAGAGATTGTAAGAAATTACTATGAAGAACTGTATGCCAAGAAATTGGAAAACCAAGGTGAAATGGACAAAATTCTAGAAAAATATAATCTTCCAAAACTCAATGAAAAAGAAACAGAAAACCTGAACAGGCCAATAAGAGCAGATGAAATTGAAGATGTAATTTAAAAACTCCCATCACACAAAAGCCCTGGACCAGGTGGTTTCACAGGAGAATTCTACAAAGCTTTTAAGGAAGAGATAACAACTATTCTTCAGAGACTATTTCAAAAAATCCAAAAGGAAGGAAAACTCCCCAACTCTTTTTATGAAGCCAGCATCATCCTAATTCCAAAACCAGATAGAGACACAACAAAGAAAGAAAACTTCAGGCCAATATCGCTGATGAACATAGATGCTAAAATCCTCAATAAAATATTGGCAAATCGTAATCAACAATACATCAAAAAGATCATACACCACGACCAAGTGGGATTCATCCCAGGGATGTAAGGATGGTTCAATATTCGTAAATCAGTAAATGTAATACATCACATAAACAAAAGCAAAGACAAAAACCACATGATCATATCAATAAATGCAGAAAAACTTTTGATAAGGTACAACACCCATTTATGATAAAAACACTCAGCAAAGTGGGAATAGAGGGAACATTCCTCAATATAGTAAAGGCCATATATGAAAGACCTACAGCCAACATCATACTCAACAGGCAAAAACTAAAAGCTTTTCCACTGAGATCAAGAACAAGACAAGCTTGTCCACTATCACCACTTCTATTCAATATAGTATTAGAAGTTCACAGCGATCAGAGAAGAAAAGGAAATATAAGGCATCCAAATCAGAAAGGAGGAGACAAAACTGGCATTGTTCGCAGATTACATGATAGTGTACATAGAGAAGCCTATAGCCTCTACCAAAAACTGCTCGAACTTATAAATGAATTTGGCAAAACAGCGGGATACAAAGTCAATATCCAGAAATCAAAGGCATTTTTGTATACCAACAATGAATCAGCAGAAGCAGAAATCAGGGTAGAAATCCCATTCAATATAGCAAAAACAAAAATAAAATATCTGGGAATAAATCTAACCAAGGAGGTAAAAGACCTGTATGCAGAAACTATACAACACTGAAGAAAGAAATCAAGGAAGATACAAACAAATGGAAACATATACTGTGTTCTTAGACTGAAAGAATTAACATCATCAAAATGTCCATACCACCCAAAGCAATTTACAGATTCAATGCAATACCTTAAAGTACCAATGGCATGTTTCACAAATATAGAACAAACATTTATATGAAATGTTTAACTTCCAGTTATATGGAAGTTAACTTCCATTTATATGAAAACATTTAACTTCCATTTAACTTCCATTTATATGAAAACATAAATTACCTCGTATAGCTGCTGCAATTTTGAGAAAGAAGAGCAAAGTAGGAGGGATCCAAATACCTGATACCAAACAGTATTACAAGACCACTGTAATCAAAACAGCCTGATTCTGGCATAAAAACAGATACATGGGCCAGTGGAATAGAAGAGAGAGCCCAGAAATAAACCCAAGTGTCTACGGTCAATTCATATTCGACAAAGGGGCAGCAACATAAAATGGAGTAAATATAGTCTCTTCAGCAAATGGTGTTGAGAGAACTGGACAGCTATGTGCAAAAAAAATGAAACTGGAGCACCAAATTACACCATACACTAAAATAAATTCAAGGTGGATAAAAGACTTAAATATAAGTCATGATACCATTAAAGTCCTAGAGAAGAACATTGGCAGGAAAACCTCAGATATTTCACACAGCAACATTTTTACTGATCTGTGCCCTAGAACAAGGGACATATAAGTAAGAATAAACAAATGGGATCTCATCAAAATAAAAAGCTTCTTCACGGCTAAAGAAAATAGTATTAAAATAAAAAGAGAACCAACTGTATGGGAAAGCATAGTTGCCAATGATATCTCAGACAAGGGTTTAATCTCCATAATATATAAAGAACTTATACGACTCCACTCTAGGAAAACAAGCAACCCAATTAAAAAATGGGAAAAACACTTGAACAGACAATTCTGCAAGGAGAACATACAGAGAATCCAGAAACACATGAAAAGATGCTCAATATCTCTAGCTATCAGAGAGGTGCAAATTAAAACCACAATGAGATACCACTTCACACTTGTCTGAATGGCCATCATAAACAAAGCAACAAAGAACAAGTGTTGGAGAGATTGCGGAGGAAAGGGAACCATAGTGCACTGTTGGTGGGAATGCAGACTGGTCCAACCACTATGGAAAACAGTATAGAATTTTCTCAGAAAACTAAAAATGGATCTGCCTTTTGACCCAGCAATTACACTGCTAGGATTATATCCTAAGAACCCTGAAACACCAATCAACAAAACCCTGTTCAGCACAATTTACAATAGCTAAATGCTAGAAGCAACCTAGGTGTTCATCAGTAAATGAATGGATCAAAAAGCTATGGTACATTTACACAATGGAATTCTATGCATCAGAAAGAAAGAAGGAGCTCCTACCCTTTGCAACAGCATGGATGGAACTGGAAAACACTATGCTAAGCGAAATAAGCCAGGTGGTGAAAGAAAAATACCACATGATCTCACCTTTAACAGGAACCTAAACAACAAAACATTCAAACAAGCAAAATATAACCAAATACACTGAAATAGAGAGCAGACTGACAGTGTCCAGAGGGGAGGGGGGAGGGAATTTCAGGGGAAAAGGGGAAGGGTTTACAGGAACAAGTATAAAAGACACATGGACAAAAACTAGGAACGGTGGAAATGGGAGGGAGCCGGGAGGGCTGGGTGGGTTGGCTGGGCTTGGAGTAAAAGACAGAAAACCGTACTTGAACAATTAAATTTTTTAAAAAACTATTAAATTAAGAAAGAAGCAAACATACAGGTTACTAAGAGGAAAGGAACTACAAACCCTGTTTCTAGACTCAGTGTACAGTCTTCTTGTTATGGGCAGTTTGAGCCATTTCCTATCCATGAATGTTTTCATGGCAGAAATTATAAAGATGCAGGCGAATCGTGAAGTTTTACTGTCCTTTAGCGCAGCACAATACAGATCCATCCTGCATAATATCAACATAAAAGATTTCATTCCTAGCGTCTCCTAAAATAAACCCTCATTCTGTGCTGACATTCAGAATGTTCATCAGAAGACAGCGCTCTCAGGCAAATAAACCTTTCACCTCCCCTTCCTCCTTTCCTTCCTACCCCACTTCCCAATGGACTCAAAAAGCATTGAAAAAACAAACACCAGGGTGAAAGTGTTATCAAGAGACACTATAGCACCTCAGAAGCCTTCAGAAGCATCTCTTGCCAGGCAAGACAAGATGTGTCCATTTATGGTTTTCTTGGCTTGATATTGAAAGATGATGATGTTCTTGCCATTTTAGGCAAAACAACTATCCAGATCTGCTTTCGTGTGGACATCCTTCTTCCAGGCTTAGAGCTGTTGTTTGTAATTTAGTTAACACTGCTGGCCTGTACAACCACAGGAACTCTGGGGAGGTTCTTCCCACTCCCCCTTCTCATTGCTCTTGAAAAATTGAGTTAAGAGTTAAAATTGTTTTCACCTTATTTTGTTATCAGAGGAGCAGTCAGCATGAAGGAAAACTGAAGCAACTGTCAAGAAGAGAAGATAAGAAAACAAAACGGCTATTTAAAAAAATATAGGTCATCATGTGAAATATTTTAAGGAGATGCCATCCTCCAATATTCATCACCCTCTCAATGTGCTTTGGTGCTTCTCCTTTGCCACCACTGTCCCATTAACACTCCGATTCTTGCCTCCAAGTGTTGCAGAAGTTCTAAAGATTTCTGAGGAAGAATACTTTAGGGAGAAGTACCATCTGTAGTTGAAGAAATAAAGTAGGGTTGAGGTGCCAGGTGGGGCATGCCTTAGAATAAGTTAAACAAAAAATTTTAACTACCTATTTATTTTATGAGAGGATCATTCAGTATATGAGGAATATTTACTATTTATATAAAATATTTATGCATAAGACCAAACTAGAAAGAACACTAAAATTAATATTTGATCTTGGAGGGTGGAATAATGTTAACTCGATTTCTTCTTTCTTTTTATTTCTAGTACTAATACAGTTGGCAATATTCCATCTAGGATGCAAATAAGGTTCCATTTATTTGGTACAATGTCATTTGGGCAGAAAGTAATAATCCAACAAGTATTTTTGGAGTTTGTCTTCCATTCCAGGCTTCAGGCATAAGACAGTGAACACAACAGATGAAGTTCTGCTCCCAGGAGTTGATATTCTCACTGGGACAGGGTAACAGCAACAAAATGAGAAAATATATATAGCACATTGAACAATGACATGGTAACTCCTCACAGAAATGCCTGTGTGATGTGCAGAGTCTATCACTCCAGTACTTCCTGTTTCCCCTTTTCAGAGTAAGACCATGGCCACTATCTGATGTGTAATAAATTTTCACAAACTTAGTGGCTTAAAGCAGCTCCAAATCTTACAGTATAGTTAGCTGGTCAACAGGTGACACTTTGGGCTAAATTTAGTGTCAGTATGGCCCCACTCCTTCCAGAAGCTCCTGAAGGGAAATCCATTTCCTTTCCTTTCCCAGATCCTAGAGGCTGCCCATATTCCTTGGCTCATGGCTCCTTCCATACTCAAATCCAGTCCTATCACTCCTTCCAACCTCTCCTTCCATCATCACATTACTTCCCTGACTCTGGCCCTCCAGCCCTCTCCTTTCACTCACTCAGCCTCCTGTGATTACAGTGGACCCACCTGGATAATCCAGGCAATCTCCCAGTCTCAAAGTCAGCTGATTAGTAACCTTGCTTCCATCTGCAACCTTAAGTCTCCCTTACCATGTAACATAACAGGTTCCCAGGTTGCAGGAATTAGGACATGGCCACCTTAGAGGGTAAGAGGGCATTACTCTGCAACCACACTGGGGGAGCTTCTTGTTGAACTCCCTGACAGGAAATGTTCAGTAATCTCGTCCCTCAGAGATGTCTTAGCACAGTGGGAAGTACCACTGTCTACCTATGAGACTCGGAAAAATCACTTTATGAGGATAAAAATACCCTATTCATGGTTCTGTGGAGATAATTAAGTGAGGTGAAAATATGGGAAAGAGGTGTGAATACCAGAAAGAGGAAAACACAATAACCAGTTACTTATATTAGACAGATTTACCAGTAGCTCTTCCTGAATCTCTTTATCCATTAATTAAATTTCTTCTTTGTAACAAACTAGAAATGTCAAGCTAAAATCTGAACAGGAAATCTGGGACATTGTGGTAAGTACCCAAAGGCATGTGATTCACCCTTTCCTGCATACCCATTAAAACAAATATAGAAATACATTTTTAAAAAAGGCTGAGTGTGTTACCCTGGCTGGTGTAGCTCAGGGGATTGAGCACTGGCCTGTGAAGCAAAGGGTTGCCGGTTCAGTTCCCAGTCAGGGCACATGCCTGGGTTGTGGGCCAGGTTCCCAGTAGGGGACGCATGAGAGGCAACCACACATTGACGTTTCTCTCCCACTCTTTCTCCTTCCCTTCTCCTCTCCCTAAAATTAAATAAATAAAGTAAAATAAAATAAAATAAAGGCTAAGTGTGGATAAGCCCCTGAAACGTAGGATGGGATGTGGACTGTGGGAGAGAGCATACTGATCCCCAGGTGTGAACCCCTACCTCAGAAATATGCTGCTGAAAGGAAGTGCTTTCAAGGGCATTCCCATCCTATGAATACATCTTTCTATATCCATCCATTCAGAAATGCCAGTTCCTGGAAATGCAGCTCAACCAGAGAAAAGGGTGGATGGGTGGGGGTATATTGCCTTCTGAAAAATAATGGAAAAAAGGAGAGGTGGAAAGACCCATGGGAAGGGTAAAAATTGGGATAGTATATTTTAATAAACTGTCTTCAGATGGAAGATCTAGGAAGAACTATAGAATGATTGAAATTATGTGAATAAAACTCCATCTAAGTATTCAAACCACTAGAGAGCAGGAGTAGGAGATCCCCTCTCAGGTAAGCCAAGTCACCCTAGAAAACACAACACAAAACAGAATTTAGCCAATACCATGAACAATAACTAAACCTTGAACTGGGGATGTGGTAATACTATACAGTAACTTAAAATGATGTTGCAAAGTGAGTGCTCTGAAGGGACTGCACAGTCTGTTCACAGTGATGGGGTTCAGAACAGTCCTCCCCAACATGTTCCATTGAGCATGTGAGTTATTTTGAGTTGAAGGTAATCAAGACACTGCAGATTCATGAGAAAAATTTTTTCCGTCTCCTTAACAAATTCAAATTAGGACCTTGCCCATAATAAAGTTATCACTAGAAAAAATGTTTTATGACTTATCTATAAGGCAAGAAAAAACTACTAATTACTGAACATTTGCTCTTTTCTTCCTACAGTGACCTTCCTCGCCCCCCCGAAGCCCTAAGGCATGTTGCCTCATTTGTAGTTCAGAATGTCATATGTACCTCATTTTAACTAACTGTCCCTGAACCTCTCATGTATGTGGTGTCTCAGTTGAGAGAACCTAGAAGGACAGAGAAAGGTTTCTTCCTTCTCCACAACAGCACACCCAGAGCCTGGAATCTTCTCTTTCAAAGGTGGATAACATGAAAAAGCTTTGAAAATTCTCTGCATCATAAAAAAGAAGGATATTACACTTCCTTCCTATACTAAATAATTTAGTGTAGGAAGTAAAAGTAAATTTTGAAAAGAATCTATTGACAATTTGTAATCTCAATGATGCAAGAAAACATGGGCTATGCGAAAGAAAAATGTTAAATAGACAGAAAGGCTAAGATTACAATGGGAGCTAGCTAATATGGATTTGGACAAGATATGAAATGGTTAAAAATGGAAATGCATGGACAAAATCTAAACAGAATAAGAGGCAGTAGATCAGATCCAAAGTACTGAAAATTGAATCATTGAGGAGAAAAAAATTTAAAGACTCTTACAGAATGAAGAGGAAAGAATAAAATGAGGAAAATGATGAAAGAGATGATAGACATGTGTTGTAGACCGCTCTGCCATGGTTCTAGGAATTCTATCTCGACCCCTGTGGCTAAGGAATTCGAGCTGCAGGAGACAAAGCTTGTCTCTGGTAGCAAACGCTGCCTCAGTTTCCTCTCCCTGTCCCCAAAGCTTGGTTGGAAGTCAACGACGGGTAAGACCCCTCACAGCGGGGCGCCGGGGGAGGGGACCTAAGCCAGATTCAATCACTTGATTCATGGAAGGACTGGGGTGGGGGGCCTGCAACAAAGACCAATGGACTCTCACCGCCCCCAGCTTTGACATAACCCGAGTCCCCACGTTCTCTGGGAGAAGCGCTTCCTGGCTCTAATCCCCTTAAGTCTGAATACCTGATGGGGAGAGGTGCAGCTTCTTGCCTTGCTAGAGCATGTTCTGGGGAAAAATCTGGCATCACAGACTTCCTGATAAACCTCTGCTGAGAGTGCTTTCATTCATATGTTAAGAGTTCCGAGCAGGAAACCCTAAAACTCTGTTCCTGACAGATTCTGACTCACAGTAAACCCTCAGATTTCTTTGAAATGTTATCTACTGTTTGATCCTTGCCACCCTGTATTCCTGTGTATTAGAACCCAATAAAAGGCTATGGAGGTGGGGCGGGGGGGTGGCTAGTGGCCTTTTTCTCCTCTGAGAAACTGGCGCTGCTGGCCTTTTTCCCCTGAGAAACTGGCCACTGCTCACTTCTCCTTCCCAAGCAGATCACATCATGTCTCAGTCATATTCACTCTCATCCGTGGCACTGGGGGGGACTTGTGAGGAAAGTCACTCCCACAGACATGGAAGACAGACAAATGGCTAATTACAAACCAATTGTGTTCCAAGAAAAACAAAACAAATGAAAAACTGCAATCAAATGTCATATTCTCCGGACAAAATGAAAGAAAATTAGAAGCTAGTATTTCAAAATATACACATAGACGTACCCTGACAACTGAGAAATTAAAAAATTACTCTTCTAAATAATTATTTGCACAAAAGTACAAAATTACAATTATGAGACTATAAAGATACAATAATGATTACATGACATTGTGAAACTTATGAGTCTAAAGCTTCCTTTAAATGCAAATGCATCATTAGCAAGAAAGAATAAAAATACATAAAACAATTCAAGATATTTAAAAAATTTTAAAGTAACTAAGGGGAAATTTTGAAGAACTATTAAAGCTGTAATTGATGACTCAGGAAATAGGAAAAAATTGGTAAAGATACACAAAAATAATAAAATAAAATAAACCCAATACAGTCAAATGTGATCCAGGAAATAAGATAGAGAAACACTAACTCATAGTTAGCAATGAGAAAATTTAAATAATCACCATTACAGAATAAATTAAAATTTAAAAGTGTAATGCATATTTTTGTTCATTTAAAAAATTTTAATGAAATTGACATTTCTCTGAGAGAACAAATTACTTACACAGAAAAGTGGCAATGGAAGACATTGAAAAGTCTGTCCAAAATTAGCTGCAAGAAGATGGTCAGAAAGTACTATAAGTGTTCTTCTGAATTTTAAAGTTACAGATTATTCCCATGCTTTATAAAATATTCTAGAACATCGTAGAGCATGTAAAACATCAATTTGTTCTGTAAAGTTTGTGTAATGCTAATACCAAAACCTGGCAGAGCAACTATATGTCAGTATCTGTCACAACTATAAAAGCAAAACTTCTAAAACAAAACAAATCAAACCCAACATTTTATTAAAAGAAAAAATATATCATGGCTAAGTAGAGTTTACTTCAGGAACAGCTTAAAATGGATATTTGTTTACATTATCTTATATTAAACACTCCAGTAAATGTTAGTACAATAGCTGACCAAACACAACATCCATGACTGACTTAAAAAAATAACCCTTAGAAAACAAGAAATAAAACAAAACTTCCACAGCATAATAAAAGTACCTTGCTTAACCAACAGCCAATAGTAAAAAACTATTCAACTACAGCCTGAATTTTTAAATTCCCTACAAAAATAAATTACTGGAAAATACAAGATATTGATTTGTATAATAAATTGGTTTATATTATTACTTATATAGTTCAAACATAATAATAAAGCATACAAGTGATAAAATTAAAAACTAATTAAAAATAAAAATATTTAAGAGAAGGTAGAAAGCATGAAACAATAGGAACAATAAAGCATTAATGCCAGATTAACTTTCACAAACAAACATAAAAAAGAGATAGGGAAATAACCTTGCATCACATGAACAAACACACTATGAATGAGAAGATTCCATGTTGTAAAATAACTGGGTTATTCCCACAAATTACTTATAGATTTGTCAAAACTCAGAGGCATTTGGGCAAAATTTGACAGAGACTCTAAAGTTCACTTTGAAGGACCCACGAGTTGATAACAGAAAATATTTTTCCCCAAAGCAAAAAGAGTCTTATTCTATCAGATAATTAACAAGTGAATAAGCTACAACAATTAATAGGTAAGTGGAACAAAACAGACATCACAAAACACTGCTTCTATACATAAGAAAACAGGCATGTAATAAAGGTGGTACCAAAATGTGTGAGTAAAGAAAAGATTCTTTTTTTTTGTTAAAGATTTTATTCATTTATCCTTAGAGGGGAAGGGAAGGAGAGAAGGAGAGAAACATCAATGCATGGCCGCCTCCTGTGCATCCCCTGCTGGGAACTGGCCTGCAACCCAGGCATGTGCCCTGAGTGGGAATCAAACTGCGATCCTTTGGTTTGCAGGCCTGCACTCAATCCACTGAGCTACGCCAGCCAGGGCAAGAAAAGATTCTTAAGTAAACAATTTAACTGTTAAACCTGTTAATCTGTTCAAGTTAAATCTTCACCTTATGCTAAAATAAATTCCATATGAGTAAAGAGTTAAATTTCTTTAAAAATTAAACCATAAAATAGGAAAAAACATAGAGATTATACAAAATTAATATATGATCAAGATCCTGGGTCTAAGAATGAAACAATGAAAAAATACAAGGGAAAAGAAGTACAGTTTTGACTAGATAAAAATGAAAATCTTATGTAGCCAAATAAAAAAGGCAGAACTTCTGAACTAAAAAAAAATTACATATAGAATATAACTGTTACAAGTAATTAATAGAATGCTGTTATCTCATTAAAAAATGAGGAAATTTTTCTCACAAGGAAATATAAATGACCAATAACCATTTTAAAAAAAATCAACTTCATTACTAAAAGAGAAAGGCAAACTAAAGCAATGAGATACCATCTCTAAGCAATTGAATGAATATAAAATATGTAAAATAATCACAATTACTCAATTCTGAAAGAGAACACTGAATTAAGCCCTCTCAAACACTGCTGTTGAAATCTCTAATTTGTTCAGATTCCTGCAAAGTCATATAGCAGAATGTGTTAGCTTTTACATGGGCATGCACTCTGACACTGACAGCACTTCTAGGAATCCACCCTAAAGAAAATGTCAGAAATTTTCAAAGACTTCAATACAAGAACATGCATCATAGTAATAATATTGAAAATACCTAATTATCACAAATGGAGGCCTGCATAAATAAATTAGGATATAATCATAGGATACAATGTAATAGTTAAATATAAGGGTTCTGGAATCAAATAGCCTGAGTTCAGATCCTATTTGGCCCTGAAGAAATTTTATGAGCTTGAGCAAATTACTTCAACTCTTTGCATCCTATTTTTCTTTGACTATAAAATGGAGGTGATAATGTTACCTATTCCATCAGATGTTGTAGGGATTAAAGGAATAAAACAGGTAAAGTGCTTAGAACCATGCCTAAAGCAAGCTAAGTGTTCAATAAATGTCACTTGCTATAATACTAAAAATAAAACTTTAACACTATTATTATGCAGACATTAATTATTTTTTGAGTTTGATGCCATGGAGAAATGTTTATAGTAAGTTAAAAAGCAGAATTCACCAATTCTACACAATCTCTTCCAGAAAATAGAAGGGGATACTTCCTACCTCATTTTTATGGGGCCAGTAAAACCAGACAAAGACAGTACAAGAAAAGAAAACTATGAACAATGCCCTGGGTAATCACAGATGCAAAATTCCTCAACAAAAACATGATCAAGGCAAATCCAGGAAAACATCAAATGAAAAATAGACCATGGTCAACTGGGGCTTATCAAGGATATGCAAAGGCTGACCTATACTTGAGAATCAATCTATGTAATCCACTATGTTAACTATCTAAAGAAGAAAAACCACAAGTGCATATCCATTGATGGAGGAAAAGCGTCTGAAAAACTTCAATATCCATCTGATAAAAATTGTCAGCAAGGACTAGATGTAAACTTCCTCAACTTGATAAAGGACATCTATGAAAATCCTACAGCAAATACCGTAATTAATGGTGAAGGCCTGAAGGCTTTCCCTGAGAGATCAGAGACCAGGAAAGGATGTCCACTCAAACTAAATGTTGTACCAGAAATCTTAGCCAGTGCAATAAACCCAAAAGTAAAAAAAATAAAGCCCCTGGATCTGAATGTTTATAGCAGCTTTATTCATAACTACAAAAAAACTAAAAACAACAACATGTTTTCCAATAGGTAAATGGATAAGTTGTTGTCCATCTGCATAATAGAATACTATTTAGCCATAAAAAGGAATGAACTACTAATACATGCACCAACTTAGATAAATCTGAGAGGTATTACATTAAGAGACAGAAGCCAGTATCAAAATATTTCACATTGTAGAATTCCCTTGTCTCAAAAATACAAAACTATAGTGGCTGAGAACAAATTAGGGGTTAGGGATGAGGGAAGATGTGGGATTACAAAGAGATAGTTTGACAGATTTTTTGTGTGGGGAGGAAGGGTGATTTTAGTCCTATATCCTGTCAGTCAATTTTACCATATGTCAATTTTTTTAACTTTAAAAGCAGGATCCCAGACATTATATATAGTATGATATCAACTTTAAAATACATAAGGAAGGAAACACACAATGTAGGAAAACACTGGAATTGACCTGTCCTCATGCACAGGTTCATTCAAAGTAGGTACAGTGAGTTTTTTTTCTGCACATACCCCAACACAAAGTATGAGATCCCACTCAGCAGTTCATTACCATCAGGTTTCCAAAGCTTGGATTATTAAGGGCCTAGGAAACTGCTTTCTTTTAAATTGATGTTCAGATCACAGAGTAGGATTGCAACACTAGGGGTTAAAAATTTTAAATCTTGTAAATTTAAAGGCCCTAACAAGAAAAATTAATGGTCATTATTTGGTCATTTTTAAAATAACCAATCATTTTCATGCTTTGTGAGGTGACTACTAGGTAGAAGATAAGCAAATGATGTTAATTTTCTCCTACGGCAAGCTAAGGGTATCCTAAAGCCAGTGTCTATAAATAAACAAATCTCTTGTTTTCTACAAGTAGTAGCTCACCCTGAAAGTCCCTAATTTTGTCCATTTAGTGACCACACTGTGTGCCAAATAATTCCTAGCTAGATTTCAGCACTTTAGGAACATTTCAGAATTTGAAATAATTTCACCAACAGTTTGCATTAAATATATTTCTAACCTTAACTTTCTACTGTTTTTCTTAAGTATTTACTAAGCAGAGAGCCAGAAAACCTTGGTTCTGACCCCAATTCAAATTCTCTTTCATGTAACCTTCCTCAAACATAGGATCAGACATTAAGTTACAATGGCCCCCAGATCTCTTCCATCTCTAATACTCTAGGAGAAAAATTTTCAACCTTTTTCATCTCATGGCACACATAAATTAATTACTCAACTTCTGCAGCACACCCAAAATTGCATTATATGTTTTGTCAGTCTGACAAAAATTAAATATAATTTTTATTCACTCACACCAGGTGGTTATTGTTGTGTTGGCTATTGTCATTTTTAATTTGACAATCTAAGGGAAAAGAGGTCAGTGCCTCTAACTAAATAATCAGGTATTGCATGTTTTAAGAATTCTTGCAGCACACCAGTGTGCCTCTTGTGACACAGCAGTTGAAAATCACTGCTCTAACATGGTGAAAGTAGTATTGCAAGGAGCATGGCTAACCTGCTGAAATCAACAAGCAACTTGAATAAACTATTCTCATGGAGCATTCATTCAGAAATATCATGCAAATGACAGTAAATAAATTATTCACTAGGGGAAACTGTTAACTAGTTACAGATGACCTTTGTCTCACATTTAGCTCAGGTTTTCATACCTGAGAGTGATAAAACCCCAATGATTGAGAAAGCTCTCTATACCCCAATTTCCCTCATGTTGACCAACCTACACTCATGTGTCTGCCCCTGACTTATAAGCCATCTTTTGTGTAGAACAATATTATTGGTGGTGTAATTTTCATTAATTATTAAAGCTATCATTTTATAACAGGTGATAGGTGTTCCTTAAATTGACCAACAGGTGATAGGTGTTCCTTAAATTGACCATTCTTTTGTACAAAAAGGTACATTGGGATGTATGGGATGTATGTGGTTATTAATGGGTAAAAAAAGTTATCCTTGTGATGCTGGATCTATCTAATATTTTGACTTGTACTGGTTATGAGAACCTACATAAGTAAAAAAAATTATGCAGAACTTAATGTACACATGCATGCCCATGAGTACAAATACAACTGGGGAAATTAGAATAAATTAGTAGATTATATCGATGTCATTACCCTGGTTATAACATTATACTAGAGTTTTGCAAAATGTTACCATTGAAGGAAACTGGGGAAAACCTACAAAGAATCTATTCCTCTGTATTATTTCTCACAACTACATGTGAATCTACAACTAGCTCAGAAATTTCAGTTAACAAGGAGAATATAGTGTAAACTCTACTTTCCTCCTACTCCTGATGATTAGCCCTCCCAGGAGGTGACAACTGTTACCACTTTCATGCACATGGAAGCTAAAAGAGAGCCAGGAGAAAGAATGACAAGAAGAGAGGGAGGAAAGATTTGAATAACTTGGGACAGTGCTGCAATGTAGCAAGATAAATTGTTCATCTTTCTCATACTCATGCCCTGGGGTGGGGATTTTGTCCTTCAGGCAACATCCTGAGTCTAGGAAAGGTCTTCAATCCAGAAGAGTGTTTCTGTTGTACAAATCCCCACCCCACTTATTTCTTCTCCCACTGGATTCCTAGAAGTACCTCATCTTTTCCCTCAAGACAGAACATGAGGTGACCCTTATGTGGAAAATCTGACCATCCCCTGATAAAGAACTAAAATTAGAGATGTGGAGGACTGCCCAATGGTATGCCCCAGTCAGCCCACCTTACAGAAACACAACCAAGAGGCCCTCCCCTTGCAGTTTCCAAATATCTTTTTAATGGCCTCGCTTAAACACGAGTACACACCAAGGATTACTTGACATTCAGAGAAAGCACTTCATATGAAAAGCAAAGCAAAGCAAGTAGACAACAGCAACTTGGAGAAACAGACTCCATACAAAGAAAAGAAAACTTCAAAGACACTATTAATAACTTAGGGATATAAGAGATGATGCTGTATCATTGAAGGAGAACAGGATGCTACTAAAAATAACTTCCACAGGAAAACAGAGCTCTTGGAAATAAAATATATGACAGCAGAAATTAAAAGCTCAGTATGGGAATTAGATGATATGGTTAAGGAAAGCTACAAAAGTTAGAGTGAAACCATGAGGAAACAATAGAAGAGAAGAAATAAGAAAATCAGATCAACGGAGGAAGTCAAATATCCAAGTAACAGACAATCCAGAAAGGGAGGAAACTGAACTTAAGATAGAGAGAATCATAAAAGACAAGTTCCCAGATCTGAAGGACATAAGATTCCACATCAAAAGAACCAGGTAAGTGTTCAAGAAAATGTATGAAAACAGAATGAAACCAGTCATAAACATGGTATAAGTGAACATTATGAGCAAGGCAAAGAACACACATGCCCTTAGAGGGAAAAACAGATTTCACTCAAAAAAATTAAAAACTGGAACAGCATCAGACTTCTCAGAGGTGAGGTAACCCTGGAAGCTAGAAGACAACTAGAAGACAGCAGTGCCTAACTGTTGACTGAGCATGGAGGTAGAATGGATATATTTTCAAACCTATAATGTCTCAAACCTTTGTTTTGGTATTTCCACACCCTTATCTTGGGTGGTAGCTGGAGTGTGTGATCCCCCAAAATGTATAGCACAAATGAAAAAATAAACCAAGAAAGACACATATGTGGGTTCCAGGAAATAGGGCTTTCAACACAGGAAAAGCTGGGAGAAAAAAGAAGCACACAGGAGATGGATGAAGGAGAGCTCAGGATGACAACTGGGAAGCAGATTTAAAGAGCAACCCCTCCCAACTAGACCAGGCCAGAAGAATCTGGTAAAGATTTACTTAAAAAAGAGAGCTGCACAAAATATCTAAGGCCATTGTATATGTGACGAGGAGATGAAGGCAACTAGAGGAAAGAGTGTGCTTCCGCTTATGGTAGTCTTAGAAAACTAAGCAGACCAATCTTAACTCATGTTCAGGACAGAAAATTAAGCCCAGCTCAGCTACAAAGACTACTGATGTGGTATGATATGGTCAACACTAAGCATTGATATAACCCATTGGTGTCCAGTGTTGGCTGCATGTCAAAGCCATCTGCCTGCCTCGCTTGTAAAAAACTTCAATGCCCAGGCTACATCCCTGAGCATGCCATCAGAACTTCTGGAGGGCATGACCCAGACACGAGTAAGGTTTAAAGTTAACCTGGGATACTCATAACGTGCAGGAAGATTGAGACCCACCAGCTAACCAAAGATATGATTTTAGCCCTCATGTATACTGCTTACAGATTATTTGTAGCTGCAAGTGTTTATAATCTCAGCTTTCAACAGTTCCCCATATTCCTCCTAGATGTCCCACCAGTAATCCAAGTCAAAATTCCAAACATGAGTATTTCACACTCTGGCTTAAAACTGGCTCTATTGACTTCTTGGTGTCAACTTGTGGCATCATGTTTCTCCTGATCACCCATGCCCCAGCTCACCTACTTTGTTTTTGCATCCAAATCCTACTCAAGAAAACTGCTTGTTATTTCCTGACCTGCACACACTTCAATTCTACAGTCTACTTCCTCACTACAGTGAAAATGACTTCTGCTTAAGATCAAACAGTGCAGAAGCACAAAGGGAAAAAGGAGGAGAAAAAATACAAAGTTGCAAATGTGAAATTCCGCCATACTAGGTCACAGACCACTTACTTTATTTGTTCACCCTCTCCTAGAAATAAAGTGATTGACAAGCAATAATGGCTAGGTCTTATGATTTAAATAGGCACTGTATATTGATTTGGACAGTCTCAAATATCTACATTTTGCTATTCTAATAGTACCTCTGCCCTTTCTACACATCAGCCTCATTCAAACGCCAAAGGTTCATTTTAGGTTTTATGCCTAAAACCTGATCATCTTATTGCAATCTTCCATGATGTCTGAGTACCACTTTCCAGGGTCTGTCTGCAGTATATCAGAAAAGCTGTCTCTCCTGCATCTCTGTCAGCACTGGATATTTTTATGTTTTCAGTTTTGCCAATCTGATGTTGCAAAGTGGTATTTCATCATGCAAATGTAGATTTCCCTTATCACTATTAATGCTGAGAAATTTTTACTTGTGTCTATTGGCCATTTGTAACTGCTTTTTTGTGAGTCTCCTGCCTGTATCTTCTGCCCATTTTTCTATGAGTTTGCCCTTTTTGTCCCCATTCTTTACCAACCTAATTTTTTACTTTCTAGGTTCCAGCTTCACCTGACCACCTACACCTCTCCCATACCATGTTGTATTTCTCATTTGTATCTTGCAGAGTGTTTGAAAAATAGTTGTTCAGTGCCTTTCTCTCACTAAAGCCTGAGTGCCATGAGGACTATATGCTGGGTATCTGTTTCTGACTCCGCTGCCACCTCAGCCACTAGCAAAAACCACAGGTGTTTATTGAATTAATTAACAAAGTTCCCTGTTTCTTATATCAATGAGGTTCAGGCAGAAATCCACTCAAGGTGTGCCCCTAAAAAGAGTTTCATAAAGGGAACATTTGAAAAGGTGGGGGCAGGGCTGGGAAAAGCAATGACGGATGGTGAAGCCCCCAGGACTTGCAGTTATGAGGAGAATCACCACTCCCAACCAAAAAAGCAATGAGGATGGCAAGTGAACCCTATGAGAGACCTCGAGCTAGAGGGGAGAGTCTGTGAGGTCCCACCCGCATCTGAGAAGTTATGGCTCAGTGATTAAAACTGCCTGGATGGTGCCCATCATCACTTCATTCAGAAAGCCTACTTCCACTTGAATCCTTAATACTACAAATTCTAAATCCTACAGAGAATAACACCACATTTCAAACCACTGCAAACAATAAAAATCACTGCCAAACAAGTTCTACAGGAATTGAAGGCAGGAAAAGGCCAGAAAAACTAGAATTACCTTTCCAGTGAAATCACCCATTTGCTATATGACTTCAGGGATGTTTTCTTAACTCCCCATACCTCAGTTTCCCTATTACAGAAATCTGTATACCATTATTTCCCCCCTCCAAAAATTATTTTTCTCATGGAAAAGAAATCTCCTTAAAGAAAAATATAGTTGCCAAAATCCAGTCCCATCAGCCAACTTCCACCAGGCCTTGGAATTCTCAGCAAATGGTTGGTTTTGCAATTCTTTCAGCTTTGCCAACCCTTCGGGGTAAAAAAAAAAAAAAAAACTTCCCACAGGATTGGAGGCTTTCAAAAAGTGGAGGAAATCTCTGAGAAAAATCTGGGTTGATGAGCAGCTAAGAAAAGCCAGGAGGAAGGAGACGCACACACACACACACACATACACACACATATGCAGAAAATAGAAGAGGTTGAAAAGCAATGTTTCTAAAATACTGCTTCTATGAAAGCAACCTTCTGTTATTCCTTTACTCTCCTGTTGACTGAAAAAAGGCAGCATGATTTCCATTTTCTTTTCATGTCCCCCTAAGCCCAGGCTAGGGAATACAATAACATGCAACTCTAATGATGGTGGGCTTAAATTCAAATCTTGCCACTTAATGAAGTGACACTGGGCAAGACACTCACCTTTCTGCAACTCAGTGTTAGCCCAAGAAAATGAGTAACAACATTGAATTTGCTGGATTGGGAACAGAATTATAAATCATGAAAATAAATACAGTATGTCCCAGCCAGTGGGCTCTGAACAGTAGTTAGTTAGTTAGTTAGTTAGTAGTTAGTTAGTTAACAGTAGTTAGTTTTATCACAGGTGCTGTAGTTTGAAAATCAAAAGAACTTCTTTACTTAACAAATGGCTTCTGAGCAGCTACTATTGGCTGGGTGACAGAGATGACAAAGATGAGAAAACTTTAGAAGGTCCCTGACATCCTGAGCTTAGAATCTAGTGAAGAAATGTAACACAAATCACAGCCAAAGAAATACATAATTGCCAGCGGTGATAAAGGTATGAAGGAAAAATAGAGTCTGCTCGGAGAGCAAAATGGGATCCTAGTCTATTCAGGAATACCTTGGGCCAAGAAGTCAAGGACAAAGAATTTACTAGGTACAGTGGTGACAGTGGGACCAGTCTGTGGTAGAGGTGTGAGGACAGAAGTGTCACTCGAGAAGCAGAAGAAAGGTCAGAGTGTTGTATCATGGAAAGGAGAAATAAAGCTGGTGAATCTGCAATACCTCCCTGTAAGCCACAGGAGGCACTGAAAGGCTGTGGTTATGGTCTGCTGAGGAGGGGACACCACAAAGCTAAAGATGGGCTCCCAGATCTGCAACTGACATTTGCTATAAAACTCCACGCAGCCCCCTTTTCACCTCTGGACCCCATCCTAGTTAGATGAGTAGCAATTTTTCATGGTTACAAAGTATTCCAAAAACTACATACACACATACATTCCAAGAGAAAAGGGCAGAAGTACATTTATTATTCACCACTTACTACCTTGGGAAATACGTACAATTACTCTTAGTTTATTATCCCTTTGAATGCCTGATTTTCCAAAGACAGTCACACCAGTATCTCCCACTGCATGTGCTCTCCTTGCAATGTACCTTGACATGCGTCCACTGAGTAAATGATGGCATCAGTTTCCTTGAACTTGGCCTGACACTTGCTTCCTTGGCCAACAGGAAAGTGATACCATGTGACTTCTGAGGCTAAGACACAAAAATGCCATGCAGTTCTACGTTATTCTTATGCAACACAGCTGCCAAGCTCTGAGGAAGTTCAAACAAAGGCACATGGACAGGGCACATGTAGGTGTTCTGGTTGACATCCCAGCTGAGGGACCAGCTAACAGCTGGCATCAACCCCAGACATGGGAGTGATGTTGTCACCAGGTGACTGCAGATCCAGCTGTCAAATCACCTAGCCTTTCAATCTTTTCAGCTGAGGCTCTGGGCATAATGTATCAGAGAAAAGCCACCCCCCACCATGTTCTCTCTAAATTCCTGAGGCAAAGTATCCATGAGGAAAAAAATAAAATAAGTATTTCATATCATTACATTTAGGGTAGTTTCTTATGCAACATTAGTAACTGGAACAGAAGTATCTGAAAGTATGTGTGTGTAAAAGTACATATATATACACACATACATATTTTATTCACCATTCACCTTCGCAGAACCTTCTTCAGGAAATGGTTACTACTGAGTTAGAGATCGTGGGCTTTATCCACACCACTTCTGTAAAAAGATGACCAGGTTCCTTACTTCAAACAATAATTAAACACTTTTAAAACAGTCAAAACATACAAAAGTAATCTATCCTGACTGCAGAAAAAAATTTTAAAAAAGAGAAAGAAAGAAAAGAAAACATTTGTTAGCAAACCCAACAAGTTACTTCAATTGGCTTTGAAAATAGATCAAAAATGAGATCTTCATTGATAACAACTAAATAGGACACTCAGGGCCCTTTCTCCACTACTGAAGTCTCAAACATCTGCAGAGAGTGTTTGTGTAGTAAATAAGTTAATGCCTGTAAAGTGGACTTAGTACAACCACTGCCTTTTAAGAGACTACAAAATTCCAGTTACTAGTATTCCTTCATTGTTGTGAGAATTAACATTTTTCTGGATTCCAGTGCTAACCCTTTCAACCTATGTTTTACAATGCTCCTGTTCCATCTCAGCAGAAAAGAATCTACACTGAGTTTGGTTAAAAGTCAAGAAAGGGATCTCAGATTCCATATGATTAGAAATATTATACATTATGCAACATACCTACCACACACTTCTATTTTGGTTTAGTAAAATAACTGTTCTTTTTATTTTTAAAAAAGTTAATATGTGTTAGAGAAAAAGATTCTGAGAAGTTACACTTAATCACTGCATGGCTTTCAAGATGAATAAACAAAAATATTACCTTTGATCTTTATGAAAGTACTTTCTATGTTATTATATAAATATTACAAAGCTGCACCCAGATGGTGGTATGAATACCAGGGAAGAGAAGTGAGATTGAAGAGCCAGGTCAACTCTCGCTGGTTTCTTCCTCCATTCACCAATTGCTGTGTAACCTTAAGCAAATTGCTTAGCCTCTCTAAGTCCCAGCATCTTTAAAACAAGGCTAAATTCCAAACATTTTATCCATATTGAAGGGACCCTTAAGTAGAGTACCCCAAGTATACAGAGTAATAGTCATAATTCAAATACTTAAATATGCTGAATAACCACCTCCCAAGCAAAATAATCATTTATAGATTCAAACACATTAATTAACATCTTTAAAGACCTGTACTTTGCTGTCAAACATTGCTGTTCATTGTTTAATAAAATTATCACCATATAATAGAAGAAAAAGCAATTCAACACAGAATGACTAGTATACCATTTGGGGGAAATAAATGGAGGTTGGATGACATCCCCTTAACACTGTTGGCTTTTCACCTTCAGGTGCTGGGGTGAGGACCTTCTTAAGCCCAACATTTATGAGAGGGAGTGAGGGAGGGAAAGAGAATATGAATGGTAAGAAGAAAGAGAGATGAAGAGAAGGAATGGGGGAAAGGGCTGTGCTATGGAACTAAATCTGAGTCATTGGCACCTGGACAGAAATGTCACTGCTAAGGAAACCATCTCAAAATAGCATTCTAGTCACCAGGTCTCCAGTTTGCAGAGTGTCTTAATACTCATCCCTCCAGAACATTCTAGCTTTCTCAGGGCCCAGGCAGTCCCACGCCACTGATGGACTTAATTGTATGGGTCACTTGCTCCATCCAGAAAGATGTCTTTTCTATCCTGGAAAGTGGTGGGAACTGCATGACTCACAGAACCCCAACATGCAAGAAACATGGCCAGCATGTAATTGACTTGGAATGGCCCTTTCCAAAGGTGGCGTGAAGTACATACAGATTGGCTTTCAACTCACAGATTGAAAGGGGGTTCATGAAAACTCTGTTGGTGAGAACTGGCAAGTCTGACTCTACCTTTAGGGAGAGGTCCACTTCCCTCACCCAGCACAACCCCCTTCCTCACATCAGTTCCCACCACACAATCCCGGTTCAGGTCAGACAATCTGGGATTCAGGGGCAATGGTAAGAGCCATGGAGTCTTAACAGTTTCACTGAAGGCCAGAACAGATTCTCATATTACCATATATGATGAAGTCTGTCAACAGGTCTGCTAAGACCTGAACCAAGACATACCATCTGCTTTCCCCACAAAGCATGAGACCAACCAATTTGGGGAAGATCTCTTAACTGATGAACTTTTAAAAATATTTACAGTCACTATCAAAATACCTTTATGTTGCACTTTATAACACCTTGTATTAAAACTACATCTATCTTAATACCAAAGCACATATTTGTAACTGCTTTTTCTCACAATTATTTATATGACTATTTTCCCAGGAACCATGCCACTTGAACGGCTGGGATATAAAACCATTTTACAACAGTTATTCTTCCAAGTCTTTCCTCTGTTTTTTAGACAGCTGCACCTCAGGGTCCAAACTGTTTTTTGGTGGACAACTGTTCTGAGCACATTTCTCCACAAGATCTATTTCAGCTCAAGGAAAGCCAAGGACAAAAATACAACAAAAGTTTGTGTGAGAGGATGGACCCACTGCAGGGCACCATGAAAGCAGAATGTAGAGTGAGGAGCAGTTCAGTTGAAACCATTTCTTCCAGAACTGCAAGTCCACAAAAAGGATCAGTCCTCTCAGTGTCAGGTTAGTTTAAGAGAACAAGTTCATTCCTAAATCGTAGCCAGGTGGCCAGCACTTTTTTCCTATCCAAGTTTCCAGCATCTGTTCTGAAAAGGTGGGTATGGAGCTTTCTACCTGGTCCATCCTGCCTGTTCCATATGGAAAACAGTTGGGAACTATCTGTTCAGTCTCCTTCATGCCTTCAACCCAAAGAGTACACAGGTGGTTACCAGCACAGGTATGGAATCTTACCAGGTCAACTTTATTGGGGGACTTGCTTGGAGTAACGGTCCCCACCGCCCCCAATATTAGTCCATCCAAAAGACACAGGTAAGGGTTCCTGGGGGCCAGCCTGGCACCCTAGGGTGCTAGCTACTTCTCTGTGAGTAGTCCTCGCCTTCAGGGACCCTCTGGCAGAGCCCCTCGAAGGGGCAGTGGGAGTCTTCGTGCCCAGCACCCCCTCCTGCCCAGCCTGCTTGCCCCGTGCCCAGCCCAGGGACCCCCAGCTGCCAGAGCCCCAGAGTCCACTCAGGGTAAGCAGCGAGCACCCACCATTATGTTCTTGCATGCTCGACAGCGACCAGAGCAGCAGCGTCACCAAGGCCAGGAAGCAGAGCTGGCTTAGTAGAAGGTCTCTCCGGCGACTTCGGCGACGCTCTCGGTCCTCCTCCTCGGGCGACAGCATCCTTGGGAGGCAAGGCAGCTGCCCCGGAGGGCGGCGGCCGCTCGGGTCTCGGGCAACGGCGGCGGGTACACGGGCGGGAGGCAGCCCTGCGCTCTGCAGTCGCGCGTCCTCGCTGCGCTCCTGCCCTGCCGCTGCTCCAGCCTCCTTTTCCTCTTCCTCGCCGCTGCCGGTCTTCTTCTGGTTCTGGTCCTCCTCTTCGCTATCGCTCAGTCCCTCCTCTCCCTCTTCTACCTCCTCCTCCTCGCCTGGGGCCCACGCTGCCGCCTCCCGGGACTCCGGGTCCCTCTCCTCGTCGCGCGCCATGGCTCCCACGCTCGGCGTCCGTGCTCGGCCTCGGGCGGCGGCGCGACGGGGGTGGTGGGGTGGTGGGGTGGCGAGGGTGGCGGGGAGGCGGGGGCAGGGGCGGCCGAGAGGAGAAGGAGGAGCAGGGACGGACCAGAGGGAGGAGGCCCTGCGGCTAGCCAGCTCCGCCGGCTAGCGAGGCCACTCTAGCTGGCTCCGGCCTCGCGGGCTGCAGGGGCGCTTCTCGGGGCTGCCCGCCTACTCCATGGTTCGCGCGGGGAGCCGAGGCCGAGCTGGACCGGAGCGCGCGGGGAGCACCAAAGGAGGCGGGAGCACTGAGGCGCAACTCTCCGCACCCTGCAACGCGCAGAGGCTCGGGCGCGGGCGGGGGCCAGTGCGAGGACGTAGCTCGACACTGGCCAGCACCAGGCAGAGGGGCCTCGTGGGGAGGAGACTGAGCTGACAGGGAAGCCCCGTGCTCAAACCTTCAATCCTTTCCTGTCAGGAGAAAGGGGGTGGCGAAGGAGCTCCCCTCTCACGAAACCCAAGCTGTGGAAAGACCGGTGACCAGGAATATGTATTCACTGGAAACTTTCAAAGAAATCCAGGATTTCTTCAGCCTCCTATCCACCCTCTACTCAGAAAGGGGACACCCAACCATCTGCCTCACCTCCTCCTGTAGGCCTCCTGGGTTTCCGTCCGCCCCCTTGTGGGGATCCCCCGGCGCGCCAATCTCCGGACCTGGATCAGGACTTCCCAGAGGCTCTTGGCCTACAGGGGGTGTCTTGGCTCCCCCGTCTGGCCCTGGCGCGCACTTCACTCCTTGATCGTGCTGGACGAAGCCAAATGCTGTGGCTGAAGGAAGTGGGGCACCTGGCACTGTCCCTGGGTGAAGTTGCCTGGGGTTTCTTGCCAACGTTGGGAGGAGGCTCCTGGGCATCAGGGATCATCAGCTGGCTCGTACCTCTGAGGTCGGAGCCCTAATACCCCCATTCCCTTGCATCCAGTGTATCGACTGTCTTCGTCCACAGCCCTATGGAAACTGTGCATTTAGATAAGATGCCTAGTGGTGTCAGGCATACCGATCCTCCCTCGTCAGGCTTCCTGGCTTCCTCCTGGTGCCTCCCTAGGGCTGCTGGCTAGCATGGCTGATGAATACAGCCCTGAGGAGGAGATGCATTTGTGGAACAAAAGGTCTTGTTCATAAAAGGATCACTTGGAAACCAGGTGTCTGAGTGACTGTTTCCATGGCATTTGATCATATCAGGAAATCTAGCTGCAGATGTCTAGGGAGGTGAGAAGGAAGGAGGGGGCCTCTCTAGAGGTTTCTCTACTCTTTGGTCTGGGAGGACCACAGTGTTCAAGTGCATCCAACCTCTGGGTGACCTCCTAGCCCACAGCCTCCCAGCTAACCAACAGCATCACAAGATAGGTGGCTTGCTTTCCACAGAGGCACCATTTCACCCAACAAGACTGGAAGAAGTTTTGCTTTTGCTTCCTGGTCGTATCATTTATTTACTCCTGTTCTCAGCTTGGCATCTTACCCCTCTGATAGAGCCCCTTCTCTATCTACAGTGCCCTTCCCTACAATGTGGTTATCCCTTTTCTTTGATTACCAGGTGCAGAGGAGGATTTTTAAATATTTAAGTTCATCCAGGCTGATTGTGTGTGGGAAATTCTCCAGTCACATTATCCTCATTGTTTGGAGACATGTAAATAAAAGTTTGGGAGTTCAAGATACTCTTTCATTCAACTAACCAGGAAATACATTCAAATCAATTAGTGTACACAGGGAAAATAAAAGTGGGAGAGAGAATCTGGAACTAATTGGGCTAGAGAATGAACACTACTAGCTCAGGGGAAAATTGCCAGAGGCAAAGGAGTTTTGTAAGGAAGGAAGCAAGAATTGGCAATTCCTTGGAAATTCTCTCATCACCTGCAGTGAGTGAAGAAAGAAAGAAAGAAAGAAAGAAAGAAAGAAAGAAAGAAAGAAAGAAAGAAAGAAAGAAAGGAAGGAAGGAAGGAAGGAAGGAAGGAAGGAAGGAAGAAAGAAAGAAAGAAAGAAAGAAAGAAAGAAAGAAAGAAAGAAAGAAAGAAAGAAAGAAAGGAGAGAAGGAACAGGAGAGAGAGAAAGAAGTTGCTCCTTGGCATGTGGTGCATATTTTTAGTTAATATTCGTTTTGACAGATTTCAAAGTGAAGGAGTGTGTTGAAGTATAATAGAGACAAAGACTCCAGAGGAGCCAGTCACTACCCGAGGAAGAAAACTGGGGGATTTTGGTCCATAGTCTGACAGCAGCATGGCCTGGTGGGTTCCTGACACCATTCTGCGATGGTTTCCCTAGGAGCCAGTGGTTTAGGAAAGGGCCTTCTCTCACCAAAAATTCCTCTTCTCCCCTCCTTCCAATAGGTACTTTGGTAGGAAGCAGGCTCTCAAATCCTCTGTTACCACTGGGCAAAGGAGACAGACCCCAATGGGCTCCTTTTCCAAGGAAAACACTTATTTGTGTTCTCTCTCTCCAAGGAAGCTTCCCCAGGAAGATAGCTTTTGCCTTTTACTTTTTTATCTGTTGATCTCACATTCTGTGCAGGGAGTTAGAGAGAAAATTCCAGACCCTAATACATTAACCTGAGAATTAACTTGCTTAAAAAGAGAGATACCATCCCAAGATGTGCTCAGGCCTCACCCTTCCAGAAATAAGACAGCCATATTTACATAGCACCTCTTCACCCTCGGCCGGGTGCTGGGTGTTACCACTCATGCCCCCTGTTTTACCTCTCATAAACATTTCAGTTTCAGTTCTGTGCAAAGATGTTGGGCCTGACGTGCAGCCATAGAAGTGGTTCATCTTTCTCATAGCTCTGCCTTTATAACAAAGAATAATAAACCGTCCATGACCACAGTCTATGATGCTAAGCTCAGGCCAGCTCCTAATTAGCTGTGAGTGAGGCTTTATCTGTTCCTGGACAACCAGCATCTTGTGGGTCCTCCTGCACAATTTCCAGGTCTCCTGCCTCCTATCACCCACAGCGTCCATACCTGACAGAGTGGTTTCCACAGCAAATCCAGGTTGTGTATCAAAAACATCATACAATATCAATTGTGTCAAATAAACCACTGATTGAGAAGGGAGGGAGGAGAGGAAAAATCAGAGAAGCCACTTGCTTGATGAGGTGTCAAGTCAGCCTCCTGGCCATTGCTGTTCCATAACATAGGGAAACATAGTCCAACCAAAGACAGAAAAGATCACTAGGTGTTTATAAAGAACCTTTAAATACAATAAGGCCAACTGTTGGTGGATGGGGGAATAAAAGGGAGGAACTCTTCCTGGACTGTTCCTGGAACAGTCCACAATGTAGCACCACTTTGGGCATACTTGAAGACTTTGGCATTCAGGGTTCACCTCACTGGTCACTGCCTAGCCTTGGAAACAAATTCACCAGGTGCTCTTCACCCCCAGATGTGTCACCCAGATCTAGACAAGGCCCTAGCTTCACCCAAGAAGGCCTAACAACTTATTCCCCTACCCATTCTTGTTCGCTGATTTTATCAAAAAGCCAGTAAAACTGCTCCTTTAGCCTCTTCCTGAGCTGTTGGTATTTCAAAGAGCACAAAAATATCAGTCTCATGAGTGTGTTCATCCCACACTCAACATCATGAGGCATCTGAGAGCACTGTGCTAGCAACGGGGGGTTTGCATTAGTTTTGAATGTTCAGTTTACAACTGGAATTAAACTGCTTACTTGATAGTAGTTTCCAATTTTTTTCCCAACTGTCTGCATTTGTTTGGTGATTTTAACTCACTACATGGATATGACTACAGATTTCTTTTTCCTAGTGAATCATTGTCATATTCACAGCTGCCCAACATCTTGCTTTTAATTTATTAAATTAAATAAATTAAGGAATATATATATATATATATACAGCTTAAGCATTTAGCTCAATTGCTTTGTTTATCTGCATACACCCTACATGAGACCCAGATGATGACTTAGAACATTATCTGCCAACCCCCCACCAGGCAGTAATTCTCCAAAGATAGTCCCTCTTTCCACCTCTTTCACTATAGGTCATTGTTGCCTGTCCTCAAACTTCAGGTAAATGGAAGCTGATTTTGTTCAGCCTCACTTCTGTGGAATCTGCCCACAATAGTACATAGAACTGGGGCTTGTTCTTTTTCATGTTGCTAAATGTAGTTTTTCTTTCTGTGTGTGTTTTTTGTTTTACCTGATGCTTCGGTTCCCTTCCAAGTTCAGTGTAAGCCAAAAATAACCAAACCACTCCTTCTGGATCAAATACAAATGACTTTCCAGATTAACTAGTTTTATAAGGAACTTCGGCTGAAATTGAAACAGTCCTGGGCTACTTCTCAAACTGGGTACACTGTGGAAGGAGGGGTTCAAGGATAACTGTAGGACAAGAGGTCAACTGGCAGAATTAGGAAGTCAAGTTTTCAAAGACAAGCATAAAAGAATTCCTAAGATGTGCATACAATTTGGAGGCAGCTTTTAAAGGAAAAAGTCAGCACAACCCATTTCCTGTGCATTATTTCCATCTCCTTTTTCTTCTAAATTAGAATAAAGAGAATAGGTTCCATCGGGAAAGATTCCCACAAGCAGAGCCATGGAGCCATGGAGCATCTTTTCATTGAAATGTGGGTAGATATAAAAAGTACAAGGGAGCTTGTTAAGAATGTCCATTACCTAGCCCATCCTGTGAAAACAGGATTTAGGAGGCCTAGGAGTCCGCATTCTTCACAAACTCCCAGGAATTTTTCTGTGTTAAGGTTTGGAGTTTGCTATTCTAGAAAAAGAGACAGCTTGGCATGTTTTTGTGGTGGAATCTGAAGGGAAATCTAAAAAGAAAGAATATATTACCTAGCCCTTTTGTGTCAATATTTGTAATTGACTTTTGGAGGTGTTTGGAAGAAATGAAGAGAGAGTGTGCAAACATCCCCACATCTGTGACTATATCTGGCTCCCATTTTGCATGAGTTCTATTTTTTTAATTAAAAAAAAACTTCTCACCCAAGCATATGTTTATTGATGATAGAGAGAGAGAGAGAAGAAACATCTATTGGTTGCCTTCCATATGCACCCCAACTAGGGATTAAACACACAACCTAGGTATGTGCCCTGACTGGATATCAAACCCACAACCTTCTGATGTATGGGAATTCACTGTAAGCAACCCAGCCACCCGGCCAAGGGAAGTCCTACATAAAAAAAACAAAACAAAAAACAAACAAAAAAAACCTCATATAAAAGTAATTCAGAGTGTGGAAATAATTAATAGATTAAATTTTTAAATCCTCAGAGAACAAACATTAATATTCACAATTTAAGCAATTTTGTTTATTCTATCAGAATCATTCAGAAAGAAAACACATAAACCCTAATGATTTTATTTTGTGGATGTGAACTTTGGCAGACAGGGTGCTGAGTTTGGTAGGGAAATCCAAAGAAGGCCCTGGAGGCTTATTTATGTTACTATATAAATATTAGACTTGGAAAGCCCATATTTTTAATCAAGAAAATAGATCTGTAAATGTTTTATTATTTTTGAATTTCAAAACCTCAGCCTGATAGACTATGGTATACACCTGAAATGGCAAAAACCAGCTGTATTATAAATAGTTTAATGGCATTTTTGTCACTTTAAAGAAAATCATGTGTGTGTTTCTCTCTATATACATAGTTATATATAAATTACATTTAGATATGTATATATGCATATATATACATATATGTATATATGTATATGATGGTTAGCAATAGTTACTTCTGGAGTGGGATTACAGGATTTGGGATGGGGATCAGTGAATGAAGAGTGACTTTTAATTTTTTTATAGTCATATTTTTAGAATTATTTTGCTGACACCAGCATGTCTTATTACTTTAATTTTGAAAATGAGGAAAAATTAAAAGAATCTGTCTATGTATAAGCAGTTAAGACAAGATGACTTAAATGAAAGGAATCGAAATGGTTAATTTGGGCAGCATGAACAAAAGGCTCAGTCCAGGCTCCAGGGCTGCCTTCCTTTGAGAGCCTGGATGGCCCAGGATTTTGCTGCTGGCTGCCCTGTGCCATGAGGCTTGTTTCTGAGCAGTTGCAATGAGAGTGCAGTAGAGGGGCAGGTCACTCAGGAGGCCACCTTTGCTAGCTAGAACAGGAAGGTGGACTTACAATTCTAATCTAGCCACAGATCTATGGTGTAAGCCATTTCTTCCTTGTGCCTCAGCTTCCTTATTGTTAACTGGAAAGATGGCAAGCTCTGCGGCAATGAAACATTTTGAAAATATCAAACATTCAAAAGAAAGAGATGCCAAAGTTGGGCACTTTTCACACTTTAACAACCCCGTGTTATCCTTATGAGGATAACTACAGGAAATCCCTCTCCCCAGACACCTGGAATCTAAATGGTGATCGGAAACCTTCTCAACTGAAGTCCAGTTCCGCTGCTAAGTATAACTTTCTAAGAGTTGTGAACAAATGACACATCACCAAGTCCCAGTCACCAAAGTCGAGGTCATATTCTATTGTGAAAGAGTGGAATGGCCCCACATTATTATACCCTCGTGTTTACCAGTGCCCCAAAGAGAAAACTGACAATCCACCCTGCCAACCTTGAAAAGCTGTGGTGGTGCACCCCCTGGTGGCAGTGGTAGGCATCCTCCTAGGGGATTCCTGTTGACTAGAAGTATTCCTTCCACCCTTACCTGCCCATGATTGGTGACTGATTCGGCCTAATTTCAGACTCAATCCTCAGTCTTTTTTCTTTCCACATTTCTGCTGTGGACCCTGAGAAAGAAGACTCCTACTAAGAAGTGTTCCTGGTGGCTAACTGGGCTCAATTTTTTTTCAAAACAGAGCCTAGTAACCATTTCTACACAGAGTCCTCTTACACAAACTTCACTTCAGGGAGAAGCCTGCAGTGAGCTGCCTGCCTCCTGACTGAACTGCCTGCGTACACTGTATTCCTGCTTTCTGAACCAACCCTTATAAAGGAGTTCATGGTATCTTATCTCAACCATTAAGACTAAGGCTTTCCCCATCCAATCAGAGCTGTGTAGCTGTAACCCATCAACATCTTCACCAACCAATCAGAGAGGTCCTGTTCTGACCAATCAAGAGGAAAGTTCTCTTAAGAACTGCTAGGATCAAATTGCTAGGACTTGAAGTCCTCATTTGAATAAAGATGGATCAATCTGGAACAAGTGGTGGGAACTTCTATCTATATAATAAAAATAATAAAATGCACTCCCCACTGGTTCTGGGTGCGCTTTCCCTTTCTATCGAAGACTGAAGATTGCATTTCCCCAGCTGGATCTGAAACATGGAAGATGTCTCACAGAAGCATAGTAGACTAGCCCAGAGCAGAGCAAAACTGTCTAGCCAGAGAGAGGCCTGGCCCTAGAGCCACCTCACAGCAGTGCTGAACCACAGATATGTTGCTTCATAATTGAACTATAACAATACTAAGTTGCTCCACCCCAGAGCTATTCTCATAGCTGTGATGTATCATAGTTGAGCTGTTTGCATTTTTAAAACTTTCCTTCCTCACAACACCCCAAACTTGGGATTCCTGTTGGTATTGAATTGGCACCAGTGACCATCGGTTGACACTTAGCAAAGTCTGACATTGAAGTGACTGCTGCATCACACACCTCACTCCCTGCCTCCAAGTGTTTGTTTCATTGGAGAGATTTTTCTCGAATGTTTGTTATTAGCCATACTGTCTTAAGGTACTTAAATATTTTACTTATTTAAAATTAAATTCCTTTCTCTGAAAATTGACACCTGAGATAGACAGGACTCATTCATAGCATTTCTTTTCTAGTCATTTAAGTCCTTGTTACTAAAAATGGGCCAGAGCATGGCATCCCCTGGAAGCTGCTTAGACATGTAAAATCTCAGGCATAGAGCATAACTGCTGAGTCAGAATCTGCATTTTAATAAAATCCACAGGTGATTCCTATGCACATTGAAGGCTGAGAAGTATGGATTTGGTTGGTACTTTCTCTTAGATGAGATGACTAAGTCTTCTTCAAAACTACCCATATTCATTGCCACCTACAAATTATGGCACTCAAGATTACATGTACCACTTAAAAAAGAACTTTCCATGTATCATTTGCTTTTAAACACCTTAAATATTGAATACCCAACAAAACCAATATCCCAATGTTTAAGCATTTAAAGTAATCTATAAGCAATACATTCTGAGGTCCCCAAGGAATAAAATGTCAGCTATATAATTAAACATTCATTTTTTTTAACATTTAGCTGTGAATAGCAGGTGCCTGCATTCTAGATAATATTCAAAGGAAGAATTTCTAAGTTAAATCCTATGCCTATTATAAACTCTGTTAGTTCAACACCACCACCACCACCAATTCATACATTTTAAACACGAAACAGGGTATAAAGTAAACTTTGAAACAGCAACATCAGAATTTGAGAATACAACCCTTCCGTGGTATAACACTTTTTATTTTTGTTCAAAGTATTTCCACCTCTAGTCTACATTAGTCATAGTCTCATTAGAAAATTATTCCAAAAATATCAAGCTTTTGAATAGATGACAAAAATTATTAAAGGGATCAAAATAGTTGTTTGAAATGTTAAAAATTGAGTGCAATAATTTTTAAAAACTTTTTATTTTGAAATAATTTTAAACGTAGAGAGTTGCAAAAATAACATAAAGAGTTCTTATTAACCCTTTGTAAACTTCCCCTGTTATCACTTTTAGTATTTATTATACAGTTATCAAATCAGTGAAATTAACACAGGTATACTACTAACTAAACTACAGAGTTTATTTAAATTTCACCACTTTTTCTTCTAAGGTCCTTCTTCTGTTCTGGTCTACTAGCCAGGATCCCACATTGTGTTCAGTGATTATTACTCCTTAGTCCCCTCTAATCTACAACACTTGTTTAGTCTTTACTTATTTTTCATGATTTTGACACTTTTGAAAGTGCTGATAATTTATTTTTAGCATGTTCCTCAATTTAGTTTTGCCTGATATTTTCTCATCATTTGCAAGAAGTTTTTTTGACAATGAAATGATGCTGAGTCCTCATTGCATCACATTAATAAGTTAGTGATACGAATATGTCTTATTGTTGGTGATGTTAACCTTGAGTACTTGGAGTTAATATTTTAGAAAGATACCTTAAAACTAAGAAAATCTTGTTTCTCCACAAAATTTCACCACACAATTTTAGCATCCATTGGTAGATCTTGCCCACAATAATGATTACTGGAGTATTTAATTGTTTTATAAAAGTTACTTGCCATTTCCCTAAAACATTGAATGACTACTAGAGAAGTCTTAAGTGTGTATAAGTAGGCTAGAAACTATAGGAGGGAGAAGAGGTGTATTCAAACAATAAAAAATGAGGGGGAAGCCCTGGCTGGCATAGCTCAGTGGACTGAGTGCGTACCTGCGAACCAGACGATCGCGGTTCAATTCCCAGTCAGGGCACATGCCTGGGTTGCAAACCGGTTCCTTACAGGCTAACTACCAGCAGGGGATGCACAAAAGGCAACCATACATTGATGTTTCTCTCCCTCTCTCCTTCCCCTCTATAAATAAATAAATAAATAAATAAATAAATAAATAAATAAAATCTTTAAAAAAAATGAGGGGGGAGGGGGAGGGAAACAAAAAGGCCCTTCTATAGATTATATTTATATCCTATATTGGTATCCTTATGAACTGCTTATATCAGTGCAGCACGCAACTTTAAGACCTCATAGGTAAAAATTTCACATTTCCATAGATATGAATCTACCAGTAAAAATTAAAATGCTATAAGACATAAAAGTGTGTTTTTAAAAGAACAAGAGTACTGTTCAGATTGGAATAAGATCAAATAATTGTCTATAAGATCCCAAACTTAGTGTTAGTAAAGTATATTAAATGAAGATGAGGTAGCTATTTACAATAAAAGTGATTGCATTTTTTATTTTTAAGCCATCCATATTTTATTAGTATTAACAATTTTTTGATAGACACCATTTCTGTCTTTATTTCCTTGAAGTAGTTTTTGTGAAGTTATCCTTGGTCACACCTATTGGGTATGTTATTTGTGACCACCAACTTCAAAATGTCATAGTTTTTGCTTTGTTTTCTTAAAATTATGAATTCTGCTCTCTCTGTACTGAAGAGAAATCTCAAACACACTGCAGAGCTCCTTGCCCCATGCAACAAATCACTTTTATTTTTTCCTAAGCAATAATATCTAGTTTTATGGCGAAGAGTAAATAATCTGTCAAAACCAGGTCTAAAATGAACCAGGAGCTAATTTTGGCTTTTCCACTGATATACAGGATTAGGAGAGTGTCACAATCTCAAAGCGATTCATTTTTTTATTTATAAAAACTAGTTTCTTTACTTTTCTTTACTTTTTCTAAGATGTAGGCTATCAGATCATTACTCATAGTGATATACTGTTATCAGAGAGTTTCAACTTTCTGATAGGACAGATTGCTAACCCCTCCCACAGTGAACACAAGCATAAATACTTTGGCTTTTGATCTTTGTGAATTCCTCATTATAGTAAGTATCACACATGAGGTGATTACTGAAATGTTTTATTGTTATGCAAAGTCTCATATGGACACTATTTCCCTAGCTCTTTAGAATTTCATGAGTAGAAAACATGATAAAGTAAGAATGTTTTAAACTCTGTCTGCATAATAATGGCACATTGGGGGAAATGGTAAAAATCAACTTTTTCAACACTCTGAAAACTAACCAAAGACTTTCAGCAGTGTCAAGTATATTTATTTAAGAAATAAATAGCTTAAGCAAGCTTTTTGGCATTTTAACTTGCTCTTTCCCACCCTCATTTTCCAGCATCATGTTAGCTTTGAAAACAAATAGCTCATAGTTATGGTGAAAACAAGCATCCTAGCAGCCACTGGAATGAGCAGAATGTTTTAATTTGATGTGCCTGATAGTTCTCTGAAAGACATCTTTTTATGTAACTTGACTATAGTACACTGAATACAAATAACTTTTTGCCTATGGAAATTTGTTGAAAATGATCAGTGAAAATTGTTTAACATTATGGCTTCTTGAAGTTTTGAATAACAGATGGGTCAAACAGAGTAACAAAAAAGCTTAAAAATAAAAAGTGGATGATGAGAGGTCAATAGGGGGCTTTGAAAACTCTTAATACCTGGAAATACCTAGAAAGCCACACACATATATAGGGTGTTGTGCATGTCCATACAAAGGAAAAATTTTAAAGACCCTGTAAGTCCTCACTTCTGACAGATTGGAGGCTCTGCACAGGTAAAAAGAGAATAAGAGATTTGTAAACTGCCTGTCTGATTTTGAAGTCATGCCTCAATATACACACACTGAGCCTCTTGGCAAAGAATAGGAGACTTGTTGGTTCCAGGCATATAAGGAAATCTCTGTAAACCTATAGTTGACCAGTATATTAACCAAGGAAATAGTTCAGTGGCTACCAATGACAAAGAATGATAGTTTTGCAGAATTAGTTTAGAAAAGTCACTGAAAACAAGCAAACAGAACCACAACAAACCCTAGAGAGAATAGTCTTATTTTTATAGTTATCACACTATTTTTATTTAATATGTCTGGTTTTCAACAAAAAATTATGAGTCATGCAAACAAAAAAAAGAAAATATAGTTTATAGCAGAAAAAAATACCAGTCAGTAGAAACTGTACCTGAGGAAGGCCAGCCATTAGACATATTAGAAAAAGACTTTAAATCAACTATATTAAATGTGCCCTAAGAACTAAAAACAAGTTTAAATATCTAAAGAAAAGTATATGAAAAATAAGTACAATCATTGAAATAAAAAATTCACTAGAGGCTCTGAACAAATTATTGAAGAGGCTGAAGAAATAATTACCAAGCTTGAAGATTCAGAATATCTAATCTGACAAAGACAAAAAAATGGAATAAAATGAGTCGAGCCTCATAGAGATGTGGCACATCATCAAGTGTAGCAAAATACGTATAATGGCAATTCCACATGGAGAATGGTGAAAAAAATAAAATATTTAAAGAAATAAAGGCTGAGATTTTCCTAAATTTGATGAAAATATTATTCTACAGTCCAGGAAATTCAACAAATTCCAAGTACTATAAACACAAAAAGATTCACATCTAGTTCCATTATAATCAAAGTGCTGAAAGACAAAACAATATTGAAAACTATAAGAAAAGAGAGACATTATAATTAAGGGATTCTTAATAAGATTAACAGCAGATTTCTCATCCTAAACTATGAAAGTCATCAGGCAGTGGAATGACATACACAAAATGTTGAAAGAAAAATATTGTTGACCAAGAATCTATACCAGCAAAACTATCCTTGAAAAATATAGAAATTTTAAGATAGTTACAGATTTTTTTAAAATTATGAACTAGCAGACTTGATCTACAGGAAATACTGATGAGAGAGGGTCCTCAGGCTGAAATAAAAGGACACTAGAAAGTAACTAAGATTCATTTGAAGAAATAGAAATTGCAGCGAACTACTAGGTTATATAAAAGACACTATAAGTGTGGAGTTTTTTCCTTCATACTTTTAAAACACTAACTTTAAAAGACAACCACAACCTAAGTGTCCATGAGTAAATGAGTAGATAAAAAACTATGATACATTTATACAATGGAATATTATGCAGCAGAAAGAAAAAAGGAGCGCCTGTCTTTTGTGACAGCATAGATGGCACAGGAAATGAGCCAGGTTGTGAAAGACAGATACTGTGTGATCTCATCTATAAGTGGAACCTAATCAACAAAACAAACAAACAAGTAAAATATAACCAGAGACATTGAAATAAATAATAAACTGACAGTAACCAGACTGGAATGTGGAGGGGGATGATGGAGGAAAGAGGAGGAAGGTTCATCAAGAAACATATAAAAAGGACACACGGACAGAGCCAGAGGGTGATAGGATTGAGGGTGGGAGGTGGGGGTGGATGGGGCATGGAAAGTGGTGGTAGGAAAATGGAGACAACTATACTTGAAACAAGAAAAAGAAAGAAAATAATGAAAAATTTTAAAAAGACAACTGCATAAAGCTATAATAATAAAACTGTATTAACGATTAAAAATTACATTAAAGAAGTAATTAGGATGGCAGAAGCAGCATTAAGGATGGGGAGTGAGTAGAGTTATATTTATTTAGCAAACCTTTTCATAAAAGTGAACTTAATGTGATATTAATCTGACATATTGTTACGATGTCACTTATGGCTCTCAAAAATAACTAAGAAAATAACTTTAAAAAAGATTTTATTTATTTATTTTTAGAGAGAAGGGAAGGAAAGGAGAAAGAGAGGGCGAGAAACATCAATGTGTGGTTGCCTCTCACTCTCCCCTCACTGGGGACCTGGCCTGCAACCCAGGCATGTGCCCTGACTGAGAATCCAACTGGTGACCCTTTGGTTCACAAGCCCATGCTCAGTCCACTGAGCCACAACAGCCAGGACAGAAAATAACTTTTAAAAAGTAAAGTAAATGACAAGAAAATTAAAAGAATACCATAGAAAATATGCATGTAACACAAAATACACAAACAATGAAAACTAGAGAAACAAAACAATGCAAGACATGTAACAATTAGAAAAGTGGTAGATATAATTGTAATTTCTACCTTATCAAAAATTATACTAAATGGAAATAGATTAGATGCTAAAAATCAAAGGTAGAGGAAAGAATAGGCAAAACAAAGTATGATTTAAGTATATTCTTTCTACAGGAAACACACATAGGTTGATATTAAAAATATGGGGAAAATATATCATGCAAACAATTTCTAAAAGGGCTGAATAGCTATACTAATATAAAGAAAAATTGACTTTAAGACAAAAATTGTTACTAAAGACAAAGACATTTTATTTTTTAATATATTTTATTGATTATGCTATACAGTTGTCCCAATTCTTTCTCCCCTTTATTCCCCTCCACCCTGCACCCCCCTCCCATCATTATTCCCCTACCTTAGTTCATGTCCATGGGTCATACACATAAAGTTCTTTGGCTTCTCCACTTCCTATATTATTCTTAACCTCCCCCTGTCTATTTTGTACCTACCATTTATGCTTCATCTTCCCTGTACCTTTTACCAGCTCTCATTCTCTCCACTCCCATCCCAGATAATAACCCTCCATGTGATCTCCATTTCTGTTATTCTGTTCTTGTTCTAGTTTTTTGCTTAGTTTGTTTTTGTTTTTGTTGTTTTAGATTCGATTGTTGATAGTCATGAGTTTGTTGTCATTTTACTATTTGTATTTTTTATCTCCTTCTGTTTCTTAGATAAGTCCCTTTAAAATGTCCTATAATAAGGGCTTGGTGATAATGAACTCCTTTAACTTGACCTTGTCTGGGAAGCACTGTATCTGCCTTTCCATTTTAAATGATAGCTTTGCTGGATAGAGTAATCTTGGATGGAGATTCTTGCCTTTCGGGACTTCAGAATAGTTCTTCCCATCCACTTCCTGATTTTAAGGTTTCTTTTGAGAAATCAGCTGATAGTCTTATGGGTGCTCCTTTACAGATAACTGTATCCTTTTCTCTTTCTTCTTTTAAGATTCTCTCTTTATTTTGAATATTGGGTAATAGAATTATGATGTGCCTTTGTGTGGGCTTCCTTGGGTCCAACTTCTTTGGGGCTCTCTGAACTTCCTGGACTTCCTGGAAGTCTATATCCTTTGCCAGATTAGGGAAGTTTTTCTTCATTATTTATTCAAATAAGTTTGCAATTTCTTGTTCTTCCTCTTCTCCTTCTGGTACCCCTATGATTTAGATGTTGGAAAGTTTAAAGTTGTCCAGGAAGCTCCTAAGCCTCTGCTCATTTTAAAAAATTCTTGTTTCTTCCTTCTGTTCTGATTGAATGTTTATTTCTTTCTTCTGCTTCAAACTGTTAATTTGAGTCCCAGTTTCCTTCCCTTAATTTATGGTTCCCTGTACATTTTTCTTTATTTCACTTTTCATAGCCTTCACTTTTTTCTGTATTTTTTTACCATACTCAACCATTTCTGTGAGCACCCTGATTACTAGTGTTTGGATCTGTGCAACTGATAGGTTGACTATATTCTTGTTGCTTTGCTCTTTTTCTGGAGTTTTAATCTGTTCTTTCATTTGGGCCATATTTCTTTGTCTAGCAACACCTGTTATGTGGGAAGTGGTGGAGCTTTAGTTATTCTCCATGATGAGGCAATCTTCTTTGCTGTGATGTGGTGTTGTCTGTGAGAGGGGAGTCAAAGAGGGAACAATCCCACTTTCTCCACTATGGTCCCACTTTCTGTCACTTTCCTTGTTTCCCACTAGCATATTGCAACCTTTCATGTGCTGATTCATGGGTAGGTGGATTTGTGTACATTTTAGGACCCTGTGGGTCTCTCTAATGAACTCTTCTGTGAGGCTGGGGGTTTCTCCCACCATCACAACCCCCATTGATTTTTTACAGCCTGGGGTTTTGGGTCTCTAGTTTCTTGCCCTGACACCTTAAGTTTCATGGTTTGTCTCACTCCCCTGTAATTCTCCTCGGCTTGTCTGTGCATGAATGTGGGATCGCCCACCTGGTACTCCAGCTCCCACCTTGCTGCATGTCCTCTCCACCATGCCTACTGTCTAGGTGAATATTTCTTTAACTCCTTGGTTGTTGGACTTCCATGCAAATGTTTTTCTGGCAGTTCTGATTGTTCTTTATTTTTAAATTGGTTGTTATCCCCCCCTCTTTTGGGGTTGTGTGAGGAAGCAAAGTGTTTCTGCCTATGCCTCCATCTTGGCCAGAACTCTCACAGATTTTTTTGATGGGCAACCCAAGATATGGGTTGCTTCCATATCTTGGCTATTGTAAATAGCCCTGACATGAATCTAGGGGTGTGTATGTTCTTTCAAATTAGTGTTTTGGGTTTCTCCAGTTATATACCCAGAAGCAGAGTTGCTGAGTCATAAGGCAGTTTCATTTTAATTTTTTTGAAGAACGTCCATGGTGTTTTGCCTAATAGCTCCTTCAATTTTCATTCTTACCAAGAGTGCCTGAAGGCTCCCTTTTCTTCACATCCTTAACCAACATTCTTTTGTTGATTTATTGATGATAGCTATTCTGACAGGTGATATCTCAGGCGAGGTGATATCTCACTGCGGTTTTAGTTTGCATTTCTCTGGTGATTAGTGAGACTGAGCATCTTTTCATATGTCCATTGGTCATTTGTACGTTTTCTTTGGAGAAGTATCTATTCAGTCCTCTGTCCGTTTTTTAAATTGGATTGTTTAGTTTGTTGTTGTTGAGTAGTATGGCTTTTGAAATTAAATTTTGGATATTAAACCCTTATTTGATGTATCAGTGGTGAATATGTTTTCCCTTTGAGCAAGATATCTTTTTGTTTTGTTGATGGTTTCCTTCACCAGGCAAAAACTTTTTAGTTTGTTGTAGTCCCATTTATTTAATTGTTCTTTTCTTTCCCTTGCTAATGGACATATATCAGAAAAAAAATAATGCTAATAGAAATGTCAGAGACTTTACAGCCTATGTGGTTTTGAGTTACATTTAAGTATTCAATACATTTTGAGTTTATTCTCACATATGGTGTAACAAGAATATCTAGTTTCATTTTCTAAAGATTTTATTTATTTAAAATTTGAGAGAGGGGGGAAGGGAGGGAGAAAGAGAGGGTGAGAAACATCAGTGTGTGGCTGCCTCTCATGTGCTCCCAATTGGAGACCTGGCTCTCAACGCAGGCATGTGCCTTGACTGGGAATTGAACAGGTGGCCCTTTGGTTTGCAGGCCAACATTCAATCCACTGAGCCACACCAGCCAGGGCTAGTTTCATGTATTTGCATGTATCTGTCCCAATTTCCCAACACTATTTATTGAGTAGACTGTCTTACACCACTGTATGTTCTTGTGTCTTTTGCATATATTAATTAACCATATAGGCATGGGTTTATTTTCAGACTTTTTGTTTTGTTCCACAGATCTATGATATTACTGTTTTTATGTCAGTGCCATGGGATTTTGGTTACTATAACCTTTTAGTATAGTTTGATATCAGGCAGAATGATCCCTCCAAATTTGTTCTTCTTTCTCAAGATTGCTGTGGCTATTTCAGTTCTTTTGTTTTCATATAAAATTTTGGTTATTTGTTCTAGTTCTGTAAAAACACTATTGGTATTTTGATAGAAATTGCATTGAATCTATAGATTGCTTTGGGTGGTATGGATATTTTAAGGATATCAATTCTCCCTTTCCATGAGCACTGTATATCCTTCCATTTATTTGCATCATCTTCAATTTCTTTCTTCCTTGTCTTATAATTTCCTGAGTACAAGTCTTTTACCTTCTTGGTTAAATTTATTTTTAGGTATTTTATTTTTTGATGAAATTGTAAATGGGATTTTTTAATAGTTTCTTTTTCTGATAGTTCATTATTGGTGTATAAAAATACAACTGATTTGTGGGTGTTTATTTTTTATCCTGTCACTTTAGTGAATTCATTTATCAGTCCTATCAGTTTTTGGTGGAATCTTTAGGGTTCTTTATATACAGCATTACATCACCTGCAAATAAGGGCAATTTTAGTTCTTTCTTTCAATTTGACTGTATTTTATTTCTTCTTGTCTGGCTAGTGAGTCTAGGACTACCAGTACTATGTTGAGTAAGAGTGGTGAAAGCAGACATCCCTCTCGTGTTCCTGATCTTATGACAATGCCTTTAGCTTTCCCTTACTGAGTATGATGTTGGCTGTGGCCATACACATATTATGTGGCCATCTATGGCCTTTTATGTTGAAATCTGTCTCCTCTATTCCCACTTTGCTAAGTGTGCTTATCATGTGTGGGTGCTAGAGTAATAAATAACTTGAAACTAAAACTGAAGAACAATTTAATTTACAAAAATATAAAAAAGAATACAATTCTTGGGAATATTTAATTAAACAAGTTCACTGAGGCCCTTGGCATGTAGCTCACTTGATTAGAGCACCTTCTCAATGCACCAAAGTTGCACATTCGCTCTCTGATCAGGGCACAAACAAGAAGCAACCAATGAATGCATAAGTAAGTGAAATAATTGATAGGTTTCTTTCTGTTTCTCTCTTTGTCTCTCTCTCTAAAAAAATATCAGTAAAAAAAACAAGCCCAGTGAAAGCTACAAACCACCATTGAAATAAACAAGAGACACAAATTAGCAGAAAAAAACATTTTATGTTCTTTGATTACATTACTTTGTATGGTCTTGATGGTACTAGTCTTTAAATTGCTCTATAGATGGAAATGAATACTTATTAAAATACAAGCTTCCCTTTTGCAGACATTAACAAGTTGATTCTTGAACTCATGTGGATGTGGATGTGGATTCCAGTTTCCAGTCCAACAGATAGAGATTAGAAGTCATCCCTCTGTCCTAAAAAGTTTACCAATATCTTTTAACAGAAATAAAGAAATGAAAAAATAACCAAAAAGTCATCAATACTTTTTAAATTCATAAAAGAAGTGAAATGACCAGGCAAACTCTTGCCCTGAACATAGTAGAGACAGACAGGCAAATATAGAAAATTCCAATTTATCACAGCAGAAACCCCTGAACACAAACCTCTGAGGGAACCAATAGAAGTAAAAGAATATGTAACTTATTATTGATGAATTGTTGAAGGTTGGACAAGTCTGAGAGTTAAAAACTTTGGGGAGTATAACCAGTAACAGCTGGGATCCCACACTTTTTAAAAAAAGATTTTATTTATTTATCTTTAGAGGGGAAGGGAAAGAGAGAGGGAGAGAAATATCAATGTATGGTTGCCTCTCATATGTCCCCTGCCGGGGCAACCCAGGCATGTGCCCTGACTGGGAATCAAACCACGATCCTCCGGTTCACAGACCAACGCTCAATCCACTGAGCTACACCAGCCAGGGCCCAAACTTTTGATTTTTACCCCTCAGGGCTTACCAGATTTTTGCCACACTTTTGGGAGAAGAGTTTTCTTATGCTTCCAGAGGAACCGGGGAAAAGGATACAGTTTAAAATATGACTGAATAACTACAGCTTAAAATACTAGCAATTTATCAGAGCCTAAGCAACTTGGACGAAGGAAAATGCCTAACTCCAGCCCAACCTAGCCATCTTGTCTCACCTAAGGGGGTTGGGGAAAGAACTGAGAAGCACCTGTGAAGTTCACAGCTAGAGGCATAGGCTCACTAAAAGACTGAGACCTAATGATGGGATGATAGAATGCTCCCCCTCTCACTTCACCTCACTACCACATTATTAAAGGCCTATTTATTGCAGTTTCATTTGCCCTGAACATCATGTCAGATTATCAAGAAAATATTATAAGACACATTTAAAAGCAAATAACAATTTGAAGACAAAGAGCAAGCATCAGACTTAGACTCAAGCATGAGAGGAATGTTGGAATAATCAGACCAAGAAGCAAAACAACTAAGATCACCACAGAGAGTGTTCTAATGTACAAAGAAGACACTGTACAAAAAAGATGTGCAGTGAAACAGAGATGTATATTCTAAGAAAGAATAAAAAAGAAATGCAAGGGATCAGAAATACTATGATAATAACTTAGGTAAGAATTTCTAACTTGAGGATATGTCAACTGAAACTTCGAAAATGGAAATGCAGAGAAAAAAGACTGAAAAAATATAGTACTGAATATCTAAGAATTGTGGGATTACTACAAATGGTGTTAACATATGTGTAGTGGAAATACCAAAAGGGCAATAAAGGCAGAAAGAAACAGAAAAATTTGGAGTAATAATGACGGATAATTTCCACTGAATTAATGTTAGACACCCAACCACAGATATAGGAAGCTCAAAGAACACTAAGAAGGATAACTTCCAAGAAAGGATTACATCTAGGGCATATCACCATCAAACTTTAGACAATCAGACAGAGAAAGATATTGAAATAATCCAAACAGGAAATATTGCATCTGTAGATAAGAATTACATCTAACTTCTCTTCAGAAATCATGCAAGTAAAAAGAGAGTGGTGTGATACATTTAGTATTGAGAGGAAAAACACCAACCTAGACTACACTACTCTTCACCAGTGTAAGAGAAAGACTTTCTCAGAAATTGAGGAAATTTGTTCCAAGTATACTTGCCCTGGAAGAAATGTAAAAGAAGTTTTTCATAGAGAAAAAAATTATATATGTCAGAAACTTGGGTCTACATGAAGAAGAGTATAGGAGAAAGAATAAGTAAAGGTAAATTAAATAACAACAGTATATTTATGTATGCTTATATCTTTACATATTCTTAGGCATAAGGAAAAAATGACAGCAATGAGCAATGATACAAAGGACAAAAGGAGGAATTTGGGTTATCTTGTTATTATAGGTTTTTTTTCTTTATTTTTAGAGAGAGGGAAAGGGAGGAGAAAAGAGAGAGAGAGAAATATCAATGTGCGGATGCCTCTCGCATGCCACCCCCAGGATCTAGTTCACAACCCAGGCACATGTCCTGACTGGAAATCAAAACCAGCAACCCTTTGGTCCACAGGCTGGCACTCAATACATTGAACAACTCCAGCCAGGGCCATTACAGACTATTTTGACTAACTATGAAACAGTGTCTCATTATTTGAAAGTGAATTTGAATAAGTTGTAAACGCAAACTCTAGAGCAACCACAATATAAGTATAACTGATATGCTAAAAAAAGGAGAGAAAATGGAATTACATAAAATGTTAAACAAAAACCACACATGTTAGAAACAATGGAGGGCTAAAATAGGAACAAAAAAAGCAAGGGCAATGAATAGAAAATCTTAACAAATGTGGTAGATATTAATTTAACTGTATCAATAATCACCTTAAACACCAATGGCCTCGATGCACCAATTAAAACTCGTAAGTTGTCAGAGTGGATCAAAAATAAGGCTCAATGATATATTTATTGTCTTCAAGAGACGTGCATAAAATGTGAAGCTACATAAAGGCTAAAATAAAGGGGCAGAGAAAGATACACTGTGCTAACACTAATAAAAAGAAATCAGTAGTAACTATATTAATCTCAGACATTTCAGACTTCAAAGCAAAGAAAGTTATTAGGGACAAAAAGGGTCATTACATAGTAATAAAGGGCTCAAATCTTCACAAAGACATAACAACATGTGTATATCCTTAATAACAGAATGTCAAAATACATGAAAAAAACTGATAGAATTGCAAGGAGAAAAAGATAAACTCATCTTATAGTTGGATACATCAACAGTCCTCTTCCAGAAATAGATTTAGCAAGCAGAAAATCATTTAGGATATAGTTGAACTCAATAGTACTATCAATAAACTAGATATGTTTGACATCTATTGATTATTTCATTCAACAATAGTAGAATACGCATTCCTCTCAAAATCACATTGGGCATTTACCAAGATAGACCATATTTTGGGGCATAATACCTACCATAACAAATTCAAAAGAATAGAAATAATACAAAGTATGCTCTCAGATCACAACTGAATTAAAATAGAAATTAATAACCAAAAGAGAGCTGGAAAATTCCTAAATATTTGGAGATTAAATAATATATTTCCAAATACCACATGTATCAAAGAAATAATCTCAAGAAAAAGAAAAAAAAACATTTTGAGTAAAATAAAAATGAAAACACAACTTACCAAAATTTTGAGGATGCAGTGAGAGTTGTGCTTAGAGGGAAATTTAGAGCATTCAGTGCACATATTAGAAAAGAAAAAAATCTAAAATCAATAATCTTAGCTTCCATCTTAGGAAACTTCAAAAAGAAAGAACTTAAATACAAGTGAGCAGAAGAAAAGGAATCATTAAAAAAGAGAGCAGAAATCAATGAAATTGAAAACACAAAATCAATAAGAAAATCAACAAAATAATAAATTAGTTTTTTGAAAAGATCCAAAAAATCAATAAGCCTCTAGTTAGGTTGATTTACAAAGGAAAGAAGACCAATTATTAATATAGGAAATGAGGGTCATCACTATTAATCTTATATATATTAAAAGAACAATAAAGAAGTATTAGAAATAACTCTATGCCCACAACTTTGATAATCTAGATAAAAAGGACCAATTTCTTAAAATGTGCCAAAACTCACTCCAAAAGAAACAGACAATTTGAGTAGGCTTATACCTATTAAAGAATTCACAACAGCATGGATGGATCTGGAGAGCATTATGTTTAAGTGAAATAATCCAGACAGTGAAAGACAAATATCACATGATCTCACTTACAAGTGGAGCCTAATCAACAAAACAAACAAGCAAGCAAAATACAACCAGAGGCATTGAAATAAAGAAAAAACTGACAGTAACCATAGAGGAGGTAGGAGGTGATAACGGGGGTGGGGGAAGGGTCACCAAGGAACATGTATAAAGGACACATAGACAAAGTCAAAGGGGAGTAGGATTGAGGGTGGGAGGTGGGGATGGCTGGCATGGGTGGGAGTGGTAGGGAGAAAATGGAGATAATTGTACTTGAACAACAATAAAGAAAAAGAGAGAGGGGGAAAAGAGAAGTTGAATTAATAATTAATAACCTTCCAAGCAAAAACACAAGGCTTGAATGAGTTAACTGATCAATTCCACCAAACATTTAAGAAAGTAAATTCTCTATAATCTCTCTCATAAGATAGAAACACAGAGAGTAATTTCTAACTTACTCTATGAGGCTAGAATTACCACAGTACTAAAACCAGATGGAAACATTACAAGAAAAGAAAACCACAGGCTGCCCTGGCTGGTGTAACTCAGTGGATTGAGCGTGGGCCAGAGAACCAGACAATCGCAGTTCAATTCCCAGTCAGGGCACATGCTTGGGTTGCAGGCCAGTTCCCAGCAGGGGACATATGAGAGGCAACCATACATTGATATTTCTCTCCCTCTCTCCTTCCCTTCCCCTCTAAAGATAAATAAATAAAATCTTTAAAAAAAAAAAGAAAACCACAGGCTGGTATCTCTCATGAACATAGATACAAAATTCATCAAAAACATTGACATATCAAGTCTAAGAATATATGCAAAGAATTATACACCAGGACCAAGAGGGATTTATTCCTGGTATGCAAAGCCAGTTCAACATTCAAAAATCAATTTATGTAATTCGCATCAATAAGCTAAAGAAAAAAATCACCTGATCATATCAATAGAAAAGATATTGGTAAAATCCAACCCCCAATTATGATAAAAACTTTTATTAAACTAGGAGTAGATCAAAATTCCTCAACTTGGTCAAGAATATCTCCAAAAGGCTTATAGCTAACATCATACTTAATGATGACAAAGTAGAGGCTTTATGACAATACTACTTCTCAACATCATAGAAACCATAGCTACTTCAATAAGACAAGAAATAGAAATAAAGGGTAGACAGAAAAAGGAAGAAATAAAAGTTTCTTTTTTAGCAGATGACATGATGATTTATATAGAAAATCCAAATGAATCAATAAAAGGACTTCCTGAAACTGATAAACAATTTAGCCAGATTTCAGGATTCAAAGTTAATATATAAAACTCTATTGGTTTTCTGTATAGCAGCAGTGAACAAGTGAAATGAAATGAAGAACAATTTAAGGTACCCAAAATTACTTAGATATAGAGACTGGGGAAGATGGCTGCAGAGTAGGACAAAGGATTTCGCTTCCCTTCACGCACCAGAGAAAAACCGGGCTGATCTGTGGAGGAGCGCAACGTATAGCCAACAGGCACCCAGCATATAGGAAGGCAGGACTCCAGAGAGTGTAGCGGACACTGAATGACCAGAGGTTGAGGAGAGGAGACGACCGCAGATCATCAAGGTATGAGGGAACAGCGCAGAGGCTGCAGGCTCTCTACCAGCCAAGCCAGGGCCCTGGCTGGGCCGCCTTGATCTCTGAGAGCCAAGGGTGGGCAACAACAACAACCCTGGGAGAGAACTAGTCACCAGGCACCCTCTCTAACCAGCAGGGCACAGATTGGAAAACACCAGGAGAGATCGGTTTGCCTGTAGTGGCAGAGAGAGGAGTGGGCATTGGGAAGTAAGCCAGAGAGCTCTGATAACCCGTGGAGTCAGGCTGTGGTTGCCAGTTTGGGGAACTGAGTGGCCCCGGCATTCCCAGTAGCTTAAGCCGGCTCTCCCTCAGTCTCGGGGAGCTTCGGGATACTGGCAGTGCCCCTGGAAGAACACCACTCACCAGCTCCCTCCCTACCCAGCCGGGTGCAGACTGAGAAGCACCGGGAGTTCAGTTGTGGTTACCAGCTTGGAGATCTAGGAGTCCCCATGCATTCCCGGTAGCGTGCATTCCCTGTGGTGCGCATTCCCTATACCGGGGAACTCGAGTTGGCGCTCCCACAGTCTCAGGGAGCTGTGGGCTACTGGCAGACTGAGAAGCACCGGGAGTCAGGCTGTTATTGCCAGTCAGGCTGTTATTGCCAGCTTGGAGAACTGAGAATGCGGGACTTGACCCTGCACTCCGGCAGCCTCGGGAGCTGCGGGCTACTGGCAGGGCCCCTGAAAGAGCACCAGTGGGGAACTGAGAGCTCGGGACTTGGGCCTGCACTCCTGCAGCCTTCGGGAGGTGAGGGCTGCTGGCAGGGCCCCTGAAAGAGTGCCAGTCACCAGCTCCGTCCCTACCCAGCTGGGCTCAGACTGAGAAGCACCAGGAGTTAGGCCGTGGCTGCTGGCTTGGAAGAATTGTGAGTCGCCCTGTGTGTGCAGCCACAGCACGGGGAAAGGTCCAGGCCCAAGCCTGGGAGACGAGGAAAGCCTGGCTAGAGTGCGCGCCCTCACGCCAGGCCAGAGCTGGGAAGCCTGGGGAAAAACCTGCTCTCAGCAGGGACAGGAGAGCGGCACCATTCTGGATCTTGGGGGGGCACTGGCGAGACCAGCTAACTTCACTGAGATGAGAGAAAGGCCACACTAATAGCCCCTCAGGCTGCTGCAGCTACTGAGACCAGAAGAAAAGGTTTGACTAGCTGGAAACCAACAAGAGGAGTAGGTGGAAGTGGAGAACACCAAGATACCTACAGGAGACTGCACCACTGAATCTCACAGGCATCCTACCACAGAAGTTGAAGCCATAAACCCAGGAAACCAGAACAGATTACTTTAAGAAGCTGGCGCCAACAAGAAGAGCAACACAAACAATGCGAAGACAAAGAAACAATCCCCAAATGAAAGAAAAGGAGGAGGTCTCAGAAAGAATGTTAGATGAAATAGAGGCAAGCCAACTATCAGATATTGAATTCAAAGCACTGGTTATCAGAAAATTCAAAGAGCTTACTACGAGCTACCAGAAACTACAGGGTAGCTACAGTGAACTCTCTGCAAACTACACCAACGTGAAAAGGGAAATAGAAACCATCAGTAAAGGCCAAGAGGAAATGAAAAATACAATTTCTGAACTAAAGAACACAGTATAAGGTATGAAGAATAGAATGGATATGCTGGAAGATCACATAAGTGAGATTGAAGACAGGATAGAAAGAATCTCAAGACAGACCAAGTAACAGAAAAGAGAATCAGAAAAAATGAGGAGAATTTAAGAGAAATGCAAGACAACATGAAACGTAATAATATCTGAATAATAGGAATACCAGAAGGAGAAGAAGAACAAGGGATAGAAAACCTACATGAAAGACTAATAACGGAAAATTTTCCTAAGTTGAGGAGAGATAAAGTCACACGGATCCAGGAATCACAGAGAGTCCCAAGCAGGTGGAACCCAAAGAGGCCTACTGCAAGACACATCATCATCAAAATGGCAAAACTCCAAGACACAGAGAGAATCCTAAAGGCAGCAAGGGAGAAAAACGAAGTAACATACAAGGGGGTCCCAATAAGGTTGGCTACTGACTTCTCAATGGAAACATTCCAAGCAAGAAGAGAATGGCAAGAAATATTCCAAGTAATGAGAAACAGAGGCCTACAACCAAGGCTACTGTACCCAGCAAGGCTCTCAATCAAGATAGAAGGCCAAATAAAGAGCTTCCAAGACAAAAGAAGTCTAAAAGAATACGCCTCCACAAAACCTGCTCTACAAGAATTACTAAAAGGGCTGCTTTAAGGAAAGGAAGGAAAAGAGAGAGACAGAGAGGAACACAGGTACATAAATGGCAATGAATAAGTACCTTTCGATAATAACTTTAAACGTAAATGGATTAAATGCACCAATTAAGAGACATAGAATAGCTGAATGGATAAGAAAGCATGACCCACACATATGCTGCCTACAAGAGACTCACCTGAGGACAAAAGACCACCACAGACTGAAAGTGAAAGGATGGAAACAAATTTTCCAAGCAAATGGACATGAAAAAAAAGCCGGGGTAGCAATCCTCATATCAGACAAAATAGACTTCAAAAAAAAGGCTATAAAGAGAGACCCAGAAGGTCACTTCATAATACTCAAGGGAAGAATCCACCAAGAAGACATTAACATCATAAATATATATGCACCCAACACAGGAGCACCCAAATATATAAAGAAAATCCTAGAGGACCTCAAGAAAGATATTGACAGCAACACAATTATAGTAGGGGATTTTAACACCCCACTGTCAAAAATGGACAGATCTTCCAAACAAAATATCAACAAAGATATAGCAGCATTAAACGACACTCTAGAAGAAATGGACCTAATTGATATATATAGAGCCATCCATCCCAAAGAAACTAAATACACTTTCTTTTCAAACGCACATGGAACATTTTCAAAGATAGATCACATGATAGGACACAAAACCAGTCTCAACAACTTCAGGAAAATAGAAATCATACCAAGCATCTTCTCTGATCACAAGGGACTGAAATTGGAAACCAACCCCACAGGAAAAAACCCAAAACACCCAAAATCATGGAGACTGAATGGTAGGCTATTGAACAATGAATGGGTCAAGATTGAAATTAGGGAGGAAATCAAAAAACTCCTTGAAACAAATGAAAATGAACTCACCACAACCCAAAATTTATGGGACACAGTGAAGGCAGTCCTGAGAGGGAAGTTCATAGCGATACAGGCTCACCTAAAGAGGATAGAAACATTTCAAACAAACAACCTAACCCAACGCCTGCAAGAACTCGAGGAACAACAACAAAGACAGCCCAGAGCAAGTAGAAGGAAGGAAATAACCAAGATCAAAGCAGAATTAAATGACATAGAGACTAAAAGCACAATTCTAAAGATCAATGAATCCAGGAGTTGGTTTTTTGAAAAGATAAACAAAATAGACAAACCTTTAAGTAGGCTCATTAAGAAAAGAAGAGAGAGGACACAAATAAACACAATCAGAAATGAAAGAGGAGAGATTACAACTGATACCACAGAAATAGAAAGGATTGTAAGAAATTACTATGCGGAACTGTATGCCAAGAAATTTGAAAACCTGGGTGAAATGGACAAATTTCTAGAAAAATATAATCTTCCAAAACTCAATGAAAAAGAAGCAGAAAACCTGAACAGGCCAATAACAGCAAATGAAATTGAAGAAGTAATCAAAAAACTCCCATCACACAAAAGCCCTGGGCCAGATGGTTTCACAGGAGAATTCTACAAAGCTTTTAAGGAAGAGCTAACCCCTATTCTTCACAGACTATTCCAAAAAATCCAAAAGGAGGGAAAACTCCCCAACTCTTTCTATGAAGCCAGCATCACCCTAATCCCAAAGCCAGATAGAGACACAACAAAGAAAGAAAATTACAGACCAATATCACTGATGAACATAGATGCTAAAATCCTCAACAAAATATTGGCAAATCGCATCCAACAATATATCAAAAAGATCATACACCACGACCAAGTGGGATTCATCCCGGGGATGCAAGGATGGTTCAATATACGCAAATCAATAAATGTAATACACGAAATAAACAAAAGCAAAGACAAAAACCACATGGTCATATCAATAGATGCGGAAAAAGCTTTTGATAAGGTACAACACCCATTTATGATAAAGGTACTCAGCAAGGTGGGAATAGAGGGAACATTCCTCAATATAATAAAGGCCATATATGAAAGACCTACAGCCAACATCATACTCAATGGGCAAAAACTAAAAGCTTTTCCACTAAGATCAGGTACAAGACAAGGTTGCCCACTTTCACCACTTCTATTCAATATAGTATTAGAAGTTCTAGCTGCAGCGATCAGACAAGAAAAGGAAATAAAAGGCATCCAAATCGGAAAGGAGGAAACAAAACTGGCATTGTTTGCAGATGACATGATAGTGTACATGGAAAACCCTATAGCCTCTACCAAAAAACTGCTGGAACTAATAAATGAATTTGGCATAACAGCGGGATACAAAGTTAATATCCAGAAATCAAAGGCATTTTTGTATACCAACAATGAAGCAGCAGAAGCAGAAATCAGGAAAAAAATCCCATTCGATATAGCAAAAAGAAAAATAAAATATCTGGGAATAAACCTAACCAAGGAGGTAAAAGACCTGTATGCAGAAAACTACACAACACTGAAGAAAGAAATCAAGGAAGACACAAATAAATGGAAACATATACCGTGTTCATGGATTGGAAGAATTAACATCATCAAAATGTCCATACTACCCAAAGCAATTTACAGATTCAATGCAATACCTATTAAAGTACCAATGGCATATTTCACAGACATAGAACAAACACTTCAAAAATTTATATGGAACCATAAAAGACCCCGAATAGCAGCTGCAATTTTGAGAAAGAAGAACAAAGTAGGAGGGATCACAATACCTGATATCAAACTGTATTACAAGGCCACTGTAATCAAAACAGCCTGGTACTGGCACAAAAACAGGCACATAGACCAATGGAATAGAACAGAGAGCCCAGAAATAAACCCAACTCTCTACAGTCAATTAATATTCGACAAAGGGGGCAATAACATAAAATGGAGTAAAGACAGCCTTTTCAACAAATGGTGTTGGGAGAACTGGACAGCTACATGCAAAAAAATGAAACTTGAGCACCAACTTACACCATACACCAAAATAAATTCAAGGTGGATAAAAGACTTAAATATAAGCCGTGAAACCATTAAAACCCTAGAGGAGAGCCTTGGCAAGAAAATCTCAGATATTCCACGCAGCAATATTTTTACTGATACGTCCCCTAGAGCAAGGGACATAAAGGAAAGAATAAACAAATGGGATCTCATCAAAATTAAAAGCTTCTGCATGGCTAAGGAAAACAGTATCAAGATAAAAAGAGAAGCAACAGTTTGGGAAAACATATTTGCCAATGATACCTCAGACAAAGGTTTAATCTCCAAAATATACAAAGAACTCACTCCACTCCACTCAAAGAAGATGAGTAATCCATTTAAAAAACGTTCAAAGGACTTGAACAGACATTTCTCTAAGGTGGACATCCAGAGGATCCAGAGACACATGAAAAGATGCTCGATATCGCTAGCCATCAGAGAGATGCAAATTAAAACCACAATGAGATACCACTTTACACCAGTCAGGATGACTATCATAAACAAAGAAACAAACAAGTGTTGGAGAGGTTGTGGGGAAAAGGGGACTCTAGTTCACTGTTGGTGGGATTGCAGACTGGTACAACCACTATGGAAAACAGTATAGAATTTTCTAAGAAAACTAAAAATGAATGTGCCTTTTGACCCAGCAATTCCACTCTTGGGAGTATGTCCTAAGAACCCTGAAACACCAGTCCAAAAGAACCTATGCACCCCGATGTTCATAGCAGCACAATTTACAATAGCCAAGAGTTGGAAGCAACCTAGATGCCCATTGGTCAATGACTGGATCAAGAAGCTATGGTACATTTACACAATGGAATTCTATGCTGCAGAAAGGGAGAAGAAACTACTACCCTTTGCAACATCATGGATGGAACTGGAAAGCATTATGCTGAGTGAAATAAGCCAGGCAGTGAAATACAAATACCATATGATATCACCATTAACAGGAATCTAAACAATAAAACAAACAAGCAAGCAAAATATGACCAATGATGCTCAAATACAGAACAGGCTGGCAGGATCCAGAGGGGAGAAGGGAGAGAATCATAGGGGGAAAGGGGATGGACTCACATGAACAAGTATAAAGGACACATGGACAATAACTATGGTGGGCGGTAGAAATGGGAGAGAGGTGGGGAGCACTGGGGCGGGGGGGCAGGGCTGGGAATATAAGACAGAAAACTGTACTTGAACAAGAATTAAATTTAAAAAAAGAGCAAATACAGAGAAGTCACGCTGAAAATTTACTACAAATCCACATTAATTGACAGTTTGTTGTATTGACATAGTGGTAGACAAATAGATCAATACAATATAATTGAGTCCAGAAATAAACCCACACATTCACAGTAAATTAATTTTGACAAGAAGGCTAAGAAACCTCTTTTGGGAAAGAAGATCCTTTGAAACAAGAGATGCTGGGACAACTAGATAGCTCCATAAAAAAGTAATGGATTTGTGACAGCGTGGATCGAACCAGAAAGCATTATGCCAAGCGAAATAAGCCAGGTGGTGAAAGACAAATGCCATATGATCTCACTTTTAACAGGAACCTAAACAACAAAACAAACAAACAAGCAAAATATAACCAAAGACTCTAAAATTGAGAACAGGCTAACAGTCACCAGAGGGGACAAGGGAAGGAATTTCAGGGGGTAAAGGGAAGGGTTTGCAGGAACAAGTACAAAGGACACATGGACAAAAACAAGGCGGAGGTGGAAATGGGAGGGAAGTGGGAAGTGCTGAGGGGGTGGGCTGGGATGGAAGTAAAAGGCAGAAAACTGTACTTGAACAACAATTAAAATGAAATAATTTAAAAATAATGGATTTGAACCTAAACTTTACTGCATACACAGGAATTAACTCAAAATAAATTAAATACCTAAGTGTAAGAGCTAAAATGATAAAACTCTCAGAAAAAATTCTAATTTCTTCTAAGTTTTCATGACCCTGTAGATATGACCCTGTAGATATGACACGGTCTTAGATATGACACAAAAGACCAACTAATGAAAAATATTGATTGAACTTCATGAAAATAAAAAAATTATGCTTCAAAGTACACCATAAGAAAGTAAAAAGACAACTTACCTACAGAATTGGAGAAAATATTTGCAAATCATAACTGATAAGAGAATAGTTTTTAAAAATATTTTATTTATTTATCTTTAGAGAAGAAGAGAAGGAGAGAAACATCAATGTATGGTTGCCTCTTGTGCATCCCCTGCTGGGAACTGGCCTGCAACTCAGGCATGTGCCCTGAATGGAAATCGAACCGTGATCGTGTGGTTCACAGGCCCGCGCTCAATCCACTGAGCTACGCCAGCCAGGGCGAGAATAGTTTTTATAACATACAGAACACTCTTACAACTCAACACACAAAAGACAAATAATCCAATTTTAAAATGGGCACATTTTTGAATAGGCATTTCTCCAGTGAAGATATACTAATGGTCAATAACAACATAAAAGGATGCTGAACATCATTCATCATTATGGACATGCAAAATCACATCACTGGGATGGCTATAATTTAAACAATATATGGACAATAATAAATATTGAGAGGTTGTGAAGAAATCAGAATCCTATTACATGGCTGGTGGGAATGTCAAATGGTACAGCTGTCTTGGACAACAGTTTGGCAGTTCCTCAAAATGTTAAACATAGGACTCAGAAACTCCATTGCTAGGTACATCCAAGAACATGTACACAAACGTTCATTGCACCACTATTCATAATAGCCACAAGAGGAAATAACCCAATTGTACATGACCTGAGTGGATAAACAAAGTGTGATTTGCCCCTATAATTATTAAATATTAATCTACAATAAAAATAATGAAGTATTGATGCATGTTATAACCTAGATAAACCTTGGAAACATTTATTAAGTGAAAGAAGTCAGATGAAAAATGGTACATATTTTCTGATTCAATTTATATAAAGTATTCAGAAAAAGCAAATCCATACTGACAGGAAGTAGACCAGTGGTTGCCAAAGGTTAGGGGAAGAGGAAAATAGGGAGCGAGTGTTAATAAGTGTGGAGTTTCCTTTTAGGGTGATGACATATTCTAGAATTAGATAATAGTGATGCTTGCATATCTCTGTAAATATCGTCAAAACCACTGAACAGTGCTTTTTATATGGTGAATTTTATGTGTGTGCCCATTGTCATTAGTAATTCCTCCTATCCTGGTTTTATATACCTTACAATGCAATGCTAAATCTTTCATTTGTCCACAGCTGTTCTGTGTCTGGTGTGAATGTCATGTGTTAGCATCTGACAAGGCAGTTCCCTAATCCCATGTCTTGTAGTTTGCCTGTGATTGAAGAAAATTATGGACCTGGCTGCCCAAAATTACTCTACCTCTGACCAATAATTATCTTATATTACACACACTTTATTAATTTTTGAACACACAACTGAAGGATGGGCACAACACTTGACAGAAGGCATGTAAGTTCCTTCTTCACTCTTGGCCTTTGCCACATGTATTTTATCATCAGTGGCATGAGTATTTCCTGTGCTGAATTTCCATTTTGTGAAAAGTTCTTCAGCAGATTCACAAGTTACCTGAAAGAAAATGAGAAATCTCTTAGTAAGCCATCCAACATTGCTATCAACTGTTACAAAACTCCTTGTGCTTGTATCTCAAATGACTACTGCAAGACACAAAAACAGCACATTCAACATTATTACCCTTTCTGAGGATAGCATTTTAAAATTCAGTAAAAGATTTTTATAATATATTTTTAGAAGAATTGCACAAAGGATCCATAGTTTCATCTACAAGTACTGAGAGTGATTGCAATCTAAAAACAATTACATTGATATGATTTTGTTTAAAACTTAAGCTCCTCTAAACTCAAAATTATGAAGAATTTTCTTCTTAAAGAACGTGGAAATGTGTTGCTATTAATGTTTGTAAGTAGAAACAAAATGTTTGTCTTTACACAGTCTTCAAAGTATTTCTTCACTTAAGTATTTCTTCTCTTATTATTATATTTGGATTGAAAATGTTTTGTCACAAAGTTTTTGGATCTTTTTCTTGTGTAACCTTGAGGTGGGAAAGTTGAAGTCCTGCTTTTAATTTGTCATAAGAAATAAAGTCCCACATAATAACTTTTCTTATAGTTTATATAGCATTAAATAACTAAAAATTAGTACAGTTCACAGTTAATTTTACATAATGCTATGGATGCTCATATGCCAAACACATATTATTACCATTTTATCTTACATTATTATATTACAGTAAGTCCTCAACACTATGGAAAGGTTCTTGCAAATTTCACCTGTAAGCTAAATGACTTTTTAAAATTAGTTTTTATTGCTATTTAATTACAGTTGTCTCTATTTTCCCCCCATTACTCTCCCCTGCTCTACCCACTCCCCACCTCCCACATTCAATCTTCCCTCCTGTTGTCTCTGCCCGTGGGTATTTTATACATGTTCATTGACTTGACCCTTCCCCTTCTTTTCCCTGATATCCCCCTTCCCCCTCCCCTCTCGTCACTGTCAGTTTGTTCTTTATTTCCATGTCTGGTTCTATTTTGCTTGCTTGTTTGTTTTATTGAGTAGGTTCCATTTAACCAAGTGCTAGAAACAACCTAAGTGTCCATCAGTAAATGAGTGAATTAAATGACTTCTAACAGAACCATTTTTACCACAGAAAACTAATATAAATGAGAGTTGAATGAAGTTCCTATAGCATATCTCTGGTCACAAAAACATCACCAAACTTCTAAATAAAAATAAAAAAACATTTCTAATAATAAACATTAGGTAAGTGTGAGTTCTACATACACTTAGTTCATACACACACTTAGTGAGTTCTACATACTACATACACAAAGATTAATGAAAAACAAGTAAGATTATATTCCAACGTGCTCATTCAACTTCAAGGTTTCTAGTGGCTGAAGACTATCAGAGCAGCTCAAGATGCAAGGCAGGAACACACTCTGGATAGGATACCATTCTTTCACAGAGCCACTCACATACACCCACCCTCATTCAAAGTGGGATAATTAGATGTGCTAATTTGCCTCACGTGCACATCTTTGGGATGTGGGAGGAAACTGGAACACCAGAAGAAAACTCACGCAGACATGGGGAAAATTTGCAAACTACTTTCAAACAGTGGCCCTGGCTGGTAATCTATTGTTTTCCTCATCAACGTTATAACAAAATGATGTTGAATGAAACAATGTTATTTGGGGACCTGTTTATTGCTATGGACTGAATTTTGTCTACTAAATTCATATGTTGAAACGCTCACCCCTAGTGTGACCATATTTGAAGGTGGAAGTAGACCTCAACAAAGTGGATACTGCAATAAAACCTGTCACATGAACTTTTGGTTTTCCAGTGCACATAAAAGTCATGTCTACAGTATACTATAGTGTATTATAAAGTGTGCAATAGAATTATGTCTAAAAAGTGTATATACCTTAATTAAAATACTTTATTGCTAAAACTATGGTAATCATCACGTGACACTTCAGTGAGTCCTAATCATTTTGCTGTGGAGTGTCTTATCTTTAATTTGTAAAAAACACAGCATCTGAGAAGCAAAATAAAATGAAGTATGCCTCTAATTAAGATTAAATGAGGTCAATAGCACTGGTGTCCTTATAAGAAAGGGAAGAGACACCAGGAGAATATACATAGGAGAAAGGCCATGTGAGGTCATAGCAAGAAAGTATTCCTCTACAAGTCAGGAAGGGAGCTCTCACTAGAAACTTGCATCTTCACAACCTTGGACTTCCATCCTCCAGAACAACGAGATAATAAATACATTTCTATTGTTTTAGCACCCCAGACTGTGGTATTCTGTTATGGCAGCTTGAGCAGACTAACAGAATTATTTTTCAAATTTTTACAAACATTTGTTTGCTCAGAAAAGGCGAGAAGTTATTTAGCTAGTACTGTCTCTTAAAATATTCATAGTAATTATTAATCTTTTTACCTCTTACAATGTTGAAAATATTAATTACTTTTATGTATAAATTTAATGGCTCACAACCCAGGTATGTGCCCTGACTGGGAACTGAACCAGCAACCCTTTGGTTCACAGGCCCATGCTCAATCCACCGAGCTACACCAGCCAGGGCTATAATCACATATTTTTAATTCACTATAATATAAGTTTGAAAAAATAGTGGCAAAATATTTAAATTAGGCTATTTAGGCCTCAAAAGATTGAGATTGAGCCAAACCAAATGGCAGAGTAGAGGCCAAAGCTAAACTTTGATGCATCCTTATGTTTTGCACCAGCACTTTTTGTTAAACACAATTGAACTCAAAGTGCCCAAGTGAGAACTAGAGTCATCTTGTTTGGGAATCCAATGTCATTTTTAGAATATTTTAAATTTGTGATATGAAAAGTTTTACAGCTTTGTTAGAGTGTCTATAATAAAAATCAAAAGCACTCAAATGTTCTGTATGAACAAACTCTGTGGATGAGTTCTTACATTCTCTGAGAACTTATTCTCTGAATCTTTTAATCACAGTGTGCCTGTCCCTCAGAACTAATGAAGCCTCTCTGAATGCTCTAGACATCTCAGTATGGAACTCATCATTTCTGTGATTGAGTCAGATGCTTACATTGGGATTGGGAACAGCTTTACTGAAGAAGAAACTTTAGTCCTGGAAGAGCAGCAGCAACACTCTAAGACACTAACCTCATAAATGTGTTGTTAAGAGGCATGTATTTTTTATCTTTTTTCAGAAAGGAGGAGACAAACTGTCATTGTATACAGATGACATGATAGTATATATAGAAAATCCTATAGACTCTACCCCAAAACTGCTTGACCTAATAAATGAATTTGGCAAAACAGCAGGATACAAAGTCAATATTCAGAAATCAAAGGCATTTTTATATACTAACAATGAATCAGCAGAAGCAGAAATCAAGAAATGAATCCCATTCAATATAGCAAAAACAAAAATAAAATATCTGGGAATAAACCTAACCATTTAGCTCAAAATGTTTTAAAATTCCTCTCAACATTTCTTCTTTGACCCATGTGTTATTTAGAAATTTTCCTTTAATTTCTAACTATCTTGGGATTTTCCAGCTATCTTTCTGTATTGATTTCTACCCTAATTCCATTGTGGCCTATGAGTGTACTTTGTGTGATTTCCATTCTTTCAAATTTATTAAAGTGTAGTTTAAGATCCAGCATGTGGTCAATATTAGTGAAAGTGCCATGTGAACTTGAGAGGAATGTTTATTCTGCTGTTGTTAGACGGAGTATTCCATAAATGTTGAGTTGATTGGTAGTGCTGTTCAAATCAACTATATCCTATTGGTTTTCTGCTTGCTTCATCTATCAGTTACTGAAAGAGGGGCATTGAAGTCATCAAATATAATAATGGTTTGTCCTTTCTCCTTGACGTTCTATTAGTTTTTGCTGAAGTTTTTTTGATGCTCTGTTTTTAGATGCATACACACCTAGGATTGTTATGTTTTCTTGGGAGAATTAACCCCTTTATCATTTTGTAATGCCCTTCTTTATCTCTGATAACAATTTTCTTCTGAATTCAGTTTTTGCTGAAATTAATGTAGTTACTCTAGGTTTTTTTGTTACAGTTAGCATGATATATCTTTCTCTGTTCCTTTACTTTTAACCTATCTTTATACTTAAAGAAGGTTTCTGGTAGACAATGTATATTTGGATTTTGTTTTTTTTTGATCTATTCTGATAATCTTTGTTTTTTAACTTGATATATTTAAACAATTTATATTTACTGATTATTGGTGTACTTAAATTAATGTCTACCATGTTTATAACTGTCTTCTATTCATTGTACTTATTTTTGTTCCTTTTCTTTGTTTCCTCTTTTCTGCTTTACCTTGTTTTACTTGAGCATTTTATATGATTTCATTATCTCTCCTCTCTTATCTTAAATATTATACTCTATTCTAAAATTTTTAGCGGTTTTGCTAGTGTTTGAAATATACATTTACAAGTAATCTAAGTTCACCTTCAAATAACACTATATCACTTGACATGTAATATAGCTACCTCATAACCACAGAGTATTCCATTATTTCCCCTCATTCCTATGACATTTCTGTTCAAAAATTCAAACATCCAGTATAATCACCCAATCACCCAAGTTCCTATAATTACTTTAAACCATTCTCTTTTACATTAATTAAAAATAAGAATAAAAATATTTTGTTTTACCTTTTTTATTCCTTCTCTGATGCTTTTTCTTTCTTCATGTAGATTTAAGTTTATAACCTATACAATTTTCCTTCATAAAGAAAATTTTAAATATTTCTTTTTCTGGACAGATGTGTTGGCAATGAATTATTTTAAAAGTTTTTGTTTTACTAAAATATTTATTTCTCATTCAATTTTGAAGGATAATTCTTCTAATTACAAAATTCTATATAGTTTTCAACACTTTATTTATTTTATTTTTTTAAATATAATTTTTATTTAATTCTTGTTCAAGTACAGGTTACTGTCTTATATTCCCAACCCTGCCCGCCCCACACCCCATGCTCCCTGCCTTCTTCCCCCTTTCCACCCCCCACCCTTAGTTATTGTCCATGTGTCCTTTATACTTGTTCATGTGAGTCCATCCACTTTTCCCCTATGATTCTCTCCCTTCTCCCCTCTGGATCCTGCCAGCCTGTTCTGTATTTGAGCATCATTGGTCATATTTTGCTTGCTTGTTTGTTTTATTGTTTAGATTCCTGTTAACGGTGATATCATATGGTATTTGTATTTCACTGCCTGGCTTATTTCACTCAGCATAATGCTTTCCAGTTCCATCCATGATGTTGCAAAGGGTAGTAGTTTCTTCTCCCTTTCTGCAGCATAGAATTCCATTGTGTAAATGTACCATAGCTTCTTGATCCAGTCATTGACCAATGGGCATCTAGGTTGCTTCCAACTCTTGGCTATTGTAAATTGTGCTGCTATGAACATCGGGGTGCATAGGTTCTTTTGGATTGGTGTTTCAGGGTTCTTAGGACATACTCCCAAGAGTGGAATTGCTGGGTCAAAAGGCACGTTCATTTTTAGTTTTCTTAGAAAATTCTATACTGTTTTCCATAGTGGTTGTACCAGTCTGCAATCCCACCAACAGTGAAATAGAGTCCCCTTTTCCCCACAACCTCTCCAACACTTGTTTGTTTCTTTGTTTATGATAGTCATCCTGACTGGTGTAAAGTGGTATCTCATTGTGGTTTTAATTTGCATCTCTTTGATGGCTAGGGATATCGAGCATCTTTTCATGTGTCTCTGGATCCTCTGGATGTCCACCTTAGAGAAATGTCTGTTCAAGTCCTTTGAACGTTTTTTAAATGGATTGCTCATCTTCTTTGAGTGGAGTGGAGTGAGTTCTTTGTATATTTTGGAGATTAAACCTTTGTCTGAGGTATCATTGGCAAATATGTTTTTCCAAGCTGTTGCTTCTCTTTGTATCTTGATACTGTTTTCCTTAGCCATGCAGAAGCTTTTAATTTTGATGAGATCCCATTTGTTTATTCTTTCCTTTATA